>NC_090735.1:45116126-45136126 GCF_036898095.1 Palaemon carinicauda | reverse complement strand
GTACTGGAGATGCATAACCATGTACTGGAGATGCATAACTATGTACTGGAGATGCAAAAACATGTACTGTACATGCATAAACATGTACTGTACATGCATAAACATGTAATGTACATGCATAACCATGTATTATACATGCATAACCATGTACTGGAGATGCATAAACATGTACTGGAGATGCATAACCATGTACTGGAGATGCATAAACATGTACTGCACATGCATAAACATGTACTGTACATGCATAAACATGTACTCTACATGCATAACCATGTATTTTACATGCATAACCATGTATTTTACATGCATAACCATGTACTGGAGATGCATAAAAATGTATTGTACATGCATAACCATGTAATGGAGATGCATAAACATGTACTGGAGATGCATAAACATGTACTGGAGATGCATAAACATGTACTGTACATGCATAACCATGTATTTTACATACATAACCATGTATTTTACATGCATAACCATGTATTTTACATGCATAACCATGTACTGGAGATGCATAAACATGTACTGTATATGCATAACCATGTATTTTACATGCATAACCATGTACTGGAGATGCATAAACATGTACTGGAGATGCATAAACATGTACTGGAGATGCATAAACATGTACTGTACATGCATAAACATGTACTGTACATGCATAACAATGTATTTTACATGCATAACCATGTATTTTACACGCATAACCATGTACTGGAGATGCATAAACATGTACTGTACATGCATAAACATGTACTGGAGATGCATAAACATGTACTGGAGATGCATAACCATGTACTGGAGATGCATAAACATGTACTGTACATGCATAAACATGTACTGTACATGCATAACCATGTATTTTACATGCATAACCATGTATTTTACATGCATAACCATGTACTGGATATGCATAACCATGTACTGGAGATGAATAACCATGTACTGGAGATGCATAAACATGTACTGGAGATGCATAAACATGTACTGGAGATGTATAACCATGTAATGTACATGCATAAACATGTATTGTACATGCATAACCATGTACTGTACATGCATAAACATGTACATGTACTGGACATGCATAAACATATACTGGACATGCATAACCATGTACAGGACATGCATAAACATGTACTGTACATGCATAACCATGTACTGTACATGCATAAACATGTACATGTACTGGACATGCATAACCATGTACTGTACATGCATAAACATGTATATGTACTGGACATGCATAACCATGTACTGGACATGCATAAACATGTACTGTACATGTATTACCATGTACTGTACATGCATAAACATGTACTGGACATGCATAACCATGTACTGTACATGTATAACCATGTATTGTACATGCATAAACATGTACTGTACATGTACTGGACATTCATAACCATGTACTGTACATGCTTAAACATGTACTGGACATGTACTGGACATGGACATGCATAAACATGTACTGGACATGCATAAACATGTACTGTACATGCATAAACATGTACTGGAGATGCATAAACATGTACTGGAAATGCATAACCATGGACTGGAGATGCATAAACATGTACTGCACATGCATAAACATGTACTGTACATGCATAAACATGTACTGTACATGCATAACCATGTACTGGAGATGCATAACCATAAACATGTACTGGAGATGCAAAAACATGTACTGGAGATGCATAAACATGTAATGTACATGCATAACCATGTATTGTACATGCATAACCATGTACTGGAGATGCATAAACATGTACTGTACATGCATAAACATGTACTGTACATGCATAACCATGTATTTTACATGCATAACCATGTATTTTGCACGCATAACCATGTACTGAAGATGCATAAACATGTACTGGAGATGCATAAACATGTACTTGACATGCATAAACATGTACTGTACATGCATAACCATGTACTGGAGATGCATAAACATGTACTGGAGATGCAAAAACATGTACTTTACATGCATAAACATGTAATGTACATGCATAACCATGTATTGTACATGCATAACCATGTACTGGAGATGCATAAACATGTACTGTACATGCATAACCATGTATTTTACATGCATAACCATGTATTTTACACGCATAACCATGTATTTTACACGCATAACCATGTACTGAAGATGCATAAACATGTACTGGAGATGCATAAACATGTACTTGAGATGCATAAACATATACTGTACATGCATAAACATGTACTGTACATGCATAAACATGTACTGGAGATGCATAAACATGTGCTGGAGATGCATAACCATGTACTGGAGATGCATAACCATGCACTGGAGATTCATAAACATGTACTGGAGATGCATAAACATGTATTGGAGATGCATAACCATGTACTGAAGATGCATAACCATGTACTGGAGATTCATAAACATGTACTGGAGATGCATAACCATGTACTGGAGATTCATAAACATGTACTGGAGATACATAACCATGTACTGGAGATGCATAAACATGTACTGGAGATGCATACCCATGTACTGAAGATGCTTAAACATGTACTGGAGATGCATAAACATGTACTGCACATGCATAAACATGTACTGTACATGCATAAACATGTAATGCACATGCATGAATATGTACTGCACATGCATAACCATGTGTTGTACATGCATGAACATGTACTGTACATGCATGAACATGTACTGTACATGCATAAACATGTACTGTACATGCATAAACATGTACTGTACATGCATAACCATGTACTGGAGATGCATAAACATGTACTGGAGATGCATAAACATGTACTGTACATGCATAAACATGTACTGTACATGCATAAACATGTACTGTACATGCATGAACATGTACTGTACATGCATGAACATGTACTGTACATGCAAAAACATGTACTGTACATGCATGAACATGTACTGTACATGCAAAAACATGTACTGTACATGCATAAACATGTACTGTACATGCATAAACATGTACTGGACATCCATAAACATGTACTGGACATGTACTGTACATGCATAAACATTTACTAGACATGTACTGTACATGCATAAACATTTACTGGACATGCATAAACATGTACTGGACATGCATAAACATGTACTGGAGATGCATAACCATGTACTGGAAATGCATAAACATGCAATGGACATACATAAACATGTACTGGACAAGCATAAACATGTACTGGAGATGCATAACCATGTAGGCTACTGGAGATGCATAACCATGAACAGGGGATGCATAACCATGTACTGGAGATGCATAAACATGTACTGGAGATGCATAAACATGTACTGTACATGCATAACCATGTACTGGAGATGCAAAAACATGTACTGGAGATGCATAAACATGTACTGCACATGCATAAACATGTACTGTACACGCATAAACATGTACTGTACATGCATAAACATGTACTGGAGATGCATAAACATGTACTGGAGATGCATAACCATGTACTGGAGATGCATAAACATGTACTGGAGATGCAAAAACATGTACTGTGCATGCATAAACATGTAATGTACATGCATAACCATGTATTGTACATGCATAACCATGTACTGGAGATGCATAACCATGTACTGGAGATGCATAAACATGTACTGCACATGCATAAACATATACTGTACATGCATAAACATGTACTGTACATGCATAACCATGTATTTTACATGCATAACCATGTACTAGAGATGCATAAAAATGTATTGTACATGCATAACCATGTACTGGAGATGCGTAAACATGTACTGGAGATGCATAAACATGTACTGTACATGCATAACCATGTACTGGAGATGCATAAACATGTACTGGAGATGCATAAACATGTACTGGAGATGCATAAACATGTACTGTACATGCATAACCATGTACTGGAGATGCATAAACATGTACTGTATATGCATAACTATGTATTTTACATGCATAACGATGTACTGGAGATGCAAAAACATGTACTGGAGATGCATAAACATGTCCTGGACATGCATAAACATGTACTGGACATGCATAACCATGTACTGGAGATGCATAACCATGTACTGGAAATGCATAAACATGCAATGGACATACATAAACATGTACTGGACAAGCATAAACATGTACTGGAGATGCATAACCATGTACTGGAAATGCATAACCATGAACAGGGGATGCATAACCATGTACTGGAGATGCATAACCATGTACTGGAAATGCATAAACATGCAATGGACATACATAAACATGTACTGGACAAGCATAAACATGTACTGGAGATGCATAACCATGTACTGGAGATGCATAACCATGAACAGGGGATGCATAACCATGTACTGAAGATGCATAAACATGTACTGGAGATGCATAAACATGTACTGTACATGCATAACCATGTACTGGAGATGCAAAAACATGTACTGGAGATGCATAAACATGTACTGCACATGCATAAACATGTACTGTACACGCATAAACATGTACTGTACATGCATAAACATGTACTGGAGATGCATAAACATGTACTGGAGATGCATAACCATGTACTGGAGATGCATAAACATGTATTGTACATGCATAACCATATACTGGAGATGCATAAACATGTACTGGACATGCATAACCATGTACTGGAGATGCATAACCATGTACTGGAAATGCATAAACATGCAATGGACATACATAAACATGTACTGGACAAGCAAAAAAATGTACTGGAGATGCATAACCATGTACTGGAGATGCATAACCATGAACAGGGGATGCATAACCATGTACTGGAGATGCATAAACATGTACTGGAGATGCATAAACATGTACTGTACATGCATAACCATGTACTGGAGATGCAAAAACATGTACTGGAGATGCATAAACATGTACTGCACATGCATAAACATGTACTGTACACGCATAAACATGTACTGTACATGCATAAACATGTACTAGAGATGCATAAACATGTACTGGAGATGCATAACCATGTACTGGAGATGCATAAACATGTACTGGAGATGCAAAAACATGTACTGTACATGCATAAACATGTAATGTACATGCATAACCATGTATTGTACATGCATAACCATGTACTGGAGATGCATAAACATATACTGGAGATGCATAACCATGTACTGGAGATGCATAAACATGTACTGCACATGCATAAACATGTACTGTACATGCATAAACATGTACTGTACATGCATAACCATGTATTTTACATGCATAACCATGTACTAGAGATGCATAAAAATGTATTGTACATGCATAACCATGTACTGGAGATGCATAAACATGTACTGGAGATGCATAAACATGTACTGGAGATGCATAAACATGTACTGTACATGCATAACCATGTATTTTACATACATAACCATGTATTTTACATGAATACCATGTATTTTACATGCATAACCATGTACTGGAGATGCATAAACATGTACTGTATATGCATAACCATGTATTTTACATGCATAAACATGTACTGGAGATGCATAAACATGTACTGGAGATGCATAAACTTGTACTGTACATGCATAAACATGTACTGTACATGCATAACCATGTATTTTACATGCATAACCATGTATTTTACATGCATAACCATGTATTTTACATGCATAACCATGTACTGGAGATGCATAAACATGTACTGTATATGCATAACCATGTATTTTACATGCATAAACATGTACTGGAGATGCATAAACATGTACTGTACATGCATAAACATGTACTGTACATGCATAACCATGTATTTTACATGCATAACCATGTATTTTACACGCATAACCATGTACTGGAGATGCATAAACATATACTGTACATGCATAAACATGTACTGGAGATGCATAAACATGTACTGGAGATGCATAACCATGTACTGGAGATGCATAAACATGTACTGTACATGCATAAACATGTACTGTACATGCATAACCATGTATTTTACATGCATAACCATGTATTTTGCACGCATAAACATGTACTGGAGATGCATAAACATGTACTGGAGATGCATAAACACGTACTGGAGATGCATAACCATGTACTGGAGATGCATAAACATGTACTGGAGATGCATAAACATGTACTGTACAAGCATTAACATGTACTGGAGATGCATAAACATGTACTGGAGATGTATAACCATGTACTGTACATGCATAAACATGTATTGTACATGCATACCGATGTACTGTACATGCATAAACATGTACATGTACTGGACATGCATAAACATGTACTGGACATGCATAACCATGTACAGGACATGCATAAACATGTACAGGACATGCATAAACATGTACTGTACATGCATAACCATGTACTGTACATTCATAAACATGTACTGGACATGTACTGGACATGCATAAACATGTACTGTACATGCATAACCATGTATTGTACATGCATAAACATGTACTGGAGATGCATAAACATGTACTGGAGATGCTTAAACATGTACTGGAGATGCATAAACATGTACTGGAGATGCATAACCATGTACTGGAGATGCATAAACATGTACTGCACATGCACAAACATGTACTGTACATGCATAAACATGTACTGTACATGCATAAACATGTAATGTACATGCATAACCATGTATTGTACATGCATAAACATGTACTGGAGATGCATAAACATGTACTGGAGATGAATTACCATGTACTGGAGATGCATAAATATGTACTGTACATGCATAAACATGTACTGTACATGCATAAACATGTACTGTACATGCATAACCATGTATTTTACATGCATAACCATGTACTGGAGATGCATAAAAATGTATTGTACATGCATAACCACATACTGGAGATGCATAAACATGTACTGGAGATGCATAAACATGTACTGTACCTGCATAACCATGTACTGGAGATGCATAAACATGTACTGGAGATGCATAAACATGTACTTTTCTGAGGGGGAAAGCATAGAAAAATGGCGCCCAACGTGGGGCAGGTTAAAGGTCTTTTGCTTCATGGTGTTCTTCCTCGTCGGGTTCAATCTTTCGATCGCGGTCACACATTTTTTGCTTCGTTAATATTTTACTTGTCTATTATTTTGATGTGTTGGTCATATTTTTTGTGAATATTTGCGAATTTGCCTAGGTTATATTTCCTTCGATAACGCTTTGCTTAATTGCTGAATTTGCTAATGGGTTTATTCCATTATATATTGCACAATTCTACTTTTTAAGTTTTAGCTGAATTTACATGCAATATGGAGAATTTGAAAGCTCTTAAGATTTCACGTGGTCATTGTCGAATACAGGTGACCAAAAAGTGTGACAGTGTAAGGCTTAAATATGGTACTCTCACTGTGCACGAAAGGATTAGTTTTGTATTATCCCTTCAAAATTTAAAAACAAAGTTAGATAGTTTGGACTCTCAGATAGTCGATATGCTTTTCAGTGAAAAAAAGGATGAATATGATATCCAAGAAGAACTCGATTGTTGTGCTATTTATACGGATAATATTTTGTCATCATTAGCTATGCTCGAGAAAGTCACAGCAGAAATTCCCTTGCCCAGTAACCCTTCTCCTAATATTAAATACCCATGTTTGCCTCTTCCTGTATATAATCATTCTGAGGGGGAAAGCATAGAAAAAATTTTTAAGGATTTTGAGAAGGCTATGGAGACAATGAAAGTAGACTCTTATCTTAAATTTATTTATCTCCAAAATCAACTAGGTAAACAGCCATTAGCTCTCGTGAAGTCTTTATCTTCTACTGAACAGAATTATGAGGAAGCCAAAGCCTTGTTACAAAAAGCTTTTGGTTCTGAATTAGGTCAGAAATTTGAAACTATGCTTGCCCTTTCAGGATTAAAATTAACGTATGACTCTGACCCATATGCCTTTATTGGTAAGATGAGAAGCATTAAAAACTCGTTTGCTGCACTTTCCATAACCATTGATGATGTCTTGCAATATTTCTTTTGGGATGCTATGAATGATGGTCTTAAATTACAATTAACTCAAATTACAAATAAAAACAAACCTTTGCTTAAGGATATTGAGGATAATATTTTTGAGGCCACAGAGCGTTACCTTGGGGTTCAGAAAAGATATCAGGAGAAGAAAGTTAATCGCAAAGTTCAGTCAGATGCTAGATCAACATTAAGTTTCGCTAGTAACGTGCAGGTTGACTCTTCCAGTGCAGTGAAATTAAAGGGTTGTATTTTGTGTAGGGACGAAAATGGTTCCGAAAATGCTAATCATCCAGTTAACAAGTGTGAGGTTTATGCCTCTCCAAAGGCAAAGGTCGAAAGGCTGCTTAACCCTGGAAAGGTATGATGGGTCGTTTGCGACCCCTACAGCATTTTCCAAACCTGTTTTTTCCCCATAAATCATCAGCTGTTTCGAATATGGAAGTGATCAACCTGCAAGGGGTGACTAGTCTACATGCCATTGTCTGCTTTAGGACTGATTTTCGTCTAACTTCCCTCCTTCCCCGTTTTCTTACCCCCCCCCCCCCCCAGGGGTCGACCTCGACCCTACATACCTTTATAGGGGTAAGTGATCAAACAGCAAAGTTATTACATAATTATAAATTGTCGAACAGTGTTAATACTTGTTTGGTTCTTTATAGTTGGAAAGTGTGGGTGGATGGTGTGTCTACCACTTGCATGACATTGGTTTTGGCTTAGATGTCATATATTGCCATGAGGTCTATTTTCCCTCAAATGCTAATTTCTGATTTTTTTTAGGTTTTTTGTAAATTTGATTTTTTTTCTATTTATTTTGAATTTATCTTCAATAATGGCCAGCAGACAGTATTCCCTCGGCATGGATGTCATCAACACACTTCTAATGGAGTTAAAAAGAGATGTTGATGATAATATGGATATTGCAACCCCATCCTTCATTTCAAGTGGTAGAATGGGCTGTAAGAGTTGTTGCGGTCTGCGGCCATTTTGTTGACATACCCGAAAGGTAAGTTGGCATATCTCTATATATTCTTGTTCTGTATAGAATTCGTGATATTTTGGTATAATTTAATGCATGAATATCATATTTTATAGGAGATACAATGATTTTCATAAGATATTTACATTGTGAACTAGGCCGTCAAAAAATGACCTTTAGATTTCGCCCCTGTTATAACAGTAAAGTACATCTTAGTGCACATTTTATTATGTATTTCTGTTCTAGGATAATATGAGTTCATTCTATAAAAAAAATTAGCCTCTTCCTATTTCATTTGGGTACCCAAAAAAATTCATGAAATTTGGACAAATTTTTTTGGCCAAACAAATTTACCCTTTTTTTCTCATTTCAGATCTTGACTTCTATGGGTCCAACTCATTTCCAGCAATTACACGCTGTTGCTTTGCCATCTAAGAAGGTGTCCCTAAAGGGATTTATGTGTATACGTATATTTATATTTTTTGTGAATATTTACGTCAAGTCTTTATTTTTGTATACTTAAAATTTTTGATATATTTCCAATAAATAGTTATTTTGTAGATGGGTATCATTTATATTTTCAGTAATTTTTAGCATTCTTTGAAGTATTTTTAGCAAGTCAAACAATACAGATTGATGCATAACTAGATTTTTCCTGAATTTTTTTCGGAGTCGGGGTCGTTCACGACCGAGTATACCCTTAAAGGGGTGTCCGAGTAGCATACCTATCCAGGGTTAAGTTGAATGCTTGCACTAAATGTGCTAATCCTCATAAAACAAGTGCATGTAGATTCAGGTTCTTGAGAAAATGTAACAAATGTAACGATTGGCATTTCAGTTTTTTGTGTGATAATAATGTTGAAGTGGCTACTGATAACGTCAATAAAGAAAAGGGTTCTTCCCTTGGAGCAACAAATGGTATGATAAGCATAGATTGCAATAAGGTCCTTTCACATACTGGGGCTTCCATTTTACCCACTTTCTCGGTTGTTTTGTCTAATAATGAGCAAATGCGTTGTCTTAAAGACAGTGGTTCTCAGCTTAATTTTATTGATGCTGAATTTGTAAAGCGAAATAATTTGGAAGTATTGGAGTCAAATTTCAGTGTCACTGTAAGAGGTATTAACTCTCAAAGAAAATTGTTGACTAATGTTGTTCGTGTTAATTTAAATAATAATGTGAACAGTTTTTGTGTGGAAGCAATCTGCCTTCCAGAAATCAATACAAAGCTATATCTTCCAGGTTTGAGTCGAATTGTTGAAAGATTTATGGAAAAGGGATATAAATTTGCAGATAAATTTTTGGCAGAAGGGGAGGATATGATCTCTGATATTAAGTTCATACTTGGGACTCAGTCTATTCATTGTTTACCAGAAATAACGAAATTGTTTGGCTCTGGCGTTCCCTCTGCATATTTGGAAACTTCCCTTGGTATTATGCTTTCTGGAAATGTTAATGAATACCTGAGAAATTTGCAAAGTATTCCTCACTGCAGTAATTCTACAAGGAATCCAAGCGTATTACTTAGTCATTCTGAGGCTGATTCAGTGACTATTATTGAGCCGGAGAAAGGTCAATCCCCCTAATACTGAATGTATTTCTGCTGAAGTAAATTATGCTGTACTAGATGATAAAGGTAATCTTGTTCAATCTGAACTAAAAAAGGCTACAGATGCTGTTCTCTCTGAACAGTGTTCTCAGATATTGAATTATGATAAAACTTTGTATAATGAATCTTGTGTCGAAAATGATGTACATTTGATAAATTATGTTTTGAATTCTGTTACACGCAGTGATGATGGGAGACTAGTGCTTCCTATCTTATGGAACAAGAAAGTGTCTCATCATCTTGGTAAAAATCAAACTCTTTCAAAGTTGGTTCTAAAGTCTAATTTTAAGAGATATCACAAAGACGGTAAGTCTCTTGGAATGATAGACGATGTTTTCAGAGAACAAGAGCGTCTAGGTATAATAGAGAGAGTAGATGATTTATCTCAATTCCTGGAGGAGCACCCTAGTTTTTCCTTTTTACCACACATGCCCGTATTCAGGTTCGAAAAGGAGAGTAGCAAATGTAGAAATGTTTTTCTGTCTAATATTTGTGAAAATGATCCCTCAAAGCCTTTAACAGTCAGCCACAATCAGGCAATGTTAGCGGGCCCTTGCCTTAATAAGAAAGTATCTACTTCTATACTGCAATTGAGATTTGATAGCAATGTCCTGTGCTTTGACTTGAAAAAAGCCTTCTTGCAAATTGTGCTGCCTGAATCTGATCAGCAAAAGCTTTTGTTTTATTGGTACCGAAATGTTGCCAAGGATGATTTTTCATTGATAGTGTACAAACATGTTCGGCTTCCTTTTGGTCTTAGACCTAGTCCTGCTTTACTGCTTTTAGCTTTATATTATATTCTCATGATTGATATAAAGAATGATTCGCTACAAATTAGGAATTTGAAGAGAAATATCTATGATTTATGTTATATGGATAATTGCGCGATTTCATTCAATGACCCTGTCAAATTGAAATGGGCCTTCGATAATTTGAAGCAGATTGTTGAGCCTTATGGATTTGAAGTACAACAGTTTATGACAAATTGTAAATCTTTGCAGAGTTCCATTGATGGAGAAACTGGTGAGAAGTCGACCCCTGTGACCAAGCTTTTTGGATTGCTTTGGAATACAGAGACTGATTCTTTGTCCACCCAGAAATTAGTTTTGGATAAGAATGCTTCATCTAAAAGGCAGATTTTGAGTTCAATTGCATCAAATTTTGATATCTTTAATTTTTGTGGACCTTTACTAAATAGAGCTAGAATATTCATGCATTCTTTGCAGTGCAATAAAGAAATTGGTTGGGACAATAGGCTATCTGAGGATCTGCTAAGAGAATGGAATAATATTGCTAAGCAGCTAAATTTTTCTCCAACGATTCCAGTTAATAGATTTGTCGGTAGGAGAGATGATATGTATAATTTGATTGCATATACAGACAGTTCTAGAAGCATTTACGGCTGTGTTGTGTTCTTATATAATTTGAGAACTAAAAAAACAAACTTTGTCATGGCTAAGAACAGATTTGTTAACAAACAATTAGAATCTAAATCCATACCTTCTCTTGAATTTCAGGCAGTTTCTTTAGGGACTGAAGTATTACATGATATTAGAAGAGAATTAAGTGGTTCTAATTGTGTTGAGCCTATCAACATAGTAGGGATGGATCTATACACAGATAGTCTATAGTCAAACCATTCTGTCGTGGCCGCTGAGACGATTTCTGTTCCCCTGTACAGCGTACCCATGTCAAAATATTTCGACCACTTTAAGGAAAAATCAAGGCCAATATTGGCCTTGGGAAAAATGAACACTGTGGTTAGAGACGAGCCATCCAAACTGAGTGAGACTAATGCTAACCGTTAATGACAGATGACATTCCCTAGGGTATGCCCAGGGTGCATCCTCACCTTTTTCACTAATCTCACTGGATTAAGACAAGATTAAATCTGCTCTCTCTCTCTCTCTCTCTCTCTCTCTCTCTCTCTCTCTCTCTCTCTCTCTCTCTCTCTCTCTCTCTCTCTCTCCTGTTATTCTTGTCGAGCATACAGTATATATTTCATTAGGTACACTGTTAAATAAGCGTAATTTTAATCGGACATTATCCGTAAAAATATACTGTTCATAGCCCTAATTCAGTAAAATATTGGAGAGAGTAATTTTTACCCTACCCTGTTATGTTATTACGGGTTGATGATCATAATATCACCATTTAACGTCAATATTTCCATTTATTAGACGGTAAATGCCTGGCAACATTTATTACTGGATTTTTACCGTTTTTCGGCATATTTTTAACAGTCTACGGTATTCATTTCTATAAGGATAATTACAACCAAGTACATGTCCCCCAAAATCATAATCCAAGGATATTTGCCAGTTTTATCCTACTGTCTTAATTTGACTCGCACAGAAGGGAAGTTTGAAATCCGATTGACCTGTCCTTGGAGGTCTCAAGGGTAAATTTATGTAGCAAATATCAGCGAGCTATATTTAATCCCTTCAATGGTAGATCTTGGGGTATAAAATGTATTGTTTGAGACAGAGACTGCATTATCTAGCAAACATAAACCATGGAAACATCTCCAAACCGTGTTCTCCGTCCCAATGCCAGGGAAATAGTACACAGTGTGTACAAGTATTTCACAAAAGAGAAGATGAACCACGGCCCTTTTACTGATGTCACCAAAGCATGTATCCGTAGTTCTGAAGCCACAAATGTTCCTGAAAGAACAGTACGTAGAATCATCAAGGAGGGACGAGTCACGCAAGAAGAATTTGGAAAACTGAAATTTCAAGAAAGAATTAGGCTTCATCCTTGTCCTGTGACTGCTCTAGACGACTTTGATAAATGTGTTTTAAGAAGAACAGTGTTAAGTTTTTATGCACAAAATGAAATCCCTACCCTTGAAAAAATACTGGCGGAAGTTAAAGTAAATATTCCATTCAATGGATGCAAAGAATCTCTAAGGAAAGTGCTACATGATATAGGTTTCATTCATGCTAAAGTCAATGGAAGGAAATTTCTTTTAGAAAGAAGTGAAGTGTCAAGTGCAAGAACGGTTTTTTTTTTTTTCGAAAAATTAAGAAAGTGAAAGAAAGTGGAGATCACCCTTTTGTTTATTTAGATGAAACTTAGGTAAATCAAAATTATTGTGTTGTAGGAAAATGTTGGTTGGATAAAAGCGGGAAAAAGGCAACAGGTGTTAATCCTCCAAGTGGCAAAGGCAACAGACTCATAATTGTTCATGCTGGCACCAAAGATGGATTTATACCAAATGCATCTTTAAATTTTCAAGCAAAAAATGACGGGGATTACCACAAGCAAATGAACCATGACGTATTTCAAGACTGGTTCAAATCAAAATTATTACCAAACATTCCTCCGTCATCAGTAATTGTCATGGATAATTCTTCCTATCATTCGGTGAGAACTGATAAGCCCCCAACAATGTCAGATAGGAAAGCATTGATTAAAGAATGGCTTGTTAAAAAGGGAAAAGACCCAAAAGATTACTTGACTAAAAATGAATTAATAACGATGGTCAAGTCTTTGACTGCATGCCAAGAAAAACAATACGTAATAGATAATATGGCCCTAGAAAAAGGCCATAAAGTGGTAAGGTTGCCTCCATATCATTGCCAGTACAATGCAATAGAGTTGATTTGGGGGCAAGTTAAGCAGTATGTATAAAAAAAGAACAACTTCAAAATGAAAGACTTAAAATCGTTATTAGAAGAAGCTCTAAATAGTGTAACAAGAGAAAATTGGGCTAATGCTGTGAGGCACGCTGAAATACTTCAAAAGGAAGATATGGAAGCAGACCTTTCTGTAGAACATTTGTTAGAGTCTTTTATTGTTGAATTGGATTCCTCTGATGAGGAATAAAATTTATATACTATACATGTTAGGTCAAAATCAACTATGTACAAACAAATAAAATTCTTATAATTTAAATATTTTCAAGTTGGCTATCGATATATATTGTATTTATTCAATTACTTAGGATTTAATTTTGCATCATTCCAAATAAAGTATTTCGTGAATTTAAGACTATTGATTTTCCGATATCTAAATATTATGATTTTGGAAAACAATTGAATCAAATAATAAATAAAAAAGACGGGAAAATTAATTGAACATAATTGAATATTTACTTTTTATTATGCTTTCATTATAATGAAAAGTTAAGATTAAAAGAAGTTATCATGCCTTCTTACAATATATATATATATATATATATATATATATATATATATATATATATATATATATATATATATATATATATATATATATATGAATTTAAGACTATTAATTTCCTTATATCTGAATATTATGATTTTGGCAAACAATTGAATCAAGTAGGAAACAAAAAAGACGGGAAAATTAATTGAACATAATTGAATATTTACTTTTTATTATGCTTTTATTATAAAGAAAAGTTAAAAGAAGTTATAATGCTTTCTTACAATATATATATATATATATATATATATATATATATATATATATATATATATATATATATATATATATATATATATATATATACTGTATATATATACACTTATATATATATATATATATATATATATATATATATATATATATATATATATACATACATGTATATATATACATATGTGTATATATATACATACGTGTATATATACATACGTATATATATATATATATATATATATATAGAGAGAGAGAGAGAGAGAGAGAGAGAGAGAGAGAGAGAGAGAGAGAGAGAGAGGGAGAGAGAGAGAGGGGGTGTGAAAAAGATACCTCAAAGATTAAACTGACTCTTCCTTAAAGAAATCCTAATCTTATAAGCTGGATGACCATTGATTGACAGATGTGACCCGACCGCCATAAGTTTGGAGATAAAGAAACTCTTCCAGAGTCATTACAAGCATTGTTTATGCTTTGATGTCCGTTTTTAACATATGTATATATATATATATATATATATATATATATATATATATATATATATATATATATATATATATATATATATATATATATATATATATATATATATATATTGTCCTGTACCAGCAAAAAAGACAATAACCAAGGAAGTATTGTAAAGATAATTTTATTTAGACGATTAAGTACAGTTGTAAAGAAAGGGTAAGGGATATGGGGTGCCTAATCTTTTAATCTGGTTTTATCGTTGTTTTCAAAGGTTTTCGACTTTTCTCTAAAGAGTGACTCCTTTAAGGGAAAATGAACCAAGTGTTTACACTCGAACACAATACCTTTTGGAAATGAGCTCTTCTCAGCGGCCACGACAGAATGGTTGGACTATAGTTTGCTTACATTGGTTATCAGCACATGTTACAAGGTTTGATAAATTACGTAATTTGAGCATCTTTGTAAAAAATAGATTAGATAGTATCTGTAGAAAGTGTGAAGAATTTCCTATTAAGTTTAAATTCTGTGCAGGCTCTAAAAACCCAGCTGATGCAATCACCCGACCTCTCTCCTATAAGCAATTAATGAACTCTAATTTTTTCAGTGGTACTGTTGCTGATGCAGATATTGATGTTTTCGCAAGTGATATGATGGAAGTTACCATTCCTAATACATTGCTCAAAGAAGAAGGTATAAGCTCTTCTCTTGTTGCTACAGAGTCTGTGGTTGGAGAGGATATAAACAATTTGGTTTCTATGGATTCCTTTTCAGGCTTCAAGAGTATAGTTTCAGTCCATAGGTATGTGATAAGGTTTATTAATAACCTGAAAATTGCAGTAAAGATGAGGGACCCAAGTAAATATTCACATTTTAATTGTCTTACTGATGAAGAAACTTTGTCAGAAGCTTATAACTTTGTAATCTACAGAGACCAGCAGATTCACTTTCCGGAAGTTTTTAAATATTTTGCAGGGTCTTCTAATGCAGTTAGAGAGATCCCTAATATAATCAGCCAACTTAATATTTATCCAGATCACAATGGTATAAATTTATGTTCTCGCCTATCCTTTTGTCAAAGGATAGCGCTCTGACCAAGAAATTAATCTTGGAAATGCATAAAATGACAAACCATGCTGGCATCTACTCATTGTTGACCGAATTTCGGAAAACGTTTTGGGTTTCACATTTCTTTTCAACTGTAAAGAAGATTTTGAAAGAGTGTATAAACTGCAGACGATTTCACAGACATGCAGTCAAATTGAATCAAAGTCCATACAGAGATTTTAGGTTGAAACCTCCCAATATTCCCTTCAGGTCTATTTTCCTGGACTATCTTGGCCCGTATTATATTAAGTACCAAGGGGTTAAAACAAAAATTTGGTTGCTTTGTATAACGTGTTTGTGGTCTCGAGCTATAAATTTAAAATTATGCTTTGACATGACTGTACCCACATTCTTGAGAGCACTTCAGTTACATATATGGGAGTATGGTACTCCACAATTGTGCTTTTCAGATATGGGATCTCAAATTGTTGCAGGTACTAATTTAATTTCTGATTTTTAAGGGACCCAGATACTGTGCAATATTTACAGGAACATGGAATGAGGGCTGCAGAATTTGAGCAATACTACAAAGGTTGTAACCAACTTGGATCACTTGTGGAAAGTTGTGTTAAATTAGTTAAAAGACTTATATATGGTTCAGTTCGAAATACTGTATTGAATTCTCTTGATTTTGAGTTTCTTATAGCAGAGGCTGTACATTTAGTTAATCGCAGGCCAATTGCTTTTCATGAGTCTTTAAGAGATAATAATCCAAATGAAGTCATTCCTGCTGCAATAACACCTGAAATTTTGCTAAAGGGCTATGAGTTGGTGTCTTTGAGCATCATTCCTAATTTGCAACCTCTTCCAGATTCCGACCCTTCATGGACTCCTTCCAAGGATCCAATAGAGCATATTAAGGACAGTTATAGTAAATTGCGCAAGTCTCGTTCATGTTTAAAAGACATTTATAACTCTGAATTCCTTGCAAAACTTGTGCATCAAGCCACTAATGTGGGTTCTAGATACAAGCCAGTATCGCACAAGAATTTGCAAGTTGGTGATATAGTTTTACTAAAAGATGTTCATTTGAAACCTGCAAATTATCCTATGGGAATCGTTAAAAGCGTTCAGATGAACTCAATTGGTGAAACCACTGGTGCAACAGTAATGAAGGGAAACAAAGAAAGAGTAAATAGACACTCTTCATCATTAATTCCTCTACTGAGTATTAATGAATATTCTCATTCTAAAGTAGTGCATAGGCAAGAGGATGAGCATTCCAATGAGGATCTTGCATTAAAGAGGCCTAAAAGATTGGCTGCTTTGAAAGGCGTACGAAAAACGAAAAATCTTTATCTTCATGGAGATGCTTAATATTCATTACTTGTACCTTGTAAATAACTCTTGTATATATTTAATTGTATGGGACATATTTAATTGTATGGGACATGAGGTTTTTTCTACTACTGATAAATAAAAATTCAATTTCTTCTGACACTAAAACAGTTGAAATTGAATGTCTTTGCTGGGAGTGTTGAAAAAAAAAGTGAAACTTTTTTTCACTTTGTTCTTTTTAACTTTTAACCTTTGAGTGTAGTATCCACCCTTTATGGTCCTTGATTTTCTACTTTGCTTTTTTCAAAATTCTAAGTTTCTTTTTTGTTTTTGGGAAAAGTTTAAATTTTTTATAATGGTTAATTTGTGTTCTTGCTTTGGAGACACGTTCAGTTTCAGTCTGTTATGTTTTAGATTTGTGAAAGCATCAATAGTTTGCAACTATAAAATTCCTCCTTTAAAATGATAATTTAATACTAGAGTTTTGAGACTGAACGAAAACCTTTACTTCACCTCAAAAGTTTACTTCTAGTCCCAGCGTTTGAAGACGGCAGTGCATTTTCACTCAGCAGCTGAGAAGGGCGTGTTAACTCTTCACTAATATTTTTCACCAATCCAGCGTAAATTTTAATATGGAGCATTAAGTGACTAGTGTGACCGTTGGTCGAGGATGATCCTGCTTGGAAGTGCGAGCACTTGGATTACTTCTTGAGGCTACTATACCATGGAGTTGCATCGATTTTTTAATTAACGACAGCTGCAATTGACCTAGAGAGGCTTGCTTAGAGTGGAGGTAAGTTGCAAACCACATTGATGCTTGTGCCTTGTAAATTTCACTCGAGTTACGCATTCACTTTGAATGAATTGTCTCCTTAACCTGAACCATAAAATATCATCCAAAGGACCAACCATATTGTTTTCATTTAAAATTTAGAATTTATTGCCGGTTTAACTACTTATATTTGTGAAGTGTCTTGTTTTATTCTGCTCGTTCGAGTTCATATTTGCTTCATGGATTTATTATATTAACTGGCAGTTAAATAGTTTTGTTGATATATTTTCGTATATTTGCTCTCTATTAATAGAGCGTATTTATGACATATTTATAGATCCTGAGGACTTTTCTGGTATTGGGGGTTGTTAGTGAGGTCGCATCATCGGTCTTCATAAGGACGGATACCTCGCTTAAATACCAAGAAGCAATAAGACCATCTACGATCCTGAGCCATTTTCCTTAATACATATTTCAGTGATAGTTCTGTTTATGTAAATAAATATTTGAATTTGCTCTTGATTATAATTTATTGCCATTGATAATTTTTTAAACCTCCAGTATTTTGAAAAACTGTACATGCATAACCATGTATTTTACATGCATAACCATGTATTTTACATGCATAACCATGTACTGGAGATGCATAAACATGTACTGTATATGCATAACCATGTATTTTACATGCATAACCATGTACTGGAGATGCATAAACATGTACTGGAGATGCATAAACATGTACTGTACATGCATAAACATGTACTGTACATACATAACCATGTATTTTACACGCATAACCATGTACTGGAGATGCATAAACATGTACTGGAGATGCATAACCATGTACTGGAGATGCATAAACATGTACTGGAGATGCATAAAATTGTACTGTACATGCATAAACATGTACTGTACATGCACTGGAGATGCATACCCATGTACTGAAGATGCATAAACATGTACTGAACATGCATAAACATGTACTGTACATGAATGAACATGTACTGTACATGCATAAACATGTAATGCACATGCATGAACATGTACTGCACATGCATGAACATGTACTGCACATTCATAACCATGTACTGTACATGCATAAACATGTACTGTACATGCATAAACGTGTACTGTACATGCATAAACGTGTACTGCACATGCATAAACATGTACTGCACATGCATAAACATGTACTGGAGATGCATAACCATGTACTGGAGATGCATAACCATGTACTGGAGATGCATAAACATGTACTGGAGATGCATAACCATGTACTGGAGATGCATAAACATGTACTGGAGATGCATAAACATGTACTGGAGATGCATAACCATGTACTGGAGATGCATAAACATGTACTGGAGATGCATAAAATTGTACTCTACATGCATGAACATGTACTGTACATGCATAAACATGT
>NC_090735.1:45093626-45113626 GCF_036898095.1 Palaemon carinicauda | reverse complement strand
GCAGAAATAATTAACACTTAACATTACGTATGGAAAACTATAAAATGAAGGAAAAAATTACTTTAACACTTAACGGAAACATAAAACTTAAAATTGAATTTTTTTTTTTTTTTGCTTTTTTATAACTTTACGTTTTTCATATTTTCTAAATCTCTTCTACTTCTTCATCACTTTCTTTTTTCTGTTTCTTTTCTTTACTTCACCTTTTACTTCTTCATCACTTTCTTTTTTCTGTTTCTTTTCTTTACTTTCACCTTCTACTTCATCACTTTCTTTTTTCTGTTTCTTTTCTTTACTTTCACCTTCTAATTCTTCATCCCTTCCTCTTTTCTGTTTCTTTTCTTCACTTTCACCTTCGTCTTGGCCTACTAATACCGCTGGCCTCTTTAATAAAAAGCTATCCATTGAAGCTTGTTTCTGCCTACTTTTCAACACATTTCTAAAATGCGTTAGGCAAACGTCATTACAGTATTGAAGCGCACGGTTGGTATAAACTTTTTCTGGATGTTCCTTTTCGACGTAGTCTGCCATTTTATGGAAACATGCAAGAATTTCCTTGATGTCTGCCGTTTTTAAAGGTGTAACATCCTCCTCATCACCGCTAGAGAACTGCTCTTGAACATCACTCACTTGCATCGTCTCCAACTCCTTCAGGTCGTCCGTCGTCAACTCCTCGTGGTGCTCCTCGATAAGTTCATCTATATCCTCCGCGATAACTTCCAGCCCCATGGACGTACCAAGATGTACGATGTCAGCCACCTCAGACTGCTGAATTGGTTCAGGATCGTCAACGATCTCGGCTTCGCCTCCAGGCTTCCCGAACCCCTCAAAGTCTCGTGCAGAGACAGCATCAGGCCACAGCTTCCTCCAAGATGAGTTCAGGGTACGCCTCGAAACTTCCTGCCAAGCGAGATCGATGAGTTTGAGGCATATCACGATGTTAAAGTGATCTTTCCAAAATTCACGCAGAGTGAGGTTTGTACTCTCTGTGACTTGGAAACATCTCTTGAAGAGATGCTTCGTGTATAATTTTTTAAAATTTTAAATAACTTGCTGGTCCATGGGCTGGAGGAGAGGGGTGGTGTTAGGCGGTAGATATAGGACCTTTATGAAGGAATACTCGGCCAGAAGATATTCCTCGAGGCTAGGAGGGTGAGCTGGAGCATTGTCCAACACCAGCAGACATTTCATAGGGAGGCGCTTTTCTTCCAAATATTTTCGGACAGTCGGACCGAAGCAGACATTCACCCAATCAATGAACAGTTGCCTCGTTACCCAGGCTTTTGCATTCACCTTCCACATCACGGGAAGGTTCTCCTTGATGACTTTGTGGGCTTTGAAGGCTCGGGGATTTTCTGAATGGTACACCAGCAGGGGCTTTATCTTGCAGTCCCCACTGGCGTTTGCACAAAAAGCAAGGGTAAGCCTGTCCTTCATAGGCTTATGTCCGGGTAGCCTCTTCTCCTCCGCCGTGATGAACGTCCGACGACTCATTTTCTTCCAGAAAAGGCCAGTTTCGTCGCAATTGAAGACTTGCTGCGAACTGTAGCCTTCCTGCAGAGTCAACTCTTCGAACGTTATAACAAAGGCTTCGGTGGCCTTCGTGTCCGAGCTGGCTGCCTCCCCATGCCGTACCACTGAATGGATGCCAGTCCTTTTCTTGAACTTCTCGAACCACCCACGAGAAGCCTTGAACTCTGGGGGTTCCTGCTGGGATGTTCCTTCTCCTGCCCCTTCTTCGGCCTGAGCACGCACGCCGAAAATGGCGGAGGCCTTCTGGCAAATTGTAGTCTCAGTGATGGTGTCTCCTGAGATCTCTTTGTCCTTGATCCACACAATAAGCAGCCTCTCCATCTCGTCATGCACGTGCGTTCTCTTGTTGGAGAAAATAGTGACGCCCTTAGAAGGTGTCGCTGCTTTTATGGCCGCCTTCTGCTTCAGGATGGTGCCTATTGCAGATGGATTCTGGCCATACTCCTTGGCGATCGCACTTAAACGCATGCCAGACTCGTACTTTTAACGATTTCAAGTTTCGTCTCCATCGAGAGCATTGTCTTCTTCTTTCCTTCGGCAACATTCTTGGGACCCATGGCTACAGTAATACGTAATATAATACACTACGTACGTTATATACAGTCTATGTATAGTAAACACTAATACAGTACAGTGCACAGTAACAAATGTTTATTAACGATAACACGTGGCGTAAGAATGTACTGCATATTAACACCAAGTCAAACAAGCCAAAGCACACAACATAATGTCTGTTAACGATACCGCGGTCGGAACGAAAAGAGAGAAAGAGAGAGATGAACGCCCGTGCGTAGGCAAGCTGGGATAGTTGCCGACCAATAGGAAAGCAGGATCTTATGGCGTCAGCTAGCGTCTGAGTAGGGATATAACCAATGGGTGAGAGGGAGGCTGTAAGTGAGTCTACCCAAGTTCAAAGTCTGGCGGTGCGCGCTTTTTAAAATTACTCTCGGCGAAGAGTTGGGATCTCGTAAGGTTTTCGTATCCTGGGGCATAAAAATCTTCGAATCACTTTTCGCATCCTGAATTTTTCGTAAGCAGAAACTTTCGTATCCAGAGGTATCACTGTATATATATATATATATATATATATATATATATATATATATATATATATATATATATATATATATATATATATATATATATATATATATATATATGTGTGTGTGTGTGTGTGTGTGTGTGTAGAAATACTAGAGAGAAATTAAAAATATTCTATATAAATATTCAATATGAATTCAACCACTCAGGGGAATATTCTGTATCACAAAAAAAAATAACCTTCCTTATTACTATCCAGGTATAAATTACATTTAATTTTAGTCTGAAATCTATTTCATAATCATTAACAAATAACTACAGTGTCATTACATCTTGTCCCTTACATCTAATAAAGAAATGTATATTTCAAAAAATTTCAAACCATAAAATCTTCCTCGCTACTTAAACGGATTAACTTTCTTCGGCACCACCCCCCACCCACAAAGAAAAAAAAATACGCATCCCATTTTAATATTAAATCAATTGTAGCCATTTTTTCTGACCTCAAATGATATTTCACGGATCACTTATATTTACATTCCATCAAAGTCAAAAGCACTTAACTCATTAAGTTTCACTATAAGATATCCTTTGATTTTTAAGTCGTTAGATCCGTCTTTTATGTATTTTATTTCCTGTGTTAATTGACGTATCAACCTTAATGTCTTGTGCTGAGACAGCGTTATTAGTTTTTATTATTGCGTAATATACATACATACACACACACACACATATATATATATATATATATATATATATATATATATATATATATATATATATATATATATATATATATATATATATATATGTGTGTGTGTGTGTGTGTGTGTGTGTGTGTGTGTGTAATAAAATATTATGAATAAGTTATGTGAATTCAGTATTCTATGATAACCATTTCATACGTTACTATAAAGTAAAGCTACTCATATTATTATTATTATTATTATTATTATTATTATTATTATTATTATTATTATTATTATTAGTAGTAGTAGTAGTAATAATAATAATAATAATAATAATAATAATAATAATAATAATAATAATAATAATAATAATAATAATATAGTATGGGCAAAACCAATTTTTTTTCCAAGATATACTTTTTCACAAAAAAAAAAAATCATAATATCTTTAGCTTACATACATATATATAAAAACGGGATGGAAAACTTGCCTTCAATCCTAACCATGAAGAATCCATTGTCAGTTAATTAGATATTATTATTTGCTTCTAGGAAATGAGCGAAATTACTGAGCTAAAGCCAGAATAAGGAAAAATAGAAAGCTAATTTGGTAACATGATTATTATTTACTTCATACAATAAAATATGAACTTGATAACACTGTATAAAAAACGTATTTCTTTATTAAAATTACTTAACCTCGTGATTAAATTTTCATTTTGGATATGTTCTGAAATTTAACGAATATTTGATATTCATAACCAAGATTCAAATTAATGTAATCTTCTGGTATAAACCTAACGTTTTTACTTAATATTCGAGAACTCTCCTTTAATTGTTAGCAGCATCAGTTCGAAATTAATTTAACTTGGCCAATATGATGCTAATTCATATAGTGAGTTCACCATTCAGTTTTATATTAAATGCCTGATATAGAAATAACTTTATCAATATGTTGAACATTTACATTGCAAATCATAAAAGAATTAATATTATGTTTTGTTCTCGTAAAAACAAATTCTGATAAAGGACCGGATCCTATCTAGCTTGTTTTGCGTTCAGTTCTAAATACTTGTGAACTTTAACATTTTGTATTTTCAATTTTTATCAAAGCAGTATGAATGAATTCAATTAATTTTCCTTGTACTTAAAAAAATACATATAACAGGACCAGAAGCATAAGTTTTCTTTTCCATTTTCAAGATTCTTCCGGTCAATTGAGAGATGAGCATAAATACTGTATAATAATTTTCTTATAATTCAAATGAATAGAAACATTTAATGCCACCCATTACCCATCACTAAAGGTTTTCTAGCTACGTCATCGATATTTTGTTAAGATACTCCAATAACTAAACATATTTCTTAATAATGAAACGAATATTTCTATGGAAGGCTTATTTAATGTAAACCATCATATCAGTTCATTGAGCGTAATGGGCTTTGTAATTGCCATCTAAATCACATTTACCCCATCGATCTCTTTTACTCCGTCAATTTACTCATCTTAACAATAAGAGTATTAAACTTTTGAAGACGTTTCATCATCCTAATTACAAAATAAAACCTAGTGGAGAAACTCTAAATTCAGTGAAGCGAAAACCTTTGAGTTGAGAATTCGACTTCTATTAAACTGTTTACCGGTCAAGTTAAGTAAACAAATGTTACGGCTTTCGAGATTCCAAGGTCTCAATATGTACTGTTTAAAAGCTTAAAGGTCACTCATGATTGACAGAGGCAAGAGAAAATTTTCCTAGAGACAGGACAACGTACTAGAGGCTTAACAAATATGTACATGATCAGCGGTCAAGCCCCTTTTCCATCAAGATAGGACTAGGGAGGGTCAGGCAATGACTGTTGATGACTTAAGGGTAGACCTCTAGGCTCCTCCAAACACCCATCCCTAACTCACAAGGATGGTGAAGTAAATTGGAGTGTTACGCTTGCCTGTATATTGGTAGTTGACATAATCTTAATCTTCCACAAGGTATTGAGAGTCCTTTGACAAGGTAATCTGATATAAAGTGAACTTCGACAGGGTAAAAAGAAAGCTCCAATAAATGTTTTAATGCTGATAATATATTCATGGCAGAGAATCGATTCGTGTTATGGTTTTATTTTTGGTTACGTAAAAGTGTTGATTATTTTAACATTTAAAATGTATTTAGAGATTTATGTTATTGAAAGTTGATTCCAACTTTAATTCTGTTCTAATAAAATAATAGTTTTATCTATTTTCATCATTATTATAATCTTAATCTTCAATATCAATATATTAAAATTAGTATTACTTGTTATGTCTCATAAGCCTTATTAAAAGGTTGATATAAATTCCAAAAGCAATGTTGGTAAAAAACATTCGAGCATTTAACTAAAACAAGTATTACACATACGACCATAAAAATCAAGACATTACTCGAAACATGGTTCAGCTTTGATATTACCTAACCAACAATTTTTCTCTACATCTCCAGGGGCAGCCCACATGCCAACCAACCCCCCATCCCCCACCCACTGCACCGGGTGCCCGTACTTCCTGGAGACGCCATCGCACATCAAGACAGCCGTAGGTGATGCAGCTAATCTCACCTGCGACGTGAGAAGCCTCGGTGACAGACAGGTGAGACCCACTCGGGAATACTCGGTTCAATATTCCGTCTATTTCACTTTATATTTCGTCCGCGGAACTCTTCTTTTGGGATCACTTAGGGATGAATGGTTTAAGGGAGGAGAGTTGATTTTGGATTTCTTGAGGGATATTTATCTTTTGAGGGGATTATAGTAGTGCTTCAGTGGTGTGGAATGTTACGTTTTTATTGAGAGTGCTCGTGTCTTAATCGAGGAAAACAAACAAGTAGACACACACAAGATCTACCTATTGGACACATACACACACGCGGACACCCCCCCACCTCTCTCTCTCTCTCTCTCTCTCTCTCTCTCTCTCTCTCTCTCTCTCTCTCTCTCTCTCTCTATATATATATACATATATATATATATATATATATACATATATATATATATATATATATATATATATATATATATATATATATATATATATATATATATATATATATACATATATATACATATATATACACACATATATATATATATATATATATATATATATATATATATATATATATATATATATATATATATATATCTATATATATGCATTAGAACCACAGGGAAAATGAAAATACGAAATATACGCCTAAGTCCTGACTAGTTTCGTGATACTTCTTCAGAGGACTGATTTATTGAGAGAGGTTTCTTTACATTTTATAGGGAAAGTAAACGTACGAACATACATATACAGATTTAGAGACCAATGACACTCCCTTACCAGCTACCTGGGCTTGGGTCAGGTGTTAAGTGGGCGGAGACCCAAGCTCATTAGACACCTGCTAATAAGGGTAATTTCTGGTGGCGGGTAAATTCTTGTTTTTTTGACTTTCAGTACAGTTTATTTATATGAAAACACGGTAGCCTTATCTATATAAATACATAAGCAAAACATACACATACATACATATATATATATATATATATATATATATATATATATATATATATATATATATATATATATATATATACATATATACACACATACATATATATACACATACATATATATATATATACACATACACATACATATATATATATATATATATATATATATATATATATATATACATACATACATATACATACAATATACGTATATATACATTTATATACATACAACATTAATATCATAAACATATAATCATGTATATATCATTACTGATATCTAGCATAACACTATAGTGCCAATGTACTTATGCATACTATATAAAATAATTGTACCCTTCAATGAATGGTAGCTTAGGTCTAAATATTAATTTCACAGCGACGTTAATTAATCACAATACATTCAATTCTACATTAAGTGATTAATTTTTTTTTATATAGCTTACAGATCTCTTTACATATAAAGGAGTCGAGTTTATACATTCCATGACCAATATTCAAGTTGTTTTCAAAGGTTTCTTTTATGAAACTGGACTCTATGATGTTTCTTTCCACTAAGTTATTTGAATGAACCAATTCTTTGCACCTGACCAATTAATAGTGTGATTTTTATCTCTAACGTGAGCAAAGAGTGCATTATTATCTTGAGCATATCTGACACTTTTCTTATGTTGTTCAATTCTCTTTTCTAGGGCTTTACCAGTTTGACCAATATAGTATTTTTTCACAAGCATTGCATGGAATACGATATACACATCCCTGGTAATTTCAGGAGAATTCTTTATTAAGGCTGTTTTTATTGTATTTTTACTCTTAAATGCTACATTTACATTGAAATTTTTCAACAGTTGGGGAATTTCTTTAAAAGAATTACAATAAGGTAGTACAAGTAAATTTTGTGTGTTGTAGTTTTTTCTGTTATCATTACCGAAAAAAGTCTTTTTTGCTGTTCTTAGGGCATCATCTAACACAATTTCAGGATACTTTAGTTTTTTACCTATTGCTCTAATCTCATTTATTTCATCATCAATATATTCAGGGCTGCAGACTCGAAATGCTCTTAAAAACATAGAAGTAAATACAGATGTCTTATCTTTGTTGTTGCCTTGGTTTGAGTAGTAATGGACACATGCCGAGATATTCGTTGGCTTTCTGTATACACTAAACTTGAGTCTATTGTTACATCTATGTATGCGACAGTCCAAAAGTAGTACAGATTAATAGTACCTGTAGGCTTGTCAGTTTTGATGTAGTCTCACTATTCACTAAAGTACCTATTGATGACATGTTGGAATTTTTATCTGAAACCTTAGATAATAGACAATTGAATCTACCATTCTCCAAACACACTTTAATAGAATTAATCAAACTATGTATAAAAGATTGTAAATTTGATTTCAATGGGAGATTTTATGCACAAACATTTGGTATGGCTATGGGAAACCCTTTATCCCCAGTATTGAGTAATCTATATATGGATTTTTTTGAAAGCAGAATCTTAAATAACATCATACCTAATAATGTAAAATGGTTTCGATATATTGACGACATAATGTGTGTGTGGCCAGGAAATGAAAATTTAGATAACTTTTTTCTTAGATTGAATAGTTTGGTACCATCAATAAATTTCACTATGGAGCTGGAGAATAATTATACCCTACCTTTTTTGGACTGTCGCAATAGACTCAAGTTTAGTGTATACAGAAAGCCAACGAATATCTCGGCATATGTCCATTACTACTCAAACCAAGGCAACAAAGTTATGAAATCTGTATTTACTTCTATGTTTTTAAGAGCATTTCGAGTCTGCAGCCCTGAATATATTGATGATGAAATAAATGAGATTAGAGCAATAGGTAAAAACTAAAGTATCCTGAAATTGTGTTAGATGATGCCCCAAGAACAGCAAAAAATACTTTTTTTTCGGTAATGATAACAGAAAAAACTACAACACTCAAAATTTACTTGTACTACCTTATTGCAATTCTTCTAAAGAAATTCCCCAACTGTTGAAAAATTTCAATGTAAATGTAGCATTTAAGAGTAAAAATACAATAAAAACAGCCTTAATAAAGAATTCTCCTGACATTACCAAGGGATGTGTATATCGTATTCCATGCAATGCATGTGAAAAATACTATATTGGTCAAACTGGTAAAGCCCTAGGAAAGAGAATTGAACAACATAAGAAAAGTGTCAGATATGCTCAAGATAATAATGCACTCTTTGCTCACGTTAGAGATAAAAATCACACTATTAATTGGTCAGGTGCAAAGAAATTGGTTCATTCAAATAACTTAGTGGAAAGAAACATCATAGAGTCCAGTTTCACAAAAAGAAACCTTTGAAAACAACTTTAATATTGGTCATGGATTGTATAAACTCGACGCCTTTATATGTAAAGAGATCTGTAAGCTCTATAAAAAAACCATTAATCACTTAATGTAGAATTGGATGTATTGTGAATAATTAACGTCGCTGTGAAATTAATATTTAGACCTAAGATACCATTCATTAAAGGGTACAATTATCTTATATAGTATGCATAAGTACATTGGCACTATATAGTGTTATGCTAGATATAAGTATTGATATATACATGATTATATGTTTATGATATTAATGTTGTATGTATATA
Organism: Palaemon carinicauda; assembly: GCF_036898095.1. Classification (NCBI taxonomy): domain Eukaryota; kingdom Metazoa; phylum Arthropoda; class Malacostraca; order Decapoda; family Palaemonidae; genus Palaemon; species Palaemon carinicauda. Next base: position 45,104,197 of record NC_090735.1, on the reverse strand, counting down.
AATGTATATATACATATATATGTATGTATATGTATATGTATATGTATATGTATATATATATATATATATATATATATATATATATATATATATATATATATATATATATATATATGTGTGTGTGTGTGTATATATGCATGTGTGTATATATGTATATATGTATGTATATATATGTATATATATATATATATATATATATATATATATATATATATATATATATATATATATATATATATATATATATATATATATCCATCCATCCATATAACAAGGCACTTCCCCCAATTTTGGGGGGTAGCCGACACCAACAATGAAACAAAACAAAAAGGGGACCTCTACTTTCTATGTTCTTTCAGCCTAATCAGGGACTCAACCGAGTTCAGCTGGTACTGCTAGGGTGCCACAGCCCAACCTCCCACATTTCCACCACAGATGAAGCTTCATAATGCTGACTCCCCTACTGCTGCTACCTCCGCGGTCATCTAAGGCACCGGAGGAAGCAGCAGGGCCTACTGGAACTGCGTCACAATCGCTCGCCATTCATTCCTATTTCTAGCACGCTCTCTTGCCTCTCTCACATCTATCCTCCTATCACCCAGAGCTTTCTTCACACCATCCATCCACCCAAACCTTGGCCTTCCTCTTGTACTTCTCCCATCAACTCTTGCATTCATCACCTTCTTTAGCAGACAACTATTTTCCATTCTCTCAACATGGCCAAACCACCTCAACACATTCATATCCACTCTAGCCGCTAACTCATTTCTTACACCCGTTCTCTCCCTCACCACTTCGTTCCTAACCCTATCTACTCTGTGGAGGATTTATTTTTGTTTTATTTTAATTTTTTCTTTTGCCAAATCCAGAGAGAGAGAGAGAGAGAGAGAGAGAGAGAGAGAGAGAGAGAGAGAGAGAGAGAGAGAGAGAGAGAGAATTTCATTTGCTTTAGTTTTGCTAAATCGCCCGAGTGTGTGTGTGATTGTGTGTGTGTGTGTGTGTGTGTGTTTGTGTGTCCGCGGTGCGCGCCGAAGAGCAAGTGGTAGTTAGCGAATGATTGTTTGTAGTGGAAAAGACTGTTGGTATATTTGAGGTTGTTTGTTTACATTTTTTAGTTAGGTTACGAGAGTGGTGAATGTTTCGGAGCGAATGCTTTTTTTGATTGACTGCGTCCTGTGTCAGTTGTGTGAACGCTGGATTTATTATTTTTCTTTACCAGCGAGGAAGTGATTATTGATTTTCTGAGCCGTGATTCCTCCTTTGGAGAGACCCCCATTGAATATTTACTCGATTGTTGATGACTTGGCTTGTATAAGGAACTTGATAAGGCTGCTGAGATTTCGATAATTGTTGATGGCCCGGACCGAATTAAATTCCGATTGCTGTTGTTGATGAGGATGATGCTGATAATGATGATGATAATGATAAAAACCACCCCAATCAGGGAAGTAGCTGTGGCAAATTGCCACCCAGTGGACTGTTAAGCACAAAACCGTGATATTGGTAGTTTGCCGTAAAAAGACAGTGGCAGTGTATGGACGACTGTGTTGGTGTCCATAAAATATATATATATGTTTCTGTGTTTTGATGTTTGGGTTGTGGTAAATTTAAGTTTGTTTTGTTAGTGTTTAGTTTTAAGCTTTATTTATTTTGAGGGTTTATTTGAATAGTGGTATGATCAATGTCTATTTTGTGTTACGTGTATGATTAGTGATGTGTGATTTTTGGTTTATGATGAGCGGTTTAGTTTGTAAGGAAATATAGTTTTAAGGTCATGTTTTTGTTTATTTTGTCCTTTTGTCTAAGAGTCTGGTTTTAGATAACGTCAGGGGAAAGTTTGTGTTGTTGAGACAATTGTCAGTTAGAGTGATTCAAGGGTGTGGGGGTTGTTTTGCAGCATCCCGCCACATTATTTTGGCGCCCGAACAGGGACAGCTGAGGTGGGATTGAAGCTGGACTCTTAGACGAAGGACTGATAGGATAAGATATTAGATATAAGGTTGATGAAAAATGGAGGAGCAGTTGAGGGTTTTGAAGGAGGAATTGCGGCTGAGTAAGGAGCGTGAGGAGAAATTGTTGCAAGAGAATAAGTGGTTAAGGTGTGAGAATGAGGAGATGCATAGGAAACTGAGGGAAATTCAGGGAACTGTAGAGAGAGTGGAAGAGGGTGTTGAGATGAGGATGCGAGAGAATGAAGATCGGACGGAGAAACGAATGGAAGATATGATGGGGCAAGTAATGGGGATGATGAAAACTATAATGGGTGAAGGTGCAGTCGGAGGATTCCACGATTGAAAGGGAGTTGGCTGCAATAAGGTTTTGCGTGAAAGCGTTGAAGGTATTTTTGTATGGTGTGAAATTTATTGTGCGTACTGACCATCAGCCCCTAGTGTACATGATTAAGAAAGAGTCTGTGAATGCTAGAGTTGCGAGGACAATAGAGGATTTAAATGAATTTGACTTTAAGCTAGAATATGTACCTGGGAGTAAGAATGTGATAGCAGATGCGATGTCAAGAATGCATGGTAAGATAGAAGAGAGTAGCGAGAATGATAGTAATTTTGAAAGGTTGCCGGAAGATTTAATGGTGGTACAAAGTTTTGAAGGGGATGACATGGTGTATAAATGTATTTTGTGTGGGTTAAATAAGGTTAAATTGAAGGGTTTGAATAGGGATATACCTGCTAGTATAGATGAGCTTATAATGAGTGTTAGGAATGAAGTATCGAAAGAAATGGCATATAAGGAGGAGGATAATATGCTTGAGGGTGAATTGTTATCAAAAGTATTGTTGGTAGTAAGTATGTTATATGGTGTCACTGTTTATTTGTATTTTGGGTGGAATCGTCCGATGCAGTACCGAGCAAATAAAGAGACTGAAAGGGAGTATATATTGAGGTTACAATGTAATGAAAGATGTTGCAAGTTGTTGAGTAAAAAGGAGGATTGTCCGAGTGATTTGAATCAGAGTGGTATGAGCATAGAAGATAGCGAAGATGACCATGGGTGTGATAAGGATGACCCTATTGATAGGAGAGTAAACATTTGTATGCATGGTGTAAAAGGAAGAATGATGACGTATGTGGGTATAAATGAGAATGAATACTGTAGTTTAATTGATACTGGTGCGCAAGTGTCATTAGTGAATATGTCTGTTATCAAGGAAATAGAGCGGTACAATTGGGAAGTGAAAAGGCAATGTACGAGTGTGAGAATTCATGGGATAGGTAAAGGAAGTTTGCTAGTTTGGGAAGAAGTGCGTTTGAAAGTAAAACTGGGAAGTATGGAGGTGGAAAATAATTTTATTGTAATGAGAGAGAATGAGATGCCTAGTTGTTTTTTGATAGGAATTGACTTTTTAAGATTGCATGATTTATCAGTTGATATTGGTAGTGGTTTGCTTCTGAAGAATGGATGTGAAGTAGTTGTGATAGAAGATAATAGTGTATTTATGGCGAATTTTGTTGGCATGGTTGATATTACGAGGAGTGAGGATTTTCTACTGACTAAAGAGGAGGTGGAAGAAATGCACGATGAATGTGAGGAAATTAAAAGGTTACGTGAATGTATGTTGAATAGTATTGAGGTAGAAGAATGGCCGTCTGATTTAGAGGTGTATAAGAAAGTTAGAAAGAGACTTATTGTGTGTAAGAATATTGTTTATTTTCTACATAAAGGAATGGATGAAGATATATATGTTCCTGTGTTTCCAATGCATGCAGCAGTAAGTATGTGTATGTTAGTGCATGACAGATATGGGCATATGGGTAAGAATAAATTATGGGAATGCATGCGTGAGAGATTGTTTACACCTGGGTTGAGTCAGATATGTAAGGATGTAGCGACTACGTGTGAAGATTGCCAGAAAGGGAAGTATCAGAGAGTGCATGCTAATCCGCCTGTTTTGAGATTACGTATGAAAAAACCATTTGAGATGTTTGTGATTGATTGTGTTTCGTTGCCTGTGACTGCGAGAAGACATGTGGGAATGATTGTTATGGTTGATCACATGAGTAAATTTACCTATGCAATACCCATCAAGGATAAACGGAGTGAGACTGTTGCAAGAATGGTTGGTCAAGTGATGTTGCCGATGTGTGTGTGTAAGCCTGTGAGAATGTTAAGTGATAATGGCCCTGAGTTTGTTGGATGGGAGTTTGAGCAGATGTTAAGAGAATGGGGTATTGAACATGTGTATTCGACTCCTTATATGCCAAGTGCGAATGGGTTGGCTGAAAGGACTGTAAGAACATTAACTGAAATTTTGCCAATGATGAGTACATGTGATAATGATTGGGATTTGTATGTTGGTAGAGCGTTATGGGCTTACAATGCAACAGTGCATAAGAGTACGGGTATGTCTCCATGTAAGTTTGTGTTAAATTTTGAAAAGATAATAAGACCGAGGTTGGGTGTGTCGGAGGATGATAGAGATGTGTGGAGGAAAGCAAATAAGAGGTTTGAAAGCTTTAAAGTTGGCGAGAGAGTGATGAAAGAAGTAATTGAAAAGGGTAGAATGAATGTAAATAAGGTGCGTGATAAATTTGAAGGTCCCTATGAGGTGTTAGAAGTTGGTTCGAGTGGATTAAGTTACGTTTTGGGTAAGTTGTGTATGGGTGGTATTGTGGAAAAAATTAGGGCCCACCACAACCAGTTGCGTAAATGGAAAGAGGTACCTGAGTATATCCAAGAGAATGGGATGAGTAAATGGTTGAAAAGGAACAAGGGTGAACCTAGTATGTATGAGGACTTAGGTCTGGAAGGTAAACAGTTGGTGTTAGTAGAATATAAGAAAAGGAAGAATACAAGAGCTTTAAGTAAAGATGATAGAAGGGGAAATTTTATAAGTAAAAGGGAGAATAGAAATAAGTATGACAAGGGTGTAAATGTGCAAGTGTGTATGGAAGATAAATGTGTTAATACAGATGAATCATGGCTGAGTATGAATGATACCTATAGTGTGTGTGGCTTTTCCTTAGGTGATGTAAAAGAAAGGATGACGAATGCGAGAGTGGGAGATAGGAGAATGATTAGTAGCATGAATGAATCTTTTACTAAAGTTGAGTATGTTTTTGATGAAATGGATGAACTGTTTACAGAAATGAGTGTAATTATAGGGCCAGATGAGAACGAGGTAGATATGATTGTACAGGATATATTAGATGATAGGGATTTAGATAGGAATAGTGTTAATGTAGCGAATGATTGTGATAAGGAAGAAGTGAATGAGAGAGTATATGGAGGCCCAGTTACTCGGAGTAGAGGTCCCGTTCCCGACTGCGACTGGGTTATGAAAAAAATAATGTAAGTGTTGTGTGAGAAGGATTTGGCATAGTAAGGGGGGAGGAATGTGGAGGATTTATTTTTGTTTTATTTTAATTTTTTGTTTTGCCAAATCCAGAGAGAGAGAGAGAGAGAGAGAGAGAGAGAGAGAGAGAGAGAGAGAGAGAGAGAGAATTTCATTTGCTTTAGTTTTGCTAAATCGCGCGAGAGTGTGTGTGTGTGTTTGTGTGTGTGTGTGTGTGTGTGTGTTTGTGTGTCCGCGGTGCGCGCCGAAGAGCAAGTGGTAGTTAGCGAATGATTGTTTGTAGTAGAAAAGACTGTCGGTATATTTGAGGTTGTTTGTTTACATTTTTTAGTTAGGTTACGACAGTGGTGAATGTTTCGGAGCGAATGCTTTTTTTGATTGACTGCGTCCTGAGTCAGTTGTGTGAACGCTGGATTTATTATTTTTCTTTACCAGCGAGGAAGTGATTATTGATTCTCTGAGCTGTGATTCCTCCTTTGGAGAGAGCTCCATTGAATATTTACTCGATTGTTGATGATCTGGCTTGTATAAGGAACTTGATAAGGCTGCTGAGATTTCGATAATTGTTGATGGCCCGGACCGAATTAAATTCCGATTGCTGTTGTTGATGAGGATGATGCTGATAATGATGATGATGATGATAAAAACCACCCCAATCAGGGAAGTAGCTGTGGCAAATTGCCACCCAGTGGACTGTTAAGCACAAAACCGTGATATTGGTAGTTTGCCGTAAAAAGACAGTGGCAGTGTGTGGACGACTGTGTTGGTGTCCATAAAATATATATATATGTTTCTGTGTTTTGATGTTTGGGTTGTGGTAAATTTAAGTTTGTTTTGTTAGTGTTTAGTTTTAAGCTTTATTTATTTTGAGGGTTTATTTGAATAGTGGTATGATCAATGTCTATTTTGTGTTACGTGTATGATTAGTGATAAGTGTGATTTTTGGTTTATGATGAGCGTTTTAGTTTGTAAGGAAATATAGTTTTAAGGTCATGTTTTTGTTTATTTTGTCCTTTTGCCTAAGAGTCTGGTTTTAGATAACGTCAGGGGAAAGTTTGTGTAGTTGAGACAATTGTCAGTTAGAGTGATTCAAGGGTGTGGGGGTTGTTTTGCAACATCCCGCCACAACTCGAGATACACCAGCCATACTCCTTAGACACTTCATCTCAAACACATTCAATTACTGTCTCTCCATCACTTTCATTCCCCACAACTCCGATCCATACATCACAGTTGGTACAATCACTTTCTCATATAGAACTCTCTTTACATTCATGCCCAACTCTATGTTTTACTACTCCCTTAACTGCCCCCAACACTTTGCAACCTTCATTCACTCTCTGACGTACATCTGCTTCCACTCCACCATTTGCTGCAACAATAGACCTCAAGTACTTACACTGATCCACCTCCTCAAGTAACTCTCCATTCAACATGACATTCAACCTCACACCACCTTCCCTTCTCGTACATCTCATAACTTTACTCTTACCCACATTAACTCTCAACTTCCTTCTCTCACACACCTTTCCAAATTCTGTCACTAGTTGGTCAAGCTTCTCTTCTGTGTATGCTACCAGTACAGTATCATCCGCAAACAACAACTGATTTACCTCCCATTCATGGTCATTCTCGCCTACCAGTTTTAATCCTCGTCCAAGCACTCGAGCATTCACATCTCTCACCACTCCATCAACATACAAGTTGAACAACCACGGCGACATCACACATCCCTGTCTCAGCCCCACTCTCACTGGAAACCAATCACTCACTTCATTTCCTATTCCAACACATGCTTTACTACCTTTGTAGAAACTTTTCACTGCTTGCAACAACCTTCCACCAACTCCATATAACCTCATCACATTCCACATTGCTTCCTTATCAACTCTATCATATGCTTTCTCCAGATCCATAAACGCAACATACACCTCCTTACCTTTTGCTAAATATTTCTCACATATCTGCCTAACTGTAAAAATCTGATTCACACAACCCCTATATCTTCTAAAACCACCCTGTACTTCCAAGATTGCATTCTCTGTTTTATCCTTAATCCTATTAATCAATACTCTACCATACACTTTTCCAACTACACTCAACAAACTAATACCTCTTGAATTACAACACTCATGCACATCTCCCTTACCCTTATATAGTGGTACAATACATGCACAAACCCAATATACTGGTACCATTGACAACACAAAACACATATTAAACAATCTCACCAACCATTCAAGTACAGTCACACCCCCTTCCTTCAACATCTCAGCTTTCACACCATCTATACCAGATGCTTTTCCTACTCTCGTTTCATCTAGTGCTCTCCTCACTTCATCTATTGTAATCTCTCTATCATTCTCATCTCCCATCACTGGCACCTCAACACCTGTAACAGCAATTATATCTGCCTCCCTATTATCCTCAACATTCAGCAAACTTTCAAAATATTCCGCCCACCTTTTTCTTGCCTCCTCTCCTTTTAACAACCTTCCATTTCCACCTTTCACTGTCTCTTCAATTCTTGCGCCAGCCTTCCTTACTCTCTTCACTTCTTTCCAAAACTTCTTCTTATTCTCTTCATATGACTGACCCAATCCCTGACCCCACCTCAGGTCAGCTGCCCTCTTTGCCTCACGTACCTTGCGCTTTACTTCGACCTTTTTTCTCTCTATATTTTTCATACTTCTCTATACTATTACTCTGCAGCCATTCTTCATCAGCCCTCTTTTTCTCTTCCACTTTTACCTTCACTCCTTCATTCCACCATTCACTGCCCTTCCTCATGCGGCCTCCAACAACCTTCTTGCCACATACATCATTTGCAATCCCAACAAAATTTTCTTTTACTAACTTCCACTCCTCCTCTAAATTACCAGTTTCTCTTACTCTCACCTCGTCATATGCCATTTTCAACCTTTCCTGATATTTACTTTATACCCCCGGTTTTATTAGCTCTTCAATCCTCACTACCTCCCTTTTACATCCACCTACTCTATTCCCCCACCCTTTTGCTACAACTAATTTTCCTTCCACCAAAAAATTATCAGACATACTGTTAGCCATACCCCTAAAATCGTGCACGTCTTTCAATCTTCCAAACGTTCTTTAGTTATCAACACATAATCCATTAATGCCCTTTCTACTACTCTTCCATTTGCCACTCTTACCCATGTATACTTATTTTTATCTTTCTTTTTAAAGAAGCTAGCACTTATTACCATCTCTTGTTCAACACACGTCTACCAGTCTCTCACCACTCTCATTTTCACCTGGTACGCCATACTTCCCAATGACACCTTCTACCTCTCCAGCGCCCACTCTAGCATTTAAGTCACCCATAACAACTACATAATTCCTTCTACCCAATCCTTCTACACACCTAGTTAATTCATTACAGAACTCATTCCGCTCTTCTTCACTTTTCTCACTACCTGGCCCATACACACTGACAAACGCCCAACATTCCCTACCCAACCTAACCCTTACCCACATTAACCTAGATGATATCTCCTTCCATTCCACTACTTTACCTGTCATCCATTCACTCAGCAATAACGCCACACCCTCTCTCGCTCTTCCCCTTTCAATCCCAGACACTCTACCAGACATTTCACCAAACATCACTTCACCTTTTCCTTTCCTCTTTGTCTCACACAAGGCCAATACATCCATCCTTCTACTTCTAAACATACTTCCAATCTCACATCTTTTACTCTCTATCGTACTACATCCACGCACATTCAAACACCCCAAAACTAGAGTGCGGGGAGCAGTCACTCTCCCCCCAGCTCCATCTCCTTGTCGATGTCTCGCAGGAATTTTATACAGGAGAGGGGGTTCCCAGCCCCCTCGTCCCGTCCCTTTTAGTCGCCTCTTAACGACACGGCGGGATAACGTTGGTGCTATTCTAATTTCTATATGCCCCCGCGGCCACAGGGGGCTTATATATATATATATATATATATATGTATGTATGTGTATGTTTTGCTTATGTATTTATATAGATAAGGCTACCATGGTTTCATATAAATAAACTGTACTGAAAGTCAAAAAACAAGAATTTACCTGCTACCAGAAATGACCCTTTTTGGCAGGTGTCTAATGAGCTTGGGTCTCCGCCCACTTAACACCTGACCCAAGCCCAGGTAGCTGGAAAGGGAGTGTCATTGTTCTCTAAATCTGTATATGTATGTTCCTATGTTTACTTTCCCTATAAAATGTAAAGAAACCTCTCTCAATAAATCAGTCCTCTGAAGAAGTATCATGAAACTAGTCAGGACTTAAGCGTATATTTCGTATTTTCATTATCCCTGTGGTTCTTCTGCATCTAAGCATCACGTTTTCCTGTGATTTTTACGCATATATATATATATATATATATATATGTTAATACACATGCACACACATTATATATATTTATATATATACATATATATATATATATATATACATATATATTCTTTGTCTGCATCTTTTCCCACCTATATATATATATATATATATAATGTGTATATGTTTAAAGATTTATACTCTCGCTCTCTTACACTCTCAGAGAGAGAGAGAGAGAGAGAGAGAGAGAGAGAGAGAGAGAGAGAGAGAATAAGAAAATTCACTTCAACCTTAAATATTTACCATCTACATCTTTCTTCCACCAGGTGTCATGGATCCGAAGGCGTGATCTGCACGTCTTAACCACAGACTCCTTCACGTACACAACAGACTCCCGCTTCCGGGCCATCCACCTGCCAACATCTCCTTACTGGATTCTGCAGGTGGACGATCCACAGGTTAATGACTCTGGGATATACGAGTGCCAGGTGTCCACGCAACCTAAGATTTTCAAGAAATTCACACTCGTCGTTGTGGGTAGGTTTGTCGATGTTTTTTTAATATATATCAAATTACTTTTGCACTTATTTGTAAATTGGTAAGGCTTACTTGGTTACTATGTAATCAAGTAAGTTCTTTGATTACGAGAAGAAAGAATTAAAATACTTCTGGCAAACAAGAAATTAATATAATTTCGAATCGAAAACTGTTCACAGTATACACAAATTTAAAAGTTTACAGATATTTTTCACGAAATTTCTTTCACTAATCTTGTATAATAGACACGTAAAGGTTGCAAATTTTGTGGTGATATACTGTGTGCTTATTTGAAAATAAAAATTACGTAACTTTATATGACCTTAGTATTTAGGAAGTTAACTTATATATATCAATATCAACAGGTGAATTCGTAATTGATTAAGCCAAT
>NC_090735.1:45076126-45083626 GCF_036898095.1 Palaemon carinicauda | reverse complement strand
AGGGGAACCACATACTGTTCGGCCACTTGTGGGCCACTATTGCCGCTACCCCTTGAAGGATCTCAGTTTGTTGAGGACCCTCAACAGAGGTTGTGAGGAGGGAACAGATAAATCCAGGACCATCTGTTCCAGTATAGGGACATCGCGTCAACTGCTTCCGCTAAGGGGTCCTCATACGGGGACACGTACAGGGGCAACTTCTTGTTGTCTTTCGTCGCAAAGAGGTCTATCTGCAGTTCTGGGACTTGATTCAGAATGAAGGAGAATGATCCTGCGTCTAAGGACAATTCCGACTCTATCGGTGTGAACCTGGATAGAGCGTCCGCTGTCACATTGCGGACTCCTTGAAGGTGAACTGCCGACAGGTACCACTTCTTCTTTTCCGCCAATCGGAAAATGGCTAAACATCACTTGGTTGAGAGTGGTGACCTCGACCCTTGTCGATTCAAGCATCTCACAACCACCTCGCTGTCCATCACCAATCTTATGTGGATCGAGTGACGGCGGGGAGACTTTCTTTAAGGTAAGGAGCACTGCCATAGCTTCTAGAAAGTATATATGAAAGGTCCTGAATAGCTTGGACCAAGTCCCCTGGACTTTTTTCCGATGAGAGTGACCTCCCTATCCTCCTTTGAGGCATCTGAGTGAATCGTCATCGACGGGGGAGGTGGCTGAAGAAGAACCGACTTCTTTAGATGTCTGGCTTGGGACCAGGCCTGAGAAGAGTACGTAGCCGAGGCGGCACTGGTCTTCTCAGATCTCTTCGCGCGTTTGATGCATACCTTCTCCAAACTCCTGTTGAATCCTTTAGCTGTGCTCTTAGCACTGGGTCTGTCACTGAAGCAAACTGGAGAGAGCCTAGTACCCTCTCCTGTTCGCGTCTTGATATCCTTTCGGAATCTAGAAGTCTCTTGACAGAGCCCGCTATCTCCTTCCTTTTCTTCGTCGGGATGGAGAAACTGTGTGACAAAAGGTCCCAGTGGATTCCCAGCCACTGGAACCTTTGGGATGGAGAAAGTCGAGACTTTTTTCTGTTGATCTTGAAGCCTAGGTACTCTAGGAACTGGATCACCTGACTGGGAAGCTTGCAAGCATCGGTCTCGGATGCTGCCCACACCAGCCAGTCGTCCAGGTAGGCTACTACCTGAATTCCCTTTAGGCGTAATTGTTTGAGAGCTGCGCTCGCAAGCTTCGTGAAAATCCTTGGTGCTATGTTTAGCCCGAATGGCAAGGCTCTGAAGGCGTATAGTCTCCGTTGTAGCCACGAACCCTAGGTAGGGGGAGAGTCGACGGCTGATTGGAATGTGCCAATAGGCGTCTGACAAGTCTATAGAGACTGAGTATGCCCTCTCGGGCAGTAAGGTCCTTATGTGTTGCAGTGTTAGCATCTTGAATTTGCAATTCACTATGAACTTGTTGAGTGGCGACCAGTCCAGAATGACTCTGAGCTTTTCCGAGTCTTTCTTGGGAACACAAAACAGCCTCCCTTGGAATTTGATGGACTTCACCTTTCGGATCACCTTTTCTCCAACAGTTCTTGAACGTACTCCTCCAGAACGGGGGTGGAGTGTTGGAAAACCGAAGGCACGGGGGTGGAGTGCTGTACCAACTCCAGCCCAGTCCATTCTTGAGTAGGCTTTGGGCCCAGGGATCGACAGGTCCAGCAATCCCAAAATTTCACATCAATCTCCCTCCTACCGCTATCGTTTCACTTGGACTGCCGTCCTGAGGTCTTGCCTCCCTGACCACGACCATCTCTGAATCCCCTTCCCCTTGAGGGGCGCCTAGACGAGCCTCTGGCTGCTCCTCTAGGTTTTGCACGAAAGGAAGAAGACTGTCCTTCGAACATTGGGGTGAATGTGGATGACTGAACCTGGCACAGCCTGGGGTACCCACTGAAAAGTAGTCGGGGTTTGTGCCACCATCTGGGGCCACTGGAGGCAATGGCAATTTGCAGTTGCTGTTGCTGTCGAAAAGGCTTGGCTGACCGAGACGGTAGCCTAGTCCTCATATTCTTCCTCTTTGGTTGAGGACCCTCATCCGGGGAAGATTTTCTTTTGATAGCCAGGCCCCACTTCTGGAGAAGGTTTCTATTCTCCACGGCGGCCTTATCAACAACCTCTTTGACCACATCGGTAGGGAAAAGGTCTTTTCCCCAAATGTTGGAGGAGATTAACTTCCTTGGCTCGTGTCCTCACCAAGGCCCCGGTGAACACGAACTCCCTGCAAGCTCTCCTTGCCCTGACGAAGCTATAAAGGTCTTTCGTCACTGTGGCTAGGTGAGACTTAGCCACTACCATGAACATTTCATGGACCTTGGGGTCACTTGCCATCGTCTCAAGAGTTAGTCTGATGAGACATTGAGGCAGCCAGTCTTTCTTTTGTCTCGAACTCTCTTCGTAAAAGAGAGTCGGACAGCTTGGGGAGGTCCTCGCCGAATTGCCGTCCGGCAATATCAGCCTCCAACTTTCCCACTGAGAATGTCAGATGGACCATCCTTCCAGTCTTTGTGGTCCATAGGCAGGGCCAGCGACAAGGGTTTACACTCCTCCAGGGAGGGGCAAGGCTTGCCGGCCCCGACTGCCTTTAGGACAGCCGCAAACCCTTTTCTGTAAAAAGGGGAAGGCTCTAGCAGGAGAGGACACAAAAGAAGGAGCTTCTTGTTCAATGCAGCTACCTTCGAGTTAGAGAAACCCCCTCTATTCATCGAGGATGAAAGTAGGGCTTGAGCCTTAGCATGGTCCATAATTATGACCTCCTTCGGCTCTGTCTCCTCCCTTGAAGCTGGTTCTTTTCTCAGCCGGACATAGCAGTCCGGATATGATGCCTTGCTGGGCCAAAATTCCACCTCCTCTAGTGGAACTGAACCCAGCTTATCGGAGATGACGATCTTTCCAGTCGTCATTGGCATGTGCTCAGCATACCTCCAGGGGTTAGCATCTGAGCATACGGGAAGGTCTTTCACAATGAGCCCTTTCCGGGGCCCACGTGATTCTGCCAGGGACTGCATACGCAGTTCCATAGCAGCCGCCTTCTCCTGATTCTCCTCTGCATTTGTTGGATCATTCCAACAATCGAAGAGAGGGCCTGTCCCAGTTCTACTGGGACCGGCCGATGTTGAGGGGATAGGATCCGGAATCTGAACCGGAATAGCCGACACCTCGTCGACCTCATCCTCTACGACATCCGGGGTTTTGAACTTCATCCTGACCTTCTGCCAGGAGGTCTTGTTCCAAACGTTCGTCCAGGTCAGACATCCTGTCCTCTAACTGGATGTCTTGCATCGCAACTGCGACTTCCACGTCCACCTGGACTTGATCTTGAGGGATCTCCTCTTGAGGCTGGGGAATCACTGCATCAGGCTGATGCCTGGGGAAAAAGATACGCCCTCATCTTCTCACTTGGAAGATAAGGGCCAGAGGTGTTCTTCTTGAAGCCCCTTACCCAAGTACGAAGCTTTTCCCTTGCTATATCCCTTGATTCCGCCGTTCTAGGGGAATCAAAAGCCTCAGTAATCAGGTTAGTGCATACAGTACATACCTGAGGGTCCCAATACTGGAGATCATCCTTGGAGACAGCGCATGCTGCATGTGTCCTACAACACTCATGTCCGCAGAGGTTCTTGCTGCGGACATTGCAGAAAACATTTCCCCACTTCGGAGGGTCCTCCTGTAAAGAGAAGAAAATTCCATGAGTATCAAGTGAACTATGTATCACTGGATATGCATAGTATAGCATAACAATTCATAAAGGAAAGACACACACTTGTGTTTCCCTCACAACCCATTGTTGCAGCCTTCCGGATAATAAAATCAAAAATGGTTTATCTCTTCTAGAGTAACCAATGCAAGGTTTCCAGAGGAAACAGGTGGAGCTCACACCTAAGCAATGATTTAAAATCCTGGATAATAGACAGGGAAGAACTCAGCTTCCTATCTGAGGGCAACAGCAAAGGGTGTGCCAGAAAACACAATAGTGTTAGAAGACACAGTGCTGTACCAAAACCCTTACTATAGTTTTCCTCTTACTGTATATGCTATACAGAAGAATACTAGTACAGTATAGGGGATGTGTGCCGGCCTGCCTTTGCCGGCCGGCACACACCACAACTAGCTTTAAAGTATACTACTTAACAGCTATAGGGCGGCAGACTCTGGTTCAAATGCCTGTGCCGGTCGGCAGCAAACTGCCGGCCGGTAACAGCCAGTGTGTTGGCCGGCAATGGCTGCTGCCAACAACTACACAAGGTTAGTACCCAGCTGCCGGCCACACTCTTGGTGACCGGCAGACAAGGGCTGACATAAGCCGGCCGGCAAAGGTACAAGACCGATGCCAGCCGGCAGCAAAAGAACCAGAGGACTACACCTGCCCGGCTGCCGGCCTCATAGGCCGGCAGCCGGGACAGGTACAGCACTTAGAAGAAAAATAGAATGGATGCCGGGATAAGAGTGTACACAACCTCAAGCCCGGCAACCGAAAGAGTGCATATAAGGAAGGGGAGAAACTAATTCAGGCTTCCTTGACCAATGCCGTCCGGCTCTGCCGGCAGGCATGGATGAGGGACCAAGAGAGGTCCGGGCAGCACTCGAAAACATAAGACCCTTGCCGGCCAGCAGCTCTGCCGGCCGGCAAGGGGCTGAGTCAATTCCACATCCTAACCTATACTAGGTCCAGAAGTAGAACGACGTACAGTACAGTAAGACCCTGCCGGCCAGCTCTGCCGGCCGGCAAGGGGCTGAGTCAATTCCACATCCTAACCTATACTAGGTCCAGATGTAGATCGACGTACAGTACAGTATGAAGAAAAAGGGGGGAAGGGACAAGAGGGTCCTGCCAACCTTGCTTTAGTGGACAGATCACCCGCAGCCAAGAAACTTATCTTAGCCTAAGGGAGATCTAAGGGGAAAGGCCAGCAATACTTGCCAGCTTCCAGAGCACCAAAGCAAGGAAGGCGTTGCTACTCCCAAGGAAGAACTTATCCTCCCGCGAGAACAGCAACAGGACTAGTCTGGTAGATCACAAAAGAAGGAATCATATCCACAGAAACCTTCGGTAGTGACCTAAGGGAGCTAAGCTCCCTTTGTATGTGTTAGGTCAGCGAGGGGGACTCAGCCCAAGCCAGACAACACAGACTCAGACTAAAAACTCTGTTGTTCTGTCCCTCTTGAACCATAACTACAGGAACAGGAAGGTACAGTAACACCTAGTATAGTTTTATCGAAAATAAATTCGGAAAAAACCACTTAGGAATAAGCCCAAGGCTTAAACAGAGGGAAAGGGATTGCATACCTTCTCCGAAGAAAAGAAAGCAACCGGGGAGTATGATAAAGTATGATAAAGTATACTAAGGCTCCATAAGCAACTAGCCTAGGGCACCAAGAGAATCGATTACCTAATTCACCGAAACTCACTCGTATACTATCTTGGAAATATTCCACACAGTCTAAAATGTATAAAATATAGCCTAAAGCTTCAATAAAATTTTAACTACACTCGGAAAAACCATAATCATGCATGAAGTACTAGGACCAAACGACTAGGCTACATGGCCTAGCGTAGGCCAGAATGGCGAATACTTCGCCAAATAATACTAAGCACGAAAGGAAATCCTATGTAATGCTAAATAGCTAAAATTTATTAAAGCAAAACAACCAGAATGTCGCTCTGACTAACTAACTTATACCTAGCGAGCGACAGCGTCCAAGACGCCTCTGTAGGCTAACGGGCTCTTGTATCAAAGATTAATCCTATTAATCACTCAAAATTTTACCAAGAGCCTACATTTATACATAACAGACACTATACTCAACTTATCAGAGGCCGACGAAGACGAAGAAGCCATGAAAAGTCGAATAAATCCAAGATTTGCGAGAAAAACATGAAAAAACACCTGAGTAGTTAAGCTACGCAAAAAGGAATACAGATGGCGCCAGGATTGGCGCCAGGCACGCATACGAATCGGAGGATAGGGTAGCCTTGGGAGCGGCTCCCCTTTTTCTTTCCCGAATTCGTATCTCGCCAATCCCTCCTACGAGACGAAATCTCTGTCCAGGATGTAGATTGCCATGTGGCGTGTCTAGAATACGTCCTCTGATATGTCGCGATATCCCTTTCACGAGGGATACTCGCTCCAGGAGTTAGAATTCTGGTACCTTAAGGTAAATTCTCTGGAATATCGCCGTAGTTGTAATATACCCTAGGAAGCTACCCTATAGGAACTTCCATCAGGACGACATGGCTTGAGCCCAATTATATATATATATATATATATATGTATATATATATATATATATATATATGTATGTATGTATGTATATATATATATATATATATATATATAAACGTATTATATATCTACACAGTGAATACTCTCTCTCTCTCTCCATCGTTACGTTTTGAAGTTTTTTTTCCCTTATCGTTTTTCAAAGCACTAGTGCATTTTCCTCCATGCAACAAATAACAGAATCCTCTTCGCGATATTGACTTGGATTTTCTCTCCGGGAATGGGGGGGGGGGGTGGCAATATACTTCGACAAGGCATGAAATTATCATAATTTCACACCGGTGGTTGTTGAAAGGGGTGGGGGGGGCAGGTTTGAATAAATGGTGAGTGGGACCTACAGCGTAGCCTGCAAGGATTGCCGTTGGTGGTATGAACGGTTAAGAATCTCTAAGTTCACTCCTCTCTTAATTTCCGTTCATCACTTTTTCATTGATTTATGGGTTCTCTCACGTAGAGGTTTGGCCTCTTTTAATTTAGTTATCACAAACATATCATCATCATCATCTCTACGCCTATTGACACAAAGGGCCTCGGTTAGATTTCGTCAGTCGTTTTCTACCTTCAGCTTTTAATTCAATACTTTTCCATTCACCCTCGCCTACTACGAATATTTTTTAAAATGTATAAGGAGTAAAAATATTATAAGACTTATGGCAATGATGATAATGAAATTAATAATAACACAACAATTTTTTCCTTTGCAGACGAAATTCCTGCTGCCCATGCAGGGAGACGTCAGCCGAGCGGTTCTCCAGATGGTTCCTCCTCGACGGCATCATCTGCGTCTTTGTGTTTGTTATTGTCCTACACCTCTCTCCATCTTCCCCTAAGCATTGTTTATTTCGTGCAGGTTTTCACGACCCTCGTTTTCCACCTCAGTTTTAGCAAAGTAAACTTTCCGAGGAATCCAGGCATTCACAGTGAGTTGTCGCCATGACGTCATACCCCTGCGCGGCATTGTCCTCAAAAGATGTACGAAAATTTATCTGGCCTGAACGATTATCTCTTGTCATGTTCGATCCGTTATTGTCAAAAGAGAATAAGTGTCTTTTAGAGAAGTTTCGTGATTTTCTTTTAATATTGTGATTTTGAAAAAAAACTCCAGCTACAATTGAGAGTTTTGTTTTGTCTTAATATAATTTTCATAACGGCGATTTTCTCGAGATCTTTTCCACTGTGCAGAATGCTTATTTCAAAATGAATGATAAAAACAATTG
>NC_090735.1:45052708-45065208 GCF_036898095.1 Palaemon carinicauda | reverse complement strand
TTTGAAATATTGTATATAAATGTTCAATGAAACATGGAAATATTTAGCAATTTTGCTTGAATACTAAAGAGGTACATGTTAAATTGGGAAAAATTGATATGAAAACGTAAAACGTAAAGAAGAATAAACGAATTAAAGCATATGAACAGAAATTCTTGTATGTGGCCATCTCTCTCTCTCTCTCTCTCTCTCTCTCTCTCTCTCTCTCTCTCTCTCTCTCTCTCTCTCTCTCTCTAGTAACCTACCACTATTCTTGTCTCAAATGGGATTTGTGAGTCCATTTGTTCCACTTTAACTCTGGTAAAGGGACGGATCACTGACTAGATCCATTTTTTTTTTCTACTGCTTCAGTGACACCTGTTCATAGAGGACTTGTGAAGGTGGATGCAGCGCTTTGAACTGAGCATATATTTCGTAATTTTAAAAGTATTTAACTTCATTATAACTTGTAAAGACATAGAAATCTTTTATTATGACCTCCGTCAACGAAGTTAAAAGGAGGTCATGTTTTACTCCCTGATTGTGTGTTTGCTTGTTTGTTAGTGTGTTTGTTAGTGAACACCTTCTTGACCAGAATTTTAATCGTAAATTAATGAAACTTGCAGGGATTTTAAACTGTTATGTAAAGAGCTGGAAATTATTAAATTTTGGAATGTCAAAGGTCAACGTCATGGACGAGCAAAACCTCCATATCACGTAATCAGCCATGACTTTGGACATCCTTGTCATATAGACTACAGACTTTTTTTCATATTTGAATGTATGAAAATCAACGCCTATTAATACGTGTTAAGGTCAAAGGTCAAGGTCAAGCAAAAAGTCGAGAATTAAGCTGTCGCAGCGGAGGTCTGCGCTCTACCGGGTGCCGCTTTAGTTGCATATTTATTTGTGGAATTTTGTAACTTTTTATATTCATCTGTCATTTAAAATGAACTACATCACTTTTTTTAGAAATTTGTGAATTACACGGTTGCACCATTTTTCGATAGCAATTTCTTCTTCACTGGTATTTCAAATGACCATTCTTTGATATCTTTGCATGCAGTGAAATAAATAAAAAGTATGCGTGGCTTTTTGGGGGGTATGGCTGTAATTATAGTTTTTGTATGTGTGAAAAATATTATACACACGTAACCTTTTGTACTTCCATTTCAAGTATTTAATTTAATCCTCCTATCTTTTATAGAGTTTTTCAATAGTCTGACCTTGGAAGCTTATCAACAATGGCTTAACCCTCATTTTCATGATTCTAGTGACCATATATAACCAGGTAGTGTAAAGGTTAAAGGTTACTTAAGAGTGGTATCATCATCATCATCATCATCATCATCATCTCATCCTACACCTCTGGACGTAAAGGACCTCGGTTAGATCTCACCAGTTGTGTTTATCTTCAGCTTTTAATTGAATACTTCTCTATTTCACGCATCATAGTTCTCAGTCATGTAATCCTGGGTCTTCCAACTCTTCTAGTGCGTGGTGGAGCCCAGTTGAAAGTTCGGTGAACCAATCTCTTGTGGGGAATGCGAAGAGCATGCCCAAACCATCTCCATCTACTCCTCACCAAGATCTCATCTACATATGGCACTCGAGTAATCTCTCTTATAGTTTAATTTCTAGTCCTTTCTTGCCATTTAACTCCCTATATTCTTTTTCTGAGACCTTTGTTCTTAAATCTACAAATTCTGTTGGATATAGTTTCATTATCATACTAAGAGCGGTATAGACAGGTCATTATCCTCCCAATATTTGTATATAAAAAAACTTAATTGGTACCCAAGCGCTCTCCATCCAAATTATGATCAGGAAGAGCTATACTCCCCCCCCCCCCCCAGGTCAAAAGGTCAACAATGTTGTGTTGACTAATGAATACCTCACATTCATATCATGATCGCGAAATTTGTAAGCCTATATTTTATTCATTTCATTTGGGAGATATGGCGCTCTTCAGACGAGAGGTTTTCCCTAATGTGGTGGTCGTGATTTTGCTGTTGCTCCTTTTCTAATGCTATTTTTCAGTAATTAATATGAATTTTATTATTATCATTACTATTATTACTATCATTATTATTTTTATTTTTATTATTCTTATTGCTAACATGCCGATTATTATTATTATTATTATTATTATTATTATTATTATTATTATTATTATTATTATTATTATACAATGTAAAATCAGAGGTATACTAGACGTGATTACATTTCAAAGAACATCATGACACATTCAGCGCCCTGTTTATTATATACACAAAGTTCAGCATCTTGCGGCCTCTATCTCCAGCAAACCCAGACTTGCTCTTTATTCTGTAGGCTACTGATACTGATGAACCGCATGGAAAAAAAAAACCGCTTGTGTGAAGACATGCTTCTTGATATGCGGAAATATTCCGCTCGGATTCCATCTGCTCGTGTGAACCGGGCCATATTATTATTATTATTAATTGCTAAGCTTACAACCCTAGTTGAAAATGCAGGATGCTATAAGCACAGGGGCCCCAACAGGGAAAATAGCCCAGTGTGGAAAGGAAACCAGGGAAAATTAAATATTTCAAGAGCAGTAACAACATTAAAATAAATATTTCCTAAATAAAGTATGAATACTTTATCAAAACAAGCAGTATTCAAGTCCATATCGTAAGACTTCTTAGCAAATGCTGGATTTTCTAATAGTAATTCTCTTGAAGAAGTTTCTTCTTGAATGTTCACAAGTTGTTGAAACTATCTTCTTTGTAAATTCTGATCCACTTTTAATCTAGCCCTATGATTAATTCGTTAAATTGTGAGATATACGCAATATTTCATGTAATATATTAAGAATCCTTATCAAATGAGCTATATTCTAATAATCATTTTCTTGAAGTTTCTTCTTGAATGTTCACAAGTGGTTGTAAATATCTTATCTTTGTAAATTGTCATCCACTTTCAATCTCAGTTCCACTTTGACCTCACCCGGATGGAAATCCGTCACAAGCAACCCATGTACCAGACTTTCCTTAAAATCAACTCTTCGTTCGTGTAGAATGAATACGACAAATGGAGCATGAAATTGTTGTTTTGAAAAGTATTCATCGCCTGTTTCGGTTCCATGTCGATAAGATTTCTTTGTACTTCGATACGATTAATTTCTTGGAAAAGGGTTGAATTTATTTTTACAGACGATTACGAAAACATTATTTTCAACTAGTCCTGTTAATTGATATGTTACAATTCCTGAATCGATCGAATAATTAATTGATGGAAAATGTAAATAATTTCCAATGCACATAATCACGTTCATGTCACCTATTTAATAATTGGATTCCTTGACTTGTATTTATAGACAATAAAATCAAGTATATTCGTTTATGCAATATGTATGAGAATTATAGGAATATCAACACTGAATGAGAGAAGCTATATTCGAAAAAGTCATTTCTAGACATATTTTACAAATCAATTACTTTTATTATAAAAAAAGCAGTACCGTCATCATAGATATCTATTTTCACTGATATTAGGAATCACTTGCCGCCACCGTTATCTTTAAAAGACTACATTCTTTCACTTCTTTGTATGCAAATGAACTTGATATTATAAAGGTAGTGTTTATTTTCATAAAAAAAGAAGTTAACGTTAAAGTTGCGTTAATTTTAGCATTATAATTGATTCGTTTATTTTATATTATTTAATTGTTAGGTTTATATAATCTCCTATACATAATAGAGAGCAAGTGTCTGGTTATATACAGTATATATTTGTATATATATATATATATATATATATATATGTATATATATATATTTATATATATACATATATATGTACACACACATATAGATAGATAGATAGATAGATAGATAGCTAGCTAGATAGATAGATAGATAGCTAGCTAGATAGATACTGCATTTATAGATAGATTATATATATATATATATATATATATATATATATATATATATATATATATATATATATACTGTATTTATAGGTACTTTATTCATAAATATAGATATATATATATATATACATATATATATATATATATATATATATATATACATATATATATATATATATATATATATATATATATATATATATGTATATATATATATATATATATATATATATGTATATATATATATATATATATATATGTATATATATATATATATATATGTATATATATATATATATATATATATATATATATATATATATATATATATATATATATATATATATCTGGTTAGGCTAAGCTCTCCCCGTTCCTCGATCAGAGGGCAGAGGGAGTAGTCATACTCAGGTGAGAGTGAGTTGCGTGTGCTTGTGTTCATATCTATCTAAATGTTTAATCATCATATTTGATAGGTTAGTATTCTATAACAAAGTGTCTTCTTTCGTGTTAATGTTTCACCTCATTATTTCTTGTTTTTTTTTTTTTTTTTTTTTTATTTACTCTGATTTAATGGCCTCTACTCCCTCACGTTTTCATTTTCATTTTTACTGATGGAAATTAAAAACGTTGCGCTGTTGTTTTGCAATCGCTTATAGTGTAATATCTAACCAAAATGTTGATATTACCATTTTAAATTATACAGTCCTGCAAATGTAGATATAATGGAAGACACACATACCATAAAATGATAGAATAATGTATTCTACTCCTACATCTCTCATATCACGCACGCATGAAAAATTGTCAGTCACTGAAAATATGAAATTAGAATAAAAATACTCTGTAATAAATGTTTTTTTATTAAAAAATGCGGGAAATTGCGTTTGAAAATTTACAATCTTCATACGTAGAAAACTCCCGTTATTCAAGATATCTTAAATCTGTGTATGCATTTTAAAGTTCATTTTCACTACTTTTCAACCCATAAGCTTTGATCACGCAATTATAATCTTGACCAGCAATATTTGCGAATAAGTAGTAAACCCTTTGGGTTATGGTGTCTTATGTGGTAACGTCTCTAACTGGTGATCGCCAGACTGGGGTTCGAGTCCCTCTCAAACTTGAAAGTTCTTTTAGTCGCTGAAATCTCACTATCCTTGTAAGCTAAGGATTGGGCGTTTGAGGGGAGCCTATAGGTCTATCTGCTGAGTGCTGAGTCATCAGCAGCCATTGCTTGACCCTAAATAGTCCTAGCTTGGGTGGAGAGGGGACTTGGGCGCTGATCTTACATATAATTATATGGTCAATCTCTAGGGAATTGTCCTACTTAATAAGGCAATGCCACTCTCTCTTGCCTCTGCCATTCATGAGTGGCCTTCTAAGAGGCCAGGAACACACAGAGCCCTGAGAAAATCAGCGAATGATAAATTTCTGCAGTGAAGATGAGGATTCTGCGTTGCACGATGTATAATGGCATCTAATGCCGAAGATTATGCTTTATCAGGTGGTTAAGACTTCGTGTTGTTTGATCTCCCTTTTCAGCTCTGTGGGCTGGGCTGCTTTGCATATGTGTACAGGCCTGAATCGCTGGAATATGAGAGAGAGAGAGAGAGAGAGAGAGAGAGAGAGAGAGAGAGAGAGAGAGAGAGAGAGAGAGAGAGCGAGCAAGCAGTTTCAGTTTTTATCGTTTTATTCATGTGGTCTTTTAATAATTGATGCTGAACACTGGAGAAGATGATGATAATAATAATGATGATAACTATTATTATTATTATTATTATTATTGTTGTTGTTGTTGTTGTTTTTACTTTAATGCATAACGTTATCACGTACAACTAGTGTGAACACCTAGCACACCCTAAAACTCTACTGTAGTCTTGAATGACCCCTTGATGTACCCTTTAAGTTCAAATTTGGTTTTTCCTGCCTCACCATCTGGCAAACACTTTATAGAGTCAATTCCTCTTATTAGAGTAATGCAACGAGCAAGTAATTCTGGAGGTCAATGCTTGATAGCCATTTATCTGAACTCCTTTATTTGATCAAGTGAAGTAAGAAAAAAAAAGATAGAATCATGCGACAAAATGTTTTTATTTCTTTCATTGCATATTTCATTACTAAAGTAAACTATAATATTAATTAAATTTGTTGATAATACTCGTGAAATGCGGTCGATTTTGGATCAGGTGAATTATAGTTTCCTCATTTTGTTTCATGTATGAAATTTATAATACTCGTGAAATACGGAAATATTTTTTTGGGGGGTGTTTGGTAATTCAGATGAGTTATATATTTCATTTAATATCAATAAAAAATTTCAGCTCACTTGTCTAAGTAAAAATTAACGATGTACATTTTGGATCAGAAGAATTATAGTTGCCTGAATTTTGTTACATATCCGAAGAAATCATGAACATTTAAAATTTCTTAATAAAAATTTAACTGGATAACCATAAGAAAAGGAAACAGACTAAAAATTAAACTCAATAGAGAAGAGATCTATCTCCTCGTGTTGTGTAAAGCACTAAGTGGTTTTGCACGGGCAAAGAACTCCAAAATGACAGAAAACTGAAGCAAGAATGATATGTTGTCCAAAATGAGGGAACTCTAACGTAATTACACCCCCAACGACCCACAGGCGATTCCTTTTATGAGCTCATGTAGAGATGTGGAAAACATTTCCACCCGTGTGATTTAGCAACCTCTAACCGTAATAATCCACGTGCCAAACATACTAATGAAGCCGACAGGAAATGGGGTAGCTGTTTGCGAGAATCATATTGTTATATCATAATGTGTTTATATATAATGTGTTTATATATATATATATATATATATATATATATATATATATATATATATATATATATATATATATATATATATATATAATGTAGGTAGTAGGTTGGCCGGGACACCAGCCACCCATTGAGATACTACCCCTGGAGAATTATTGGGTCCTTTGACTGGACAGACAGCACTACTTAGGTTCTCTGTATGTAGTTGCGGCTCCTTTTTCTTTCCCTACACATACACCGAATGGTCTGTCCTATTCTTTCGACATTCTCCTCACACACCAAACAACGCTGAGAATACCAAACAATTCTTCTTCACTCAAGTTCAGTGGCTATTTTCCTCTTGGTAAGGGTAGAAGTAGTCCTGGGTAAGACTATAAACTGCATTCCTGGGGCTCCCTTGAGCAAGGAGCAGCACCCCAGAAGCTCCCCGTATCAGTGTCACGGTGAAGCTGCTGGCTGCAGGGCAGTGGTTTTCACCTGAAAGCACAGTCAGTGCATCTGACAAGCTGCCTTCAGGTGGATTTTTGTCTGGCGGAAGCTCAGAACAATCCGTTCTCGGATCAACTGTTCAACGGCAGAGAAATCTTCTCCTAGTAAGCTGGAGACTGCGAGTTGAGAAGGAACCTGGGGGTCTCCACTCAGCTTTTTCTTAACCCCTGTCAACCCTTTGCACCATGAATAGTGAACCAAATGAAAACTCATACCACATCGCCCGTCGCGTGGGTCACCAAGGGGCGCATTGTTCAGTGGGTGACCAGGCTGACAATGATAAGCATGCTACTGGAACAACAAGAAAACTCCTTCAATTGATAAACAAAATCAATATTGGAACCTGGAATGTTAGGAAACTCAAAGAAAAAGGCAAATTAAACACTGTTTGCAACGAAATGAATAACTATAGCCTCCAAATTCTTAGATTAGCTGAAACTAACTGGAACGGACTCGGTAGCTTCAGAACAGATGGAAATCATCATGTCATCTTTTCTGGTAAAGAAGATGGATACAGCCATGGAGTTGCTGTAATCCTAGGAAAAGAAGCATCTAAAGCTCTAATTGGCTACAGCCCAATCAGCGACCGAATTCTAAAACTGAGAATCCAAGCAAAACCACATAACATTACTATTGTTCAGTGCTATGCCCCAACTAGCACAGCGAATGAGGACGAATAGCTTCTATGACAGCCGCCTCTAAGAAACTATAGACTCCATACCAAATCGTGATTTGCAGGTAATTATGGGAGATATGAATGCCAAAGTAGGCAAGAACTCGACTCCTAACAAAACTTGTGGCCGCTTTGGATTAGGAGAGCAAAACGAACGTGGAGAGAGACTCATAGAATTTTGTAGTGCCAACAACATGCTGATTACAAACACAATGTTTGAACACCATCCTCGCCATCTCTACACTTGGACGTCTCCAGACATGAAAACCCGCGACCAAATTTACTATATCATCTTGAACCAAAAATGGAAAAGTTGTGTAAAAAATGTTAAAACTAGACCTGGAGCAGACTGTAATAGCGACCACCAACTCCTGGCTGCTGAGATCAAACTACAACTTAAGAAATTGACACAACCACCTCAACCAATTCGCTTTGACTACAAAACCCTTGATAACAATTATTCTGTCAAAATTTCAAATAGCTTTGAGGCTCCTTTACAATGTGAAGACGAAAAAACCCCCAAACGAACTGTGGAACGAAGGAAAGGACATCTTTCTAAAAGTTGCAGAAGAAACCATTACCAAGAAAACCAACAAAAGGAATCAATGGATATCGGAAGAAACCATAAAAGAAGTTGAGCTTAGAAGGCAACTCAAAGCAAAAGGGATCAATGATCCTGTTGAGGAAACAATTTACAAACAATTTACAGACAACAGAACTCCAAAATTCAACGGATGATGCGGAAAGACAAGGAAAAGTTCATACAAGAACAATGCCAAAGGATTGAAGTAAATTCCATTAACAACTCTACCAAAGAAATGTACAATGGTGTGAAAAACCTTACCAAGAAATTCAAACCTCCTGTTGACATCATCAAAGATGAAGATGACCTAATCATTTGTGACAGAAAGGAAGTCAAAGACAGATGGAAAGAATACTGCACAAATCTCTACAAAACAAATGAATCCATTGTAACACCAGTCCCATACGGGCAAGTGTCTTCAGAACCAGAACCACCTCCTCTGATTGATGAGATTAGAGAAGCTATTAAAGAACTCAAACTTGGAAAGAGTCCAGGAAACGATTAGGTCACAGCCGAAATGATAAAGAATGGATGTGAGAACGTCGAGATATTCTACCACAGGCTCTGCAATAAAATCTGGATCGAAAACAAATGGCCAGACGATTGGGGGGAGTCAGTCTTTGTCCCCATCCCTAAGAAAGGTGACACCCTCAAATGCAGCAATAATAGGACAATCTCCCTCATTAGTCACAGTAGCAAAATTCTTTTGAAAATCATGGCTAAGAGAATGGCAAACAAACTGAACGAAGAAATCGCTGACGAACAAGCAGGATTCCGTCGTGGGAAAGGCACCAGAGACCAAATCATGAATATCAAGATGATCCTTGAAAAAAACAGAACGAGGAATCGACGTATTCCTTTGTTTTATTGACTACACTAAAGGCTTTGATACAGTTGCACATGACATCTTATGGAACGACATGTACTCTATGGGTTTTCCACCTCATGTCATCTCACTTCTGAAAGCACTGTACAATCAACAGAAAGCAGCAGTGCGAACATCTTATGGCCTAACGGATTGGTTTAACATTGGACAAGGTGTCAGACAAGGGTGCATTGTTTCTCCCCACCTCTTTAACATCTACTCGGACACCCTAATGAGAAATGCGCTTGAAGGCTACGAAGGAGGCTTAACTGTTGGAGGACAAAAGATCACTAATCTCAGATATGCCGATGATGTGGTTTTAATCGCTGGAAGTATGGAGGACCTCCAAACATTAGTATCAAAAGTAAAAGCTGAGAGTGAAAAAGTGGGACTGTACCTAAATGCTAAGAAAACAAAGGTCATGAAGTGTCAAAAAGCCCCGTCTGATCAAGAAACTCTACTAGACGGAGTCGTCCTAGATAATGTCACTGAATTTACTTACCTCGGAGCAACTTTTACCAATAATGGAGATGACTCCCAAGAGATCAAAAGAAGAATTGGTATTGCAAAGAATGCAACCATCGCACTAAGCAATATGTGGAAAGACAGACATATCACTCTAAACACAAAGAAACGGCTTCTCAAATCATACGGCTCAGAATGTTGGGTTTTAAAAGCTACAGATCGGAAAAGATTAGAAAGTTTTGAACTGGTGTTACAGAAGAGTCCTTAGGATAAGCTGGATTGAGAAAAAGACTAACGTGGAAGTTCTACAAAAGATCAATATCGAAAAAAGATTACTTGACATTTTGGATGAAAGAAAACTAACTTTTATTGGACACCAGGTTTGGAAACACAATACTCTGGAAAGAACGCTACTAATTGGATCAGTCTATGGTACAAGAACGAGAGGAAGGCCTAAAACTAGATTGAGTGACAATATCAAGGAGATGTGCGGGCTAACGATGGTGGAGTTGGAAAGGAAGGCTCAAGACCGGAATGAATGGAGATGTTTTGTGCAGAGGGCCACGGCCGTTCGACATCGAACACCCCGTACTTGATGATGAAGGGTAGAAGAGACTCATTAACTATGGCAAGTAACTCTTCTAGGAGAAGGTCACTCCAAAATCAAACCATTGCTCTCTAGTCTAGGGCAGTGCTATAGCCTCTGTACCATGGTTTTTCACTCTCTTGGGTTAGAGTTCTTTTGCTTTAGTGTACACTTGGGCACACTATTCTGTCGTGTTTCTCTTGCTATTGTTTGTTTGAAGTTTTTAAAGTTCATATATGAAAGATCTAGTTTAATGTTGTTATTGTACTTAGAATATTTTGTTTTAGTTATTAATTACATCTCTTGCTGTATGTCTATTTTCTTGTTGCCTTTCCTCACTGGCCTATTTTTCCTTGTTAGAGCCCTTGGGTTTATAGCATCCTGCTTTTTCAACTGGCGTTGTAGCTAGAAACGGCTACATTTATTGGTGTTTGTGTGTGTGTGTATATATATGTATATATATATATATATATATATATATATATATATATATATATATATATATATATATATATATATATATATATATATATATATATATATATATATATATATATATATATATATATATATATATATATATATATGAATGGAGGCTAATAGTCGCTGTATTTTGCATGAAATCATGCAGCCATTAAGAGAAAAGTGAGAGCAGTATCATGTTGCTCAAATGCTAAAACTTCTTAGCAAAAAATAACAATAAATAAAAAACAAAGAATGGATACGACTTAGAATGTAATTCTCTCAGTTTCACGACATCCATTATGTTGTACTGTATATTATAGCTTACCTTAAAATGTCTAATTTTCTTCCACATTTTAATTTATATATTGTAATAGAAGTGATTCAAATACATTTCACTTTATGGGCCACAAAGATTAAGGTTAAATTGAATCAAATCATTTAAACTTTCGACGCAGTTAACCTCCTTTGTTCCAATATTTATGTGTCCGTTCATATAAGAGAGAGAGAGAGAGAGAGAGAGAGAGAGAGAGAGAGAGAGAGAGAGAGAGAGAGTGCACACTCCGTAAATTCGCCAGAGTTGAAAAGTTCCAATTTTTATTAGAAAGCGAGGGTGAATGCTGGGGAGGAAAGTCATTAAATTCATTTATAATTTGGTGGCTGTTCCATGGAATCAGGTCATACTGAAGTTCATGACACTATTTTGATTTCAGTTAAAACAAGTATTTGGTTTTATTTAGGAGAAAGTATATCAAATTTTATTTTTATTTAAAGATAATTGAATTCATTTCTAATTCAGTGGATGTTCCGCGAATTCAGATCATACTGAAATTCAGGATAAGACTATTGTGGTTTCATTTAAAACAAATGATTTATGTTTATTTAAGTAAAAGTAGGTAAAGAAAATAATATAAAAGCTCTGTGATGGGGAATTTACCTTGTAAGCAGATAACAAGGAAGTTTTTAAAGTGGGTGAACCATTTATTAACTACTGTTTGATAACGAAATGATACGAAATATTTTCAGTGTGACTCCAAGTCCATCTGGAAGCAATATAATGTAGGAAGATTTATCCATTATTCTCTGTGAGTTGCAGTAATGTAAAGTTGTTTTACGAATGATTCTTGGTTAATCTATTAAAAAAATATATATATATACTATATATATACCATATATATTCATGTATATATATAAATATATATATATATATATATATATATATATATATATATATATATATGTGTCTGTATGTATATATATATATATATATATATATATATATATATATATATATATATATATATATATATATATATATATATATATATACATAATATATATATATATATATATATATATATATATACATATATATATATATATATATATATATATATATATATATATATATATATATATATATATATATATAATATATATATACATAAATATATATATATATATACATAAATATATATATATGTATATATATATATATATATATATATATATATATGTATATATATACATGAATATATATATATATATATATATATATATATATATATATATATATATATATATATATATATATCTCCTCCTGCGCCTATTGACGCAAAGGTCGTCTTTATCATGAGCTTTTAAATCAATAATTCTCCATTCATCATCATCTACTTCACGCCCCATAGTCCTCAGCCAT
>NC_090735.1:45007754-45010254 GCF_036898095.1 Palaemon carinicauda | reverse complement strand
AAATAACATAAACCTAAAATTAATAAAAGAGAAAGCTATAATTTGAGGGATATTTTTACAATTCATGACGCTGATAAAAACTAATAAATAGATCCCTGAAATTCAAATCTTTCTTTAATAATCCTATGAACCAATGAATCAACAGAGACATCCGATGATCGATAAGAATACTCCTTCCAAGTTCTTGAGGCGATTGGAAAGGCCTAACCAGATCGCGGGTAGGCCTTTTGAAAACATTGCTAAGTTAGAAGATCAAGGGAAGCCTCTAAGTGATACTTGAACATACGCTCGATGAGTTGAAAACCTAAATAGGAAAATTATGGATTCTGTCTCTTTCAGAGAGGAGAGAGAGAGAGAGAGAGAGAGAGAGAGAGAGAGAGAGAGAGAGAGAGAGAGGTGAAATCAAGGAGAGATAAAAAAACATTTCAGTTATTCTAAATAATATTTTGAAGAGAAACTACTATCGTTTCCAGAGGCCGTGTAATAAGTGTTTTTTTTAAATAACTCCTAAAAAAACTGATGGATTTCCATGATATCAAAGCAGGGAGCTCTTCATACAATGGCCTAATTTTGGGGAAATACTGTGCATTGCCAATTACGTTTCATTAATGAGGCTAAAGCCAGTCTTAGCCACCCACACATTCGCAAAAGTGATGACGTCCCCTCAGTGACGTTGTTATGAAGTTTCTTCCCCTGTACCTCCCATCCCCCGAATTGTTAAACGCCTGTATAACTCCATAGATAATTGTCATATGACCTACCGCAAGCAATACGAAATTCTTTGTCAGTAAAAGGTCAGCATACCTGGTAATGTGATTTCTGACTTTAGACTTTACCTAAACATAAGACCAACCTTTTATATCTTACCCACTCACTTACATTGAAGATCAAGAATGAGACGTATGACCGGATACGAAAAAAGCCATGCTAACCCTACACTTCGCACTTCAAGCGAGTGTTGGTAAAGCAATAGAAATATAGTTTTCTTTAGGTTAAGCCGTAGGACTCATTCTTCCACACAACACAGGTTACTCGATACATCAATTGGCAGGAAGAAAATGACAGAGAGCATTGTTTGATATAATTTATCATATCAATTTCACCAGAGAGAGTAGCTTGAATTCCTTAGAAGGTAGACTTCTAAAAGATGTTTCATAAAAGGGCATTGACATCGGCCATTTGATAAATTTTGAAATCATTTATATATATATATATATATATATATATATATATATACATAATGTATATATGTGTGTGTGTTCATACATACATAAGATTTATTATATTTCAACCTATAGTTTTATATATTTATTTACGTTATAAGTACCAGTGCCTATTTTTGTTACTTAAAAGGTATGTGACAAATATCATTGCGACTTTGTCACTGGAATTTATACCAGACTTCAATTAATGAACCAATCAACCTTACTTTGAGAAATCCATTGACATTGTCTATATGTCAAGCATTATTAGCACTATAATAAGGCATATCCTCTGTAAGTTTTATCATCCTACAGGGAAAATAAAGAATTTTATGAATAAAAATGTGAAAATCGGAGCTAGCGACTTAAAATTTGTTTGGTGACCAGTGAGAAACTAATGTCTTGAATTGAAATTCGCTCTGTAATTATGTTTGTTCATCCACCTGGAACAAGCAGACAAAGTTTTATCAAAATCGAACAGTAAATAAGCACACAGCAAGAAAAAAACGAGCATTAACTTTAGTGAAAGGACGGCTGGTGATGGAGGGATACCTAGAAATAAATATTCACCAAAAATTAAAATTTCGATTTAGGGAAAAAAACCTTCAGTGTTTTTCTAGGTATTATGTCACTTGATGGCCTAAAACATCTAAATATTATATTACTTAAGGCATAAGAGCAGGACAAGCAAAGAAATACACCCCTCTCCCGAAAAAGAAAAAACGAGAAATTACGATTTTTGTCTGATGACGAAAATATTGGATATAAAATCATAGTCATCCCTGAGCCCATTTTCTTTGATATTACTGATATGAGAAACGACTTTGAACAGTTTTAAGGGGGGTAAACTAAAAAAAATTAGAAAATTACTAATGATATTTCGTATATTACTATTAACATAAGGGGGGCGTTGATGACCGGGGGGGGGGGGGGGGCATTATAGAGGCTGGAGATGAATTCTACACATATCACGGCCTTCTGATAGGCAAAAGGAAGACTTTTAGCAAAGAAAAAAAAATTGGGAAAATTCACCCTCTGATCGTGGAGGCAACCCTTAAGGAACATTACATTGATACGTTCTGGTTTCAGGATTACTTGAAGGATAGAAGTCAGGTAGTTAGATTAGGAGACGTAAATTCATTGCATTGAAAAGGTTGAATTTGGAGTCCCACAGGGATCTGTCCTAGGTCCAATTCTGTTTTTAGTCTAAGTTAATGACATGATTAAATACATAGAAAACTGCTTGCTAATTCAATACGCTGATGACACCCAAGTTCTTTTGGCTGATCAAATAGAAA
>NC_090735.1:44995254-45002754 GCF_036898095.1 Palaemon carinicauda | reverse complement strand
TTTCCCCACCACCCTGAATTCAGTCCTCTCCTTTGCCTATGGTCGGCGACGACCAAAATATGCATAGCCTACATGGCTATCAAGTCCGAATCCGGATACGACCTCCGATTTGGAGACGGGAGCGTTGGCGATACTGTGCTACGACTCGGCACGATTTGTTTGATGATCTCTTCTGCCGTCGCGCCAGAATTCTTGCTGCTGAGCTCGAAATCTCTCGCTCGGCTTTTCGTTGAAGTCGAAGAGATAATAAAACTCGCAGGACCTCGTGATAAAACGAATGGGAATAAGCGTCATGATGCTTATCTTCTTGCCTCTGGTGTACGTGACTCCAACCTCAGTGGCCGCAGGTTATGCAGCTGAGATGAACAGCCTTGGGTTCTTCGTAGTAATAATGGCGTTGTCGCTAAACGGTTTCATCTGCTTAAAGGCGGTGGTCACTCAGCTTCTCTTTATGGAGTTATGCGGGCAACTCTCAGAGGCAACTGACATTATTGCAGGAGAGCTCGCGTTTATAGACGGTCAATCAACTGCTGACGGGTCAAATTCTATCTTGGTTGATACAGTACGGAATAAATTGGCATTAGTTGAACATTTCATTACCAAGGTGAGTCAATTGTTTAAAGTAAATTATGTGCCCTTCTTTTTCAAGAAAAAATTCTACATAAATATGCACTCCAATCAGGCAACTAAAATTTTCCTGCTTGATCTCGGTCATACCCGGATTGCGGAAAACTGGTGTCCACTCAGTTTACCCAAGGTCCTTTAAATAACTCGCTACACTTAATCATTAAAAAAAAAAATCATAATTTTACTAATTTCAATAATAATCATAACAATTTAAAAAATCTTCCTTCAATGCAAATTTGCATAATATGGCGAAAAATCACGAATTTTCTACTCAATTGGTCTTATTTCACTACGTCATCCGATATTTTTTCCTTCTCAAGTTCTGTTGGGTGGAATTTTATGATCTTAGGAACCATGTCGCGTTAGTAATCTGAATCACAACCAATTTCACAACTTTTGCAGGTGAAAGTGACCAAAGAAGCAATCTCCAACTGCTTCTTGTATCCGGTCATGATGCTGATCGTTGGATCTGTGAGTGGCATCGTCATTATCAGCTTTATAATGGCAAGGGGGGTCTTCCTCGCGGGGGGTTCACCCCTCATGTTCATACTGCACTTCACTTGCCTCTTTCTATTTTGCTACTCTGGTCAGAGAGTCGTTGATAAGGTAATGATTAAAAAAAAAAAGATATTGTGCTTAATGCTGGCGATTTATGTAGATATTATTAATTACATAAATTGTATTTCATTTCATATAGCCATTAATTAATTTGTTCATACCGGATTGAAATGAAAAGTTTTTTTTCTACAGAACCAGCATGAGATTTGTCAAATAAAATACCTTATTCCAAAGAAAAATAAAAACTTTTATTAAAAAAATAACTATTATTCAAACGAAAAGGAAACAGTAAATTTTATTCAAACAGAAGTGGATTTCATTCAAACGAAAAAAGTAAATGTTATTCAACCTATAACAATAAATTTCATACAAAAGAAAAACATAACTATTATTATACAAAATTTAACAAAAAATTACTTTTATTCAAACGGGAAAAGGTACTTTTGTTAAAAAGATAAAAGTAACTTTTATTCAAAAGAAAAATGTAAATTATATTCAAAAGAAAGAAGTAACTTTTATTCAAACGGAAAAATAAATTTTATCCAAATGAAAAATTAACATTTATAATGGACTATTGGAGAATAATTATGTAAAAAGGATGAATTGTTAAATGTTCTACTACAAATGAATATGCCGTTTTATATTCTGAAAAAAATCTATTACATTTATTATTCAAGTTTACGAGGGGTTGATAATATGGCTCTAAATATTCAAAATAATAAATTTTTAAGTTTTATTCATCGCAATTCCACTCTTAACGTTATAAGAATTTCTATGTTTTATTTATCCTAATTCCACTCCTAATGTTATAAGAGTTTTTTTATGTTTTATTTTTCGTAATTCCACTTTTAACGTTATAAGAGTTTTTATGTTTTATTCTTTGTAATTCCACTCTTAACATTAAAAGAGTTTCTATGTTTTATTTATCGTAATTCCACTCTTAACATTAAAAGAGTTTCTATGTTTTATTTATCGTAATTCCACTCTTAACATTATAGGAGTTTCTTTGTTTTATTCTTCGTAATTCCACTCTTATAGTTATAAGAGTTTCTGTTTTATTCATTGCAATTCCACTCTTAACGTTATAAGAGTTTCTATGTTTTATTCATCGCAATTCCACTCTTATAGTTATAAGAGTTTCTATGTTTTATTCATCGCAATTCAATTCCACTCTTATTGTTATAAGAGTTTCTATGCTTTATTCATTGCAATTCCACTCTTATAGTTATAAGAGTTTCTATGATTTATTCATCGAAATTCCACTCTTAACGTTGTAAGAGTTTTTATGTTTTATTTATTCATCGCAATTCCATTCTTAACGTTATAAGAGTTTTATATGTTTTATTCATTGTAATTCCACTGTTAATATTAGAAGAGTTTCTATGTTTTATTCTTCGTAAGTCAACTCTTAACGTTATAAGAGTTTCTTTTTTATTCATTGTAATGCCACGCTTAACGTTGCAAGAGTTTCAATGTTTTATTAATTGTAATGCCATTCCTATCGTCATAAGATTAGTAGGAAAAATATAAATAAATGAATATGAATATCTTTCAGATCCGGTCTCTTGGTAGATCACTCAGAAGGATATCTTACGCTACATCAGATGAAAGAATTAAAACGCAAGTAAGTGGTGAACAATTTCTTAGATAATAGTGAAATTATATGAAGAATTTAAATACAATTTCAAATGAAGCGTATTATTCATAAATAATGGTTGATTTTCCGTTTATCACTTTCCTTTTAATTTTGTTTTTTAGCAAAAATTTCCTGATGTACATACAGTAAAGACACAAAATTTACCAATAAGGAAACTGGTAATGCAAAAGTCTTATAATCATAATTATTGCATGATATGTTATAACTAATGCATTAAAAACTAAATCATACATTTACTAATTAGAACTGTTCTCTTTCCACTAATTAACACCATAATCATATTTATTTCCAATTTTATTGTTATATTTTCCCTTTCACAATTAGTTTCTTTTATTTTAATTATTTCTTTATTAAAGATCGACGGAATGCTTCTTCGTCTTGATGGGCTGTCTGTTTTTGCTATGGGTGGCTGGTTCACGTTACATTACGATACTCTGTTTACGGTATGTACAAACACGAATGTATTGGAAATTTGTTAAATATATATGAATTTTATTATTTAGTGGCTCTTACGGGGTGGGTGAGCTTAATAAACTCTACGGGATTAACACTGCGTTATTTTGTCAACACTAGGGCCAATTTTAATAATCGTCATCAATTATAGTAAAGATTCTAGTAATTTTAGCTTAGAAAAAAAAAATTTTCCACCACTCTTGATATGTCTCTGTAATAGGTTAAAATATCCAAGTCTATCACAAATTCGAGTTTACGTTCTATACGTTACATTGATAACTTTTGCGAAATTTCAATCTGTAACAAATGTTGGTTAATGATTTCCTGTTCTGCAAGTAGATATACATCACTGATAGATCAACAGTTTTTTTCCTAAAACAAATTTTGCATACATGGTGGTAGCTAATAAGAATAAGATTATGTTAGCATTATAAAGTTAAGAATTAACTCTAACGAAAAATGCATCTTTGATAAAAAAAAAAAAAATCTTTCAGGTGATGATGAGGTTGATTATTGATCAGGTCTACAAAGTTCTAAATGGATTTCACTTAGTTTAGTTGAAAGGTCCTCACCAATATCATCTAAATACTAGTGATCGAAGATTAGCAGATGCAACTTCATTTATAGAGTAATTCATGTGGGAAAATGGAGATTAGAAGACGAGGGTTTCATGTAAATGATGCGTTAATCAAAAGCTAATTGGATATAACCCCATGATGGCTTAAGATAATAAAGAGAGACGGTATGGTAAAAAGAGGGGTAAACAGAATGGACACTATCTATCTATCTATCTATCTATCTATTTATATTTATATATATATATATATATCCTATCTACCTATCTATCTATCTATCTATCTATATATATATATATATATATATATACACACACACACACACACACATATATATATATATATATATATTATTAGCCAAGCTACAAACCCTAGTTGGAAAAGCAAGATACTATAAGCCCAAGGGCTCCCAATAGGGAAAAATAGCCCAGTGAGGAAAGGAAATAAGAAAATAAATAAACGATGGGAACAAACAAATAATACATTATTCTAAAACAAGTAAAACCGTCAAAACAGATATGTCATAGATAAACTATAAAAAGACTTATGTCAGCCTGTTCAACATAAAAAGCTTTGCTGCAACTTTGAACATTTGAAATTCTACTGATTGAACTACCCGGTTAGGAAGATCATTCCACAACTTGGTAACAGCTGGAATTAAACTTCTAGAATACTGTGTAGTATTGAGCATTATATTGAATTAACAGCCTACCTAGCATTGTCCGGGGAGATCTGAATGTAATGGATGGTCAAAGTTATGAAAAATCTTATGCAACATGCATAATGAACTTATTGAACGAAGGTGCAAAAGATTAATATCTAGATCAGGAATAAGAAATTTATTAGACCGTAAGTTTTTGTCCAACTGATCAAGATGAGAATTAACAGCTGAAGACCAGATAAGAGAACAATACTCAAAACAAAGTATAATGAATAAATTAAATTCCTTCTTCAGAATAGATTGATCACCGAAAATCTTGTAAGACTTTCTCAATAAGTCAAATTTTTTGTGTAATGATGAAGACACAGACCTAATGTGTTTCTCAAAAGTAAATTTTCTGTCGAGAATCACACCTAAAATTTTAAAAGAGTCATACATATTTAAAGAAACGTTATCAATACTGAGATTTGGGATGTTGAGGAGCCACCATCCTTGACCTCTTTACAATCATACTTTGAGTTTTGTTAGGATTTCAACTTTATACCCCATAATTTGCACCATGCACTAATTTTAGCTTGATCTCTATTAAGGGATTAAGCAACCCCAGATCTACATTCTGGGGATGGAACTGAAGCAAAGAGAGTAGAATCATCTGCATATGCAACAAGCTTGTTTTCTAGGCTAAACCACATGTAATGTGTATATAGTATGAAAAGTAATAGGCTAAGAACACTACCCTGTGGAACACCAGATATAACATTCCTATAATCACTATGGTGCCCATCAACAACAACTCTTTGAGATCTATTACTTAAGATATCAATAATAATGCTAAGAACGACCCACCAACTCTCAACTGTTTGAGTTTGAAAACAAGGGCCTCATGATTAACGCAGTCAAAGGCACAACAAAATCAAGTCCAGTCATGTGAAATTCCTGACCATAATCAAGGGATTTCTGTATAACATTGGAAATTGTAAGAAGGGCATCACATGCTCCAAGGCCTTTACGGAAACCAAATTGCAAACTAGGGAATAGATGATTACCTTCAGTAAACCTATTAAGACGTTTTGCTAGACGTTCGAAAACTTTGGATAATATGGGAGTTATGGAAATTGGGCGGTAATCTGTCGGACTTGAGCTACCACAAACACATTTACAAAGAGGAGTATCATTACCAATTCTCCAACAAGTGCTAAAAGCTCCTCTTCTTGCTAACTTGCGCAGAATAACAGATAACATTGGAGCTAAGAAATCTGCAGTCTTCATAAAAAAACAAAAGAAAAATACCATTTGGGTCTACACCTCCATAAGAATCAAGGTCCATCAACAGAGCTTTAATTTCACGAGATCGAAAAGCTAAACTAGTTAGTTTAGCCTCAGGAAAACAGAAATGAGGAGTTAAAGTTTTTCATTACTCTGTTTACTGTGAAAAACATCAGGAGGAACTGTTGCATCTGAGTTGTACCAGAAAGGGTTTCTTTTATGGGTAAATTGCATTCCTTTTCAGTTGAGGCATAAACTCTGAGCAAAAGCTCTAAGCTGAGTATAGTTATTCCAGGTCGAATCTGATCTGTTACCTTTCCAAAGATAATAGGCCACCTGCTTCTTCAACTAAGCACGTCTACAATCACCATTTGAATCACGGTCTGTCCTTCACTCGGTACCTTAGCACACGAGAAGGGATAAGCCAATGAATTATGTTGACTAGATACTCAAAGGGAAAACAGGATCAACACTATATAATTGTGACCATTCAACCACAGAAGATCATGCAAAATCCCATTCCAGATTTCATATAAATTTCACAAGAGTATGATACATCAGGGACAGGCTGCTCAGTCTTTACTACTAAGGAAATTAAGGTATGATCAGATGTCCCGACTGGAGAGTCAACCTAACTAGTTATAACGCCAGGGGAGTTAGTGTATACAAGGTCCAAATAATTTATCAGACTTGTGAGTAGCTTCATTTATGATTTGCTCACAGCCTGATTCAGAGACAAAGTCTAAAGCTCTTAAGCCATGGCGATCGGTAGGAAAGATAGAACTTAACCACTCCCTATGGTGAGCATTAAAATCACCAACAAAGACAAAAGAAGCCTTTCTATTATCTTCTTGTATCTTAGCCATAATGGTAAGAAGACAATCGAAGATAGAATCATCCATGTCTGGATCAAAACCATAAGAGTTGTTATGCCTGCCACAAACTTTTATTACCTGAATTTCATGAGAAGCAGGGTACTCGTTCCTAATATACACCGCCATTCCATTAACCTAGGGATGGCATCACGTTTCAACATTATTGGCTTTTTAAAACCAGTTATAAAGAGCTCACATGAGTGCTTCATAATAGAAAACCAAAGTTTCTGAGTACAAAAGAATATCATACTGTCTAGACGCAAGTGTAAGGTCTTGAATATTTGCATTGAAGACCACAAGTATTGCAATACAGAAGACGACATAGACGAAATCATGGACGTACTGGTCCTGGATTTCACTTAATGTCTCCAAACAGCATAAGAATTAATAGTAATAAAAAGGAGACATCATAATTAAAAACTAGATTAACAAGAATTATAAAAAGTAATATGTACAGAATTATAAATATAATGATTGATGAAACCCATAGACTATAGTAAAAAGTCTGAAAAACTGGTCAACATGGAGGAGCCGATACACCATACCAGGCTTCATACCCTCCAGGATAGCCACTTCAACTAAAGGGAGGACAGTAAGGATGGTTTTGAGAAGAAAAAGAACCAGATAAGGAAAAGACAACCTCTTGATAAACCACCAGGCATCCATAGTCCTTCTATTAAGCCTGCCCAACACACCATTTAAAAAACAAGAGGAAGAGAAAAAAGAATGAGATTGAATAGTGTGCCCGAGTGTACCCTCAAGCAAGAAAAACTCTAACCCAAGATAGCGGAAGACGATGGTACAGAAGTTATGGCACTACCCAAGACT
>NC_090735.1:44979519-44987019 GCF_036898095.1 Palaemon carinicauda | reverse complement strand
GAGGCTGAATTACTCTAACATTGACATAATGCATATCGAATTATAGAACACTGAAATATTTTACTTAACTATATCCATTTATATATTTCCTTACATGTAGTTTCCTTGTAAGCTCTTCACAAAAATTAATGTGCAATGTTTATATCAGTGGAAATAAAATGGGTTACCGTATGTCAAATAAAATAAAATGCTCATACTTTTATTTATTTGAGTGTATAAACAAGCCATTGTATGATTTACTTCCCACGGGGAGAGGGGAGGGGGGTTACTACATGTTCCCACTCTTAGTTGTATCAGAATAATTGACAACATTTATTCTTATTTATACAATCCTTCAGTAGCAGAAGAATTCGCCAAGCAAGACCAATTGATCCCTTAATCTAAGCCAAAAAATATTCATACTTTAACGATGATTCACGACCACTGTTCTTTGTTATGTCATTCCCTGTCTTTTGATGCTTTAACTTTGTTACAATACTCTAACTTATTTTGACCACGGAATAAATTAATGATCTTCTTGCATAGCTATACTAAATATTTGCCGTTGCACAAAATTAAAGTGACTAATCAGATAGTAACTGGTATGATGTTGAAAGGAATGTTGAACATAAGAACTTCCATGTATGATAATTCTGCCTTCTTTTTATCTCAGTTATCCTCTAGCGGGCGACGTGGAAGGGGTATTCGGTATTCAGTAACTGAGTGCCAGATATTTGAGTAAATTATATAACAGAACATACTGTTCAGTTTTCCTACAACATCAGGCATATAAGACTATAAAACTATTAAAGAGTACCATACAGTATAACAATTGGTAATACATATTTGAAATCGGGAAAATATTTTGAATTAATTAACAATCATTTACCAGTAAGGAGGATACAGTATAATCATTACAAAAGCACACTCATGGAAAAGAGACTCGTCTTGAACTAAATAACAATCAAATAAGAAAGGGGAACGATACAGTATAATCATCACTAAAGCATATTCCAGGACAAGAGACTCATCTTGATTTAAAAAACAATCTAATTACAAGATATCAGTTCAAAATCATCATGAAATTCCGACTATCCAGTACGGCATCCATTATAATGCGAACATTTCAATTATTGGGAGGGACAGCTTACAGATGGAAGGCGTTTCCCCACCACCCTGAATTCAGTCCTCTCCTTTGCCTATGGTCGGCGACGACCAAAATATGCATAGCCTACATGGCTATCAAATCCGAATCCGGATACGACCTCCGATTTGGAGACAGGAGCGTTGGCGATTCGGTGCTACGATTCGGCACGTTTTGTTTGATAATCTCTTCTGCCGTCGCGCCAGAATTCTTGCTGCTGCGCTCGAAATCTCTCGCTCGGCTTTTCGTTGAAGTCAAAGAGATGATAAAAGTCGCAGGACCTCGTGATAAAACGAATGGAATAAGCGTCATGATGCTTATCTTCTTGCCTCTAGTGTACGTGACTCCAACCTTAGTGGCCGTAGGTTATGCAGCTGAGATGAACAGCCTTGGGTTCTTTTTAGTAATAATGGCGTTGTCACTAAACAGTTTCATCTGCTTGAAGGCGGTGGTCACTCAGCTTCTCTTTATGGAGTTTTGCGGGCAACTCTCAGAGGCAACTGACATTATTGCAGGAGAGCTCGCGTTTATAGACTGTCAATCAACTGCTGACTGGTCAAATTCTGTCTTGGTTGATACAGTACGGAATAAATTGGCATCAGTTGAACATTTCATTACCAAGGTGAGTCAATTGTTTAAAGTAAATATTTTTGAGCATAAACATGAACAAAATTATGCCTTTTTTTTTTTCAAAAGAGATACAGAAAATTCTACATAAATATGCACTCCAATCAGGCAACTTAATTTTCCTGCTTGATCTCGGTCACACCCGGATTGCAAAAACTGGTGTCCACTTGGTTTACCAGAACTCACAATTTTATTAATCTTAATAATAATCATAACTATTTTGAACAATCTTCCCTCAATGCAAATTTTCATAATATGACGAAAAAAAAACGTGATTTTTTTTTCTACTCAATTGGTCTTATTTCATTACCTCATCCGATATTTTTTCCTTCTCAAGGTCTGTTGGGTGGAATTTTAAGATCTTTGGAACCACATCACGTTAGAACTCTGAATCACAACCAATTTCACAACTTTTGCAGGTGAAAGTTTCTAAACAAGCAATCTCCAACTGCTT
The DNA here is from genome assembly GCF_036898095.1 of Palaemon carinicauda. NCBI lineage: Eukaryota > Metazoa > Arthropoda > Malacostraca > Decapoda > Palaemonidae > Palaemon > Palaemon carinicauda. The sequence continues at coordinate 44,984,815 of NC_090735.1, read as the reverse complement.
CTTGTATCCGGTCATGATGCTGTTCGTTGGATCTGTGAGTGGCATCGTCATTATCAGCTTTATAATGGCAAGGGGGGTCTTCCTGGCGGGGGGTTCACCCCTCATGTTCATACTGCACTTCACTTGCCTCTTTCTATTTTGCTACTCTGGTCAGAGAGTCGTTGATAAGGTAATATTTAATAAAAAGGTAATGTGCTTAATGCTGGCGATTTATGTAGATTTTATAGATTACATAAATTGTTACCCATTGCATTTATTTGTTAATCACTTTCTTCATAACGGATTGAAAAGTATTTTCTTTTTTTACTGAGCCAGCTTGAGATTTGTGGATAAAAAGTAACTTTTATTCAAAGGAAAAAAGTACCTGTTAAAATAAAAAATAAAAAAAAATATTCAAAAAGAAGTAAATTCTATTCAAACAAAAGTGGCTTTCATTCAAACGAAAAAAGCAACTTTAATTCAAACTGAAAGAAAAATAAATCTATAACAGTAATTTTAATTAAGACAAAAAAAAATATTTTTTATTCAAAAGAAAAAGGTATATTTAAATTAATATATTAACTTTTATTCAAACGAAACAAGTACTTTTATTCCAAAGGGAAAAGATACTTTTATTAAAGAGATAAAAGTAACTTTTATTAAAGAGATAAAAGTAACTTTTATTAAAGAGATAAAAGTAACTTTTATTCAAACAAAAAATTTAATTTTTATTCAAACAAAAGAAGTAACTTTTATTCAAACGGAACAAGTAAATTTTATCTAAATGAAAAAGTTATATTTAAAAGGGACTATTGTGGAATAATTATGTAAAAAGGATATATTGTAAAAGGTTTCACTACAAATGAATATGCTGAAAAAAAATCTAGTACATTTATTATTCAAGTTTACGAGGGGGTGATAATAGGGCTCTATATATTCAAAATAATTTATTTCTACGTTTTATTCATCGTAATTCCACTCTTAACGTTATAGAGTTTCTATGTTTTATTCATCGCAATTCCACTCTTAACGTTATAAGAGTTTTTATGTTTTATTCATCGTAATTCAACTCTTATAGTTATAAGAGTTTGTATGTTTTATTCATCGTAATTCCACTCTCAACATTGAACAAGTTTCTATTTTTTTTGTATCGTAATTCCACTCATAACGTTATAAGTGTTTCTGTTTTATTCATCGTAATGCCACTCTTAGTGGTGCAAGTTTCTACGTTTTATTTATTGTGATGGTACTCTTACAGTCATAAGATTAGTAGGAAAAATATAAGTAAATGAAATATGAATATCTATTTCAGATCCGGTCTCTGGGTAGATCACTCAAAAGGATATCTTACACTACATCAGATGAAAGAATTAAAACACAAGTAAGTGGTGAAAAGTTTTTTAGATAATAATGAAATTATATGAAGAATTTAAATACAATTTCAAATGAAGTGTATTATTCATAAACAATCGTTGATTTTCAGTTTATCACTTTCCTTTTATTTTTGTTTTTTTATAGCATAAATTTCCTGATGTTCATAGAGTAAAGACACAAAACTTACCAATAAGGACACTGGTAATGCAAAAGTCTTATAATCATAATTATTGCATGATATGTTTTAAATAATGCATTAAAAACTAAATCATACATTTATTAATTAGAATTGTTCTCTTTACACTAATAAACACCATAATCATATTAATTCCAATTTTATTGTTATATTTTCCATTTCGCAATTAGTTTCTTTTATCTTAATTATTTCTTTATTAAAGATCAACCGAATGCTTCTTCGTCTTGATGAGCTGTCTGATTTTGCTATGGGTGGCTGGTTCACGTTACATTACGATACTCTGTTTACGGTATGTACAAACACGAATGTATTGGGAATTTGTTAGTATATATGAATTCTATTGTTTAGTTTCTCTTACGGGGGTTGGCGAGTTTAATAAACTCTACGAGATTAACACTGCGTTATTTTGTCAATAATAGTGCCAATTTTATCAATCGTGATCAATTATAATAAAGATTCTAGTACATTTAGCTTAGAAAAAAAAGTCTCCCACCACTTTCGATGCGTCTCTGTAACAGGTTACAAAATTCCAAGTCTATCACAAATTCGAGTTTGCGTTCTATACGTTACATTGATAACTTTTGTGAAATTTCAATCTGTAACAAATGTTGGTTACTGATTTCCTGTTCTGCAAGTAGATATACATCACTGATAGATCAACACTTTTTTTTCCTAAAACAAATTTTGCATACATGGAGGTAGCTAATAGGAATAAGATTATATTACTTATAAAGTTAAGAATTAACTCTAATGAAAAATGTATTGCTTTGATAAAAAAAAAGGAACTTACGTTCAAGTTCATATTAAGGCGGTATTCCAACTTTCAGGTAATGATGAGGTTGATTATTGATCAGGTCTACAAAGTTCTAAATGGATTTCACTTAGTTAACTTGAAAAGTTCTCACCAATATTATCTAAATACTAGTGATCGAAGATTAGCAGATGCACCTTCATTTATAGAGTAATTCATGTGGGAAAATGGAGATTAGAAGACGAGGGTTTCATGTAAATGATGTGTTAATCAAAAGCTATTGGATATAACCCCGTAATGGTATAAGAGAATAAAGAGACGGTATGGTAAAAAGAGGGGTAATCAGAATGGACACTATCTATCTATCTATCTATCTATCTATATATATATATATATATATATATATATATATATATATATATATATATATATATATATATATATATTCAAATAAGCCATATATATTTTTGATACATTAATGTCTGGATTCTCTTAACAACCTCGGGATCAGAGCCCCAGGCGAAATCACACAAAGACAAGAGCTTGTGACCGGCCAGGAATCGAACCCTGGTCCGGCACTGTCTATACAAGCTAGCCGGACCAGGGTTCGATTCCCGGCCGGTCACAAGCTCTTGTCTTTGTGTGATTTCGCCTGGGGCTCTGATCCCGAGGTTGTTAAGAGAATCCAGACATTAATGTATCAAAAATATATATGGCTTATTTGAATATGAAAAACACGTCTAAATGTGCAAAATTTATCATATATATATATATATATATATATATATATATATATATATATATATATATATATATATATATATATATATCATCATTATTATTATTATTATTATTATTATTATTATTATTATTATTATTACTAGTTAAGCTACAATCCTAGTTGGAAAAGCAAGATGCTATAAGCCAAGGGCTCCAATAGGGAGAAATAGCCCAGTGAGGATAGGAAATAATGAAATAAATAAATGATGAGAACAAATTAGTAATAAAATATTCTAAAAACAGTAAAAACGTCAAAACAGATATGTTATATATAAACTATAAAAAGACTTATGTCAGCCTGTTCAACATGAAAACATTTGCTGCAACTTTGAACTTTTGAAATTCTTCTGATTCAACTACTCGATTAGGACGATCATTCCATAAGTTGGTCACAGCTGGAATAAAACTTCTAGAATACTGTGTATTATTGAGCCACATGATGGAGAAGGCCTAGCTATTTGAATTAATTGCCTGCCTAGTATAAAGAACATGATAGAATTGTCTGGGGAGATCTGAATGTAAAGGATGGTCAGAGTTATAAAAAATTTTATGCAACATGCATAAGGAACTAATTGAACGACGGTGCCAACGATTAATATCTAGATCAGGAATAAGATATTTAATAGACCGTAAGTTTCTGTCCAACAAATTCTTCTTCTTCTTCTTTGTCTGCATCTTTTCCCACATCTATGTGGGGTTCATGTTTCTGGCCAGCTTTCTCCAACAAGCATTAATTTTATTCTGATAATATTAACTGTCCATATTCGTTTTAGTAAATTTTTCATGGCCGGATGCCTTTCCTGCCGCCAACCCTTCCCATTTACCCGGGCTTAGGACCGTCACCAAGTTGAGGCTGGCTTGCCCCCCCCCCCCCTCAATGGCTGGGTTTCTGTCCAACAAATTAAGATGAGAATTAGTAGCTGAAGACCAGATAGGAGAACAATACTCAAAACAAGGTAGAATGAAAGAATTGAAACACTTCTTCAGAATAGATTGATCACCGAAAATCTTGTAAGACTTTCTTAATAAGCTAATTTTTTGTGCAATGGAAGAAGACTCAGACAAAGTGTTCTCAAAAGTAAATTTGCTGTCGAGAATCACACCTAAAATTTTAAAAGTCATATACAAATTTAAAAAAACATTATCAATACTGAGATCCGGAGGTTGAGGAGCCACCATCCTTGACCTACTTACAATCATACTTTGAGTTTTGTTAGGATTCAACTTCATACCCCATAGTTTGCACCATGCACTAATTCTAGCTAGATCTCTATCAAAGGTTTCAGCAACCCCAGATCTATATTCAGGGGATGGAATTGATGTAAAGAGAGTAGCATCATCTGCATATGCAACTAGCTTGTTTTCTGGGCTAAACCGCATGTCATGTGTATATAGTATGGAAAGTAATGGGCCAAGAACATTACCCTGTAGAACACCAGATATCACATTCCTATACCCACTATGGTGCCCATTAACAACAACTCTGAGATCTATTACTTAAAAAATAAACAATAATGCTAAGAAACGATCCACCCACTCCCAACTATTTGAGTTTGAAAACAAGGGCCTCATGATTAACACGGTCAAAGACAGCACTAAAATCAAGGCCAATCATATGAAGGTCCTGACCATAATCAAGGGATTTCTGTATAATATTGGAGATTGTAAGAAGGGCATCACATGCTCCAAGGCCTTTACGAAAACCAAATTGCAAAACTAGGGAATAGATGATTACCTTCAGCAAACCTATTAAGACGTTTTGCCAGAAGACGTTCAAAACTTTGGATAATATGGGAGTTATAGAAACCGGGCGGTAATCAGTTGGACTTGAGCTACCACAAACACATTTACATAGAGGAGTAACATTACCAATTCTCCAACAAGTGCTAAAATCTCCTCTTCTTGCTAACTTGTAAAAAATAACAGATAACTTTGGAGCTAAGAAATCAGCAGTCTTTATAAAAAAAAACAAAGGAAAAATACCATTTGGGTCTAAACCTCCATAAGCATCAAGGTCCATCAACTGAGCTTCAATTTCACGAGATTGAAAAGCTAAACTAGTTAGTTTAGCCTCAGGAAAACAGGAATGAGGAAGTTCAAATTTTTCATTACTCTGTTTACTGTCAAAAACATCAGCCAAAAGGGTTACCCTTTCCTTTGGACAGTGTGACTGAGCCATCTGGTTTAAGTAAAGGAGGAACAGTTGCATCTACACC
>NC_090735.1:44964519-44969519 GCF_036898095.1 Palaemon carinicauda | reverse complement strand
ATCCATGATCATTATTTACAGGGTTTAATTTTTAGTTGTTGAAGAGAACGCAGCTCTCAAGTTATTCCGTCATTAGATTATCTTTTACTTATTTTGTAAATTACAACAACAAGTACAAGAAGACGACTAAGCTTTGGATAGATGGATGGAGTGAAGAAAGCTCATGGTGATAAGGGGGTAGATGTGAGAGAGGCAAGAGAGCGTGCTAAAAGAATGAATGGCGAGCGATTATGACGCAGTTCTGGTAGGCCCTGCTGCTTCCTCCGGTCGCCTTGGATGACCGCGGAGGTAGCAGCAGGAGGGGATTCAGCGCTATGAAGCTGCATCTTTGGGTGGATAACGGGGTAGGGTGGGCTGTGGTACAGTTGCCTCAAAGTATTCCTTTACCCCTTACGCTTATGTTTTATGAAAATAGTATGGTAACACCGCAATGAAAGCCTATTTGTCTTGTAACGACGGACGTGAATGGTCGAGCTATTGGTATGCCAGTGCTCCTATTTTTATAAACACTACTGTAGACAATATATTAATGATATACGAATAATAGTTCACATTACAAGTGAAATAAGTTGCTGTTAAATACTTAGAAAAATAGTATAGTAACAGAGTAGTAATAATAGCAATGGTAAAAATCATATTCATTCCTGATTAATCAGACATCGTCAACCTTCGTTACATTCAGTTGAGGCAGGCGTTTGCTGAAATCCAACTTTAGTTCATAGTAGATATATGGGTTCTTTTTCAGAACATAATTATTTGAATGGAAATACGCTTTCGATTTATATAATCCATCAATTTATAAAGAAATGAGATCATAAACCGCAAATTTCAAGACCTATAAATATAATTTCATAAAGGCAATTATGATAGCCATTGACAGGTCATGATACGGAAGGCTTGGGGAAAAATTAATAGACAACCCGATGTATAAAGGAATAAATATATCCAGTGTATCATTCATATATATATATATATTTTTTTTTAATTCAATCCACGTCTCACCAGAGTAGCCTAGATGGAAATTTCTCTGGGCGGTAATTAAACTCGAGTCATCTGAGTAACAACACACCTTAACCACCCTGATGGTCTTTATATCATTGGTAGATATGGTTGCACACCGATGAAATCAGTACTCATATAGATGAGAGAGAGAGACTGAACTATGGTTGGTTTTATTTTGTCAATTTCGTTGGTATTATCAAACAATACTATATAGACCTTTTATAATACCTTGATAATGACAACAGGGACTCGATTAGATAAATGTTGTATAGCCATGTCATTATATAATAAGATAACTCCGATATCCTTGTGTCTTCAATACTTATTACAATACGGTGGGGGTCTGAAACAAGTTATTGACGTCAAACTAGCTGTTTCACAGATCTCGTTCAATATGTAATATTTCCCTCCACATATGACCTAACAAAACATCAAGAAGGAATCATCAGTCGCATGTTAATTTTTATGAAAATAAATTCCATGATGATCATTCTCAGAGTAGTAAGGTATAAATTCATGACGGGCAGTTCGAGAATTTATCGGTTGTCAAAAGCCCACTTGACAACGGAATTACTTTAGGGAATGTAAGTGCTTCGTAAGATATCACTTTTAATACTAAATATTCTAGATAAGATAATTAGCAATTAAAACTTGCAACTAGATGCACCATAGATGGGTAGATACATAGAGATAAAGAGATGGATTGAATTGCTTTCAGTTATCGTCAGGTTTAGAATTTTTTTTTTTTATTTTACATTTAACTTAAATGACTAAATTGCACCCTCAGTTGAGCTGGCCTTGGTCTTAATCGTTGGTAAAATATAAAATACCCAAGTCTTTTATTATATAATTATGAATTTTCTTTATTAAAATCAGCTGGATTCATCGATGAATTTATAGCAAATATCTGAAAACTATGTATTACAAATTTGTGATATTCAATGTTTAATCGCAATCATAACTTCGTATTAACCTTTTGTTTTAGTACTCAAGCGATACTGGTTGATTGAAGCTTATTATTTTTTTTTTTTCAGTTTCCATTCTCATAACATTCCTTACATTTGTGGGCAAGGTTTAGTGAAATCACTATGGAAATAAATTATTTAATTCTAGTTATACAATGTTGAATTGTAAAAAAGAAAATAAGTAAAACAAGATCGTATTTGAAACATTAATATTTTGTCCATCCACCATTATGTGCAATAACATCTTGCAATCTGTTTTGCATTGACGAGACGTGGTTATACACAACTTGTCGGTTGCGGCGGAACAGTTCCCAATCGTTGAGAACATGCTGGAAAAGACGCTGGTGGTTACGCTCCTGACCCTGCTCCCAGCTGTTGACGATGTTCCCCCAGACATTTTCGATCGGGTTCAAGTCGCATGCTTTGCTCGGCCAGGGAAGGAGAACAATGTCGCGATGATCAGCAAACCATGCTCGGACAATCCTCGCAGTATGGATGGAACAGTTATCCTAAAAGAAATAATATAACTGATTAATCATACTGTTAGAACAAGGTGGAAGGAGAACAATTTATATTTTCAATATAAATGACGGCAAAACAATGCCGTTTAGTCCAGCAAAAGGAGTCACAATAATGATTAATAAAAGGGCTCGAGTAGCCAAGGAGGAGACGTGGGTGTTGTGTGTTGATAAGAATATTTGGTCTACTTTTCATGAAGAGGCAAAAATACCTTGTAACAATTTCAGTGGCTTTATTTGGCCGCTTTAGATTCATCAGGGAATGTAGATCAATGATGTTGATGTAAGATCCTTTTACAGTTATAAAACTAATAAATCCAAGACAAAAGTCTTATTGAGTAATTTGAAACTACTTTATGACCAATATCAGCAATGAGTTGATACCATATTTGTCAAGAAAGGGCATTCATATAACTAAAAAAAAAAAAAAACAATGCACATACCTGCATGAAAATTATCTGCTCAGGATAAGGAAGAGCATAAGCGCGAACGGAAGGAACCATCACCTCTTCCAAAATTTCGAGATACTGCTCAGCGTTGAACCTTCCACTGATCTGGGCCAATTCACCAACGCCATGCAAGTGTATCCACCCCCAAACGTTACAGGTGATATGGCCGCTTCTGGCTACTTGATAAATATTCTGGCTGTCGTATCTCGTGTTATCACGCCTCCAGCAATGCAGACGACCATGCGTGTTAGAAGCGAAGGTCTTTTCGTCACTGAAAATTACTCTGCCCCAGAAGTCTAACCCCTCTTCCAAATAACGTTGAGCAAATTCCAGCTTTGCCGTTTTATGACGATCCTCCAGCTTTTGTTTCACTGCCGGAGTCCTATGGTGGATACCGTCTGCGTGGAGCCTATTTCCTATAGTTCCAGACGAAACACGTAAGTTCAGTGTGTCCCTTATGGCAACTGCATTTATAAATGGGCTTTGCGTGGCTACTTCCGAAATCGCCCTATCTTCTTCTGGGGTCGTTTTTCTTGGCCCACCAGCTCTTGGCCTGTCGTTGAGGTTTCCAGACTCTTCCCATCTTCGACACCAAAGTCGAACTGTTGGCAATGAAATTCCTAATTCTCTTGCAATACGTTTGTAAGACATGCCAGAGTCTCTCATGCCTACAATTCTGCTCCTATTGCTGATTCTTTGTTGATTGCGATCCATTGTCTACACTAGTCACTAAACCGCTACTCAAGAGAATGACATAATGGACTAACAGAGGTCACGACATCACTTACTGGCCCCGCCTCTCTCTCTCTTTCTGAGTTATACAGCTTTAATCGAGTCCCTGTGTCATTCTCAAGGTATTAAAAAAGGTTTATATAGTACTGTTCGATAATACCAACGAAATTGACATAAAATAAACCCAACCATAGTTCAGTCTCTCTCTCTTATCTATATGAGTACGATTTTATCGGTGTGCAACCATATCTACCAATGATATAAAGACCATCAGGGTGGTTAAGGTGTGTTGTTACTCAGATGACTCGAGTTTAATTACCGCCCAGAGAAATTTCCATCTAGGGTACTCTGGTGAGACGTGGCTCGAATTAAAAAAAATATATATATATGAATGATACACTGGATATATTTGTTCCTTTATACATCGGGTTGTCTATCAATTTTTCCCCAAGCCTTCCGTATCATGACCTGTCAATGGCTATCATAATTGCCTTTATGAAATTATATTTATAGGTCTTGAAATTTGCGGTTTATGATCTCATTTCTTTATAAATTGATGGATTATATAAATCGAAAGCGTATTTCCATTCAAATAATTATGTTCTGAAAAAGAATCCATATATCTACTATGAACTAAAGTTGGATTTCAGCAAACGCCTGCCTCAACTGAATGTAACGAAGGTTGACGATGTCTGATTAATCAGGAATGAATATGATTTTTACCATTTCTATTATTACTACTCTGTTACTATACTATTTTTCTAAGTATTTAACAGCAACTTATTTCACTTGTAATGTGAACTATTATTCGTATATCATTAATATATTGTCTACAGTAGTGTTTATAAAAATAGGAGCACTGGCATACCAATAGCTCGACCATTCACGTCCGTCGTTACAAGACAAATAGGCTTTCATTGGGGTGTTACCATACTATTTTCATAAAACCTAAGCGTAAGGGGTAAAGGAATACTTTGAGGCAACTGTACCTTAGCAGTGCCAGCCGAACTCGGTTGGGTCCCTCGTCAGGCTGGGAGGAGAGTAGAGAGGAAATGTCCCCCCCTTGATATATAGATAGACAACGATAAAATCAAATAGGGCAACGAGATTGACATTAATTTTGATTAATCCAAGAATATGAAATTTATACTGAGTAGGCCTACAACTTTAGATTCAGAATAGATTGGTATTGTGAATTTGGGTTATATTGGGCCTATTAGGAATTCAGAACACAAATAAAAATACCGGGAATTCTAGTTGCAATATGAATGGAAAGAATAATGCTGGACAGTAAATGAAGAAAAAAATAGTGAAACATGAGGTTAAGTAGGATA
>NC_090735.1:44946476-44948976 GCF_036898095.1 Palaemon carinicauda | reverse complement strand
AGATGACGCCGTGTACTCACGATTTCAACCACGTACCAAGAAAGGACAAAACTGGAGGAGGAGTGGGTGTCTTTGTGTCGAAAACCTTCTCTAGGGTTTCTATCATGAATGAAATAGTATTTGAAACGTTTGAATATATCTGTTTAAAACTGACAAGAAACAATAAGGTATTGAATATAATATCATTATATAGACCACCAGGGAGTAATATGAGGAAATTCATTGAAGAATTTACTATTCCTGTGGGTGTGGTGGACGATATTAAAAATACATTGATTAGTGGTGACTTTAATTGTTGGGTAGATGATGAAAACGATTATAAGACTAAAGAACTCAAGGAAGTATTTGAGATGTTTAATTTAATAAACAGTGTTTCAGTATCAACGTCAGTAGGTGGTCATACACTCGACTTGGTCATATGTGGAAAAGACTCAGACCTAATAAAAAACCTTGAAGTGGAACCAGACTTTGAGATCTCAAAAACACATAAACTCATCACTTTTGATGTTAATATAAATTGCACCAGAGTATTGAAAAAATGGATCACATATAGGGAACGGGAAAATTTTGATGCTGAGAATTTTATTGTAGCTAGTGTAGCGCAAATGTCTTGTGTGAACACACAATGTGAACATATGGTAGACAGAGAATATGTTGGGTGTTATACCAAGAAATATAACGACCATTTTGGAAAAATGTACGATACCATGTGTCCCATAAAGAACAAACAAATAGTTGTACGCGAAAATGTTAGATGGTATAATAGTGAGCTATTAAAGGCAAAAAGACACAGACCTAAGATGGAAGGTAGATGGAAAAGAGCCAAATCCTCACAAGCCAGAAATCTATATAATAAGGCCAGAAATGACTATAACATCCTGTTAGAAAAAACAAAAATAAAATTCTACAACGACGAATGTAAAAGAACCAATAACTTGAAGGACTTTCACAAAAACCTTGATGATTTGATGGGATTAAAGAAAAAATATGTCTTGCCTGACAATGTTTGTGCAGAGAGCTTTGCTATATTCTTCAATGAAAAAAATGATAAAATCTATAGAGGTTTCCCCCAAAATCACTTTGAAGGACAGTCAGCTATGCCAGTGAAGGAGGGGAAGAAGTTAATAAAATTTAAGGAAATAAATATGTGCGACTTGTTAAAGGTTATAAGAGAGATGAAGAATACTTATTGTGGAAACGACCCTTTCCCAAACAGTTCAATAAGTGAAGCTCCAAACAAGCAAGTTGTATATAATATTTACCTGAACATAATTAACCTAAGTATATCACAATCCTGTTTTCCTAGCTGTGAAAAAACTGCGTTGATCAAACCAATTTACAAAGGAAAAGGTGATGTAAACGAGCTAAATTCATATAGGCCCATTTCAAATTTATCCTACATCTCAAAGCTTATTGAAAAAGTCATAAGTGAGCAATTGTGGGCGCATATTGATGAGTTAGAGGCATTCCCGGAAAATCAATCGGCCTACAGAGCTAATCATTCTACAGAAACTACCTTATGCTCAATAATGAATGATATGATAGGTCTTCTTGATGAGGGAAAGTGTGGAATTTTGATTATGTTAGATCTTAGTGCTGCTTTTGACACTGTTGTGCACGAGTACTTACTTGACGACTTAAAGTCTATTGGAGTGACTGAGGAAGCACTGAAATTTTTGCGAAGTTACTCAGTGAACAGGAAGACTATTGTAGAAGTTTCTGGAAACCGATCCAATGAGAGAATTCTTATGAAGGGTGTACCACAGGGTAGTGTTCTGGGCCCTATCTTGTTTAACATATATACTATCGAGCTATCACACATCTTGAAAAAATGAAAAGTGGGCTTTAAACTATATGCAGATGATACTCAGTTTTACCTCTCAATTTCAACAACACAAGATACAGAGAAGAAAATTTATGAGATAATGACTGAAATAAAAACATGGATGCAGAGGAAAAAGCTCAAATTAAATGATGATAAAACAGAATGTATGTTCTTTGGCACATAGGTGGCTTTGAAGAATTACCAGTTAATTCAAAGTATAAATATTGGTGATGATGATGTTGGGATTGTGCCTGTTGTGAAAAATTTAGGTGTACTGATAAAATGTAATTTGTCAATGAGGGACCAAATTGTGAACACAGTGATAGTGTGTAACTTTCACCTGAGAAACATAGCATTTATTAGAAAATATTTAACAGAGGGCAGTACAAAAATTTTAGTGATGAGTCATGTAATATCAAGGCTTGATTATTGCAATTCTCTGTACTACAAATTGGCCAATACACTACTAAGAAAGCTTCAAAATGTGCAAAACCGGGCGGCTAGACTGATAAAAGGCATTAAACTAAGGGAGAGAATAACTCCTGCATTGATCGATCTACATTGGTTACCTGTTAAGGCTAGAATTGAATTTAAAATTTGCTTGTTGACTCACAAAGCACTTACAAGTGATAAGCCTAAATATCTTCGTGATTGCTTGGTCCCCTACCCTGAAGC
>NC_090735.1:44931476-44933976 GCF_036898095.1 Palaemon carinicauda | reverse complement strand
CAGAATTTTATCATCAAAAGAGATCTCCTTTACGAGCTATAATTTATAGTGTTTTATTTTGAACTGACATTTCTATGCTATCAATATCCGTATCCATGATCATTATTTACAGGGTTTGATTTTTAGTTGTTGAACAGAACGAAGCTCTCAAGTTATTACACCATTAGGTTATCTTTTACAGTTTTGAGCATTACAAAAATGAAAAGCAAATAGGGCAACGTGATTGGCATTAATTTTGATCAATCCACGCATGTGAAATTTATACTGAATAGTCCTACAAAAATTTAGATTAAAATATAGATTGGTACTGGGAATTTGGGTTATATCGCCCGGCGCTGGGCCTATTAGGCTATTCAGAACCTAAATAGAAATATGGAATTTTAGTTGCAATATGAATAAAAAGCTATTGATGATGGACAGTATAAAATGAAGTGAAAACTGAGGTGAGGTTGGATGAAAATTCAGCGCATATAAGTACTAAAAGAAGGCTGTTAAGACATTAAGTAATGTCCACATGGGACCAAACGAGGTACACTGACTGCAAACCCATAACTTCGGGCTAGCACCCCGATTTTGTAACAGACCAAGGAAAGATTTTCATGGTTTAATTTTGAACTAAAATAACTAAATTTTTGGCCAGCGATTACTACGTGAAATATGTAATAAAACATCAATAACAAATACAGTCGTTTCTAGTCCATTGCAGGAAAAAGGACTCGGACGTGACTTTACTCATGCCTAGGGTTTGGCCAGTTTTCATCACCACGCTGACAAGTGCGGATTGGTGATGGTGTAAGATTTTTTCTGGTTGCTCAGAGCAAACCAACCTCGTATTGGTGGAGCTGACTATAGTCAAACCATTCGGTGGTGGCCGCTGAAAAGAGCTCTTTTCCAGAGCTTGTCATGTCTAAACGTAAACATTTCGTTCATTTTTCCATGATGAAAGCTTTCTTTAGAGACAAGTCGAAACCTTTGAAAACAACAATAAAGGCAGATTAAGAGATTAACAGTAATACGGGGATAAGCATCCTATTTTCCCTCACCCTTTCTTTACAACTGTACTTACTGGGATAAGATCACCTTAAATAACATCTACTTCATATATATATATATATATATATATATATATATATATATATATATATATATATATATATATATATATATATATATATATATATATATATATATATCGAAAATGACATCTAAGCATAAACTATGCTTATAATGAGTTTGAAATATATATATTATATATTATGTAGACTTTCCTTGGATATTTTTTCCATCCATTGAATGCAACGTCCCCTCCACCTTCCACTAATATTTTCTCAAAGGTGGGGATTTTCTTTCGTGCATAAAAGTTTAACAATGTTCTCCTTAAACATATTTGTTGAAGTCGTCGAGAGCATGTTTATCCTTTTTCTTTGTTGAAATTTAGGTTTTTCACATTCTTCATTTTGTGATAATTCGATGAACTATTATTTCAGTAATATTAGTGGCTTCAAAGGTGCAGATACATGCGTCAGTTACATCAGTAAAAGGGCCGTTGTTCATATTCATTGTGAGATATTTGTACACGCTGTATACTGTTTCCAAGCGTTGGCTAAGTTTCCAATCGTTGAAATTTTTATAGCTTATGCAGTCATAGGCACTATTTTATACTCAAAGATCAACCATCCTGGGGATTAAATATGGCTCACTGATCTTTGCCCCGTAAATTTACCCTTGTGACATTCAAGATTTCAGACTCGCTATATTGCCAGACTCTCATTACGACAATAGGATAAAACTGGCAAATAACCTGGGATTACAATTTTGAAAAACTTTTGTCCAAATATCATAATAGAAATGAATCCTTACCTTATGAAATATGTATGTTCGACAAGAATAACAGGAGAGAGAGAGAGAGAGAGAGAGAGAGAGAGAGAGAGAGAGAGAGAGAGAGAGAGAGAGAGAGAGAGAGAGAGAGAGAGAGACCGGATTTAACTTCTGGTTAATCGTAGCCACCTCTGGTTAATCCTGAAAGATTAGTAAAAAAGGAAGGACATCTGTCATAAAGTGGCTAAGCTTTATCAGTTTCACTCGGTTTGGATGGATCGTGTCTAAGTACTGTGATCTTTTTTCCTTAAATTGGTCGAAATATTTTGACACGAGTACGCTATACAGTGGGTCAGAAATCGTCTCAGAGGCCACGACAGATTGGTTTTACTATAGTATATATTTGCTGATCATGGCGATACGCAAACCCTTTCACCACGTTTGGGTATCCCCACATAGAAAGGGACTAATATCAACAAATGAATAATCTTTGAATAGTGGACTCTACGTGAAAGATTTAATACTAATGAGGCCAGGTTGACATTTGAGTTCTAAGTTTTATTTTATTTTTTCCATCATCGATTGAAGGTTTTGAAAACAAGGATTAGTTTAATTAGGATAAAAAAGGATCCCAACCTTGAAACAAAAGCGTAAAAAGAAATTCTTTGTTTGAAGATTATCA
>NC_090735.1:44914992-44930976 GCF_036898095.1 Palaemon carinicauda | reverse complement strand
CCTGGAGCGAGTATCCCTCGTGAAAGGGATATCGCGACATATCAGAGGACGTATTCTTGACACGCCACATGGCAATCTGCATCCTGGACAGATATTTCGTCTCGTAGGAGGGATTGGCAAGAAACGAATTCGGGAAAGAAAAAGGGGAGCCGCTCTCAAGGCTTCCCTATCCTCCGATTTGTATGCGTGCCTGGCGCCAATCCTGGCGCCATCTGTATTCCTTGTAGCGTACACGAGGTGCTACAGATACTGTATGTAGGGAGGGATCCTACAGCCCTTTCTTAGAAAGGCAAGGGCGGGGTCCATCAGGACGACATGGCCATCTCACCCAAAAATAGATTTTTCGCTTCGCTCAAAATCCGTTTTTTGGGCTCAAGCCATGTCGTCCTGATGGAAGTGTACCAGAGCATTACTGTATCTGTGGATTCTCAGAACGTGCCGTACTCCCCGGAGGTAATTTTTCCCGGTCGACTAGACCTAGAGACCTAAGATGTTACCGTTATACATCTTTTCAACTAACTATAAACCATGTTAGAGCTTCCTGCCCCCTACAGGGAAGAGTCCTACTAGACTCTGGAAAAGTCTCATAGAGTACATATACCTATGTATGAATACCAGGCAAGCTAATATAGTGGTCTCGCCCTATATTAAGTAAAGCATAGTTTGTAAAGAACCACTGCGTCAATATGAAATATCGACCAGTTTTCCGCACAATACTTGTATTGGACAAAGGTTTTATATCCGCATAGGAGGAAAACCAATGCAACATAGCTTGCATAAAGGAACAATTCTATTAGAATTATCCCAGATAAGGTCATAGAATGAATGCTCAATTACACCAATAAATTGACACAGGTGAAGGAGACGCAAGGTTCTCAAGAACAAGTTTATTGACAGGCAATAAATAGACAGGTTAACCACAATTATATATATATATATATAATATATATATATATATATATATATATATATAAATATATATATATATATATATATATATATATATATATATATATATATATATATATTATATATATATATATATATACCATAAGAAGAGGATAACCCAAAACTTTAAGCATAAGTATGATAGTAAACAGAGCTTGTTTGTCTGAAAGAAAAAACATTAAATGCCACTTTTAAGATACCGAGGTATCAAAGTCATAAAAGCCTGTATTACAAATCAATGACATTAGCGTTAGAAACGCTCGGCACACATGTCTGCACTTATGCTAGGTTCACCTTCGGAAATGGAAACAGTCTACATGGGCAACACAGTGCCCTCACTTAGTTTGTAGTACAGTATGTAACTACACACTCACCCTGGAATTAATTGTACAAATTAAGACCACTGTTCCTCGCAGAGTTAAACAGTAGGGTTAACACCGCGACCCACTGCTACCAGAGATCTTTTTAGTTCCTCTACTTGCTTCGCATAGTGGCGAAAGAACACTCTGGAAGACTTCCAGCCAGTGTATGAACGGAGATGTTCAAAATCCATACAATTAAAGAAATTTAAGGATGAGGCAACTTTCCTCGGATCGTGACCTGCGGGTGTATTGTCATGATCCACTCTGCGAATGAAATATGTGATTTTCGCTCTGAGTTGATTCAGAGATAAATTTGAGCCTGATGTTTCTCCCCTGAATAGTTGACCACCCTTGAAGTCTGAAGTTCTATGAAGATAGACCTTTAGGCATTCTACTGGACATAGAGATGCATCTTCTTTCAGAGGGCAGATTCTCCAGGGACCCCACCTGTTGGTGGGTAACTCATTCTTGGCGAGAAACGTAGGATCCGGAAACAGGTTCAGTTCTCCCCCATCCAGGAACTGAACACGACCTGCCTCTGTCGAGAGGCTACAATCTCACTAACCCTGGCCCCGGACGCGAGTGCAAAATAGGAAAATAACTTTTTGCGTCAAATCCTTTAACGTACATTCTTCATTGCTCAACAGAGAAGCGAAAAGAAGAACTTGTCTAAAGACCATGAAATGGGCTTTGGAGGTGCTGAAGGTCTGAGCCTAGCACAGGCTTTCGGGACTTTATTAAAGATCTCGTTACCTAGGTCGACCTGGAAGGCATATAGAATGGGTCTTGTCAAAGCAGACTTACACGCTGAAATCGTGTTAGCTGCCAATCCTTGACCATGGAGGAGAAGAAAGATAAGCAGAAGTCTGTCAAGATCTCCTGCGGATTCTTCGCCTTGACAAAAGGCCACCCATTTTTTCCAAGATGACTCATATTGCCTTCTAGTAGATTTGCACTTATATTCCTCAAGGAAGTCTATACTGGCTTTCGAAATCCCGAAACGCTTTCTCACCGCTAGGGAAAGAAAATCATGAGCTGCAGGGTCCGGGTTTTCTGTAATGAAGCGCAGACAGTTGACTTCTGGACTCGCTGGGTCAGAACTGGATCTGGTAGCGGTACAAACTTCAGCTACAGTTCCAATGCCAGGAGGAACCACACGCTGTTCGGCCACTTGTGGGCCACTATTGCCGCTACCCCTTGAAGGATCTCAGTTTGATGAGGACCCTCAACAGAAGGTTGTGAGGAGGGAACAGATAAATCTTGGACCATCTGTTCCAGTCGAGGGACATCGCGTCCACTGCTTCCGCTAAGGGGTCCTCGTACGGGGCACGTACTGGGGCAACTTCTTGTTGTATTTCGTCGCAAAGAGGTCTATCTGCAGTTCTGGGACTGATTCAGAATGAAGGAGAATGATCCTGCGTCTAAGGACCATTCCGACTCTATCGGTGTGAACCTGGATAGAGCGTCCGCTGTCACATTGCGGACTCCTTGAAGGTGAACTGCCGACAGGTACCACTTCTTCTTTTCCGCCAATCGGAAGATGGCCAACATCACCTGGTTGAGAGGTGGTGACCTCGATCCTTGTCGATTCAAGTATCTCACAACTACCTCGCTGTCTATCACCAACCTTATGTGGATCAAGTGACGCGGGGAGACTTTCTTTAAGGTAAGGAGCACTGCCCTAGCTTCTAGAAAGTTTTATGTGAAAGGTCTTGAATAGCTTGGACCAAGTCCCCTGGACTTTTTTCCGATGAGAGTGACCTCCCCATCCCTCCTTCGAGGCGTCTGAGTGAATCGTCACCGACGGGGGAGGTGGCTGAAGAAGAACCGACTTCTTTAGATGTCTGGCTTGGGACCAAGGCCTGAGAAGAGTACTTAGCCGAAGCGGCTGGTCTTCTCAGATCTCTTCGCGCGTTTGATGCATAACTTCTCCAAACTCCGATTGCATCCTTTAGCTGTGCACTTAGCACTGGGTCTGTCACCGAAGCAAACTAGAGAGAGCGCAGTACCCTCTCCTGCTCGCGTCTTGATATCCTTTCAGAATCTAGAAGTCTCTTGACAGAACCCGCTATCTCCTTCCTTTTCTTCGCCGGGATGGAGAAACGGTGTGACAAAAGGTCCCAGTGGATTCCCAGCCACTGGAACTTTTGAGATGGAGAAAGTCGAGACTTTTTCTGTTGATCTTAAAGCCTAGGTACTCTAGGAACTGGATCACTTGACTGGAAGCTTGCAAGCATTCTGTCTCGGATGCTGCCCACACCAACCAGTCATCCAGGTAGGCTACTACCTGAATTCCCTTTAGGCGTAATTGTTTGAGAGCTACGCTCGCAAGCTTCGTAAAAATCCTTGGGGCTATGTTTAGCCCGAATGGCATGGTTCTGAAGGCGTATAGTCTTCGTTGTAGCCTGAACCCTAGGTAGGGGGAGAGTTGATGGCTAATTGGAATGTGCCAATAGGCATCTGACAAGTCTATAGAGACGGAATATGCCCTCTTGGGCAGTAAAGTCCTTATGTGATGCAGTGTTAGCATTTTGAATTTGCAATTCACTATGAACTGTTGAGTGGCGACAAGTCCAGAATGACTCTGAGCTTTTCCGAGTCTTTCTTGGGAACACAAAACAGCCTCCCTTAGAAATTGATGGGCTTCACCCTTCGGATCACCTTTTTTCTCCAACAGTTCTTGAACGTACTCCTCCATAACGGGGGTGGAGTGTTGGAAAAACCGAAGGCACGGGGGTGGAGTGCTGTACCAGCTCCCGCCCAGTCCATTCTTGAGTAGGCTGTGGGCCCAGGGATCGAAGGTCCACCGATCCCGAAATTTCAGAAGTCTCCCTCCTACCGGTATCACCTCACTTGGACTGCCGTCCTGAGGTCTTGCCTTCCTGACCACGACCACCCCTGAATCCCCTTCCCCTTGAGGGGCGTCTAGACGAGCCTCTGGCTGCTCCTCTAGGCTTTGCTCGAAAGGAAGTAGACTGCCCTTCGAACGCTGGGGTGAATGCCGTGGACTGTGTCGACACGGCCTGGGGTACCCACTGAAAAGTGGTCGGGGTTTGTGCCACAATCTGGGGCACTGGGGGCAATGGCAATTGCAGTTGCTGTTGCTGTCTAACAGGCTTGGCTGGCCGAGACGGTAGCCTAGTCCTCATAGTCTTCCTCTTTGGTTGAGGACCCTCATCCGGGGAAGACTTTCTTTTGATAGCCAGGCCCCACTTCTGGAGAAGGTTTCTATTCTCCAAGGCGGCCTTATCAACAACTTCTTTGACCAAGTCGGTAGGGAAAAGGTCTTTTCCCAAAATGTTGGAGGAGATTAGTTTCCTTGGCTCGTGCTTCACCGTAGCCAAGGTAAACACGAACTCCCTACAAGCTCTCCTTGCCTTGACGAAGCCATAAAGGTCCTTCGTCACTGTGGCCAGATGAGTCTTGGCCACTACCATGAACATTTCATGGACCTTGGGGTCACATGCCATCGTCTCGAGAGTAGTCTGAAGAGACATTGAGGCAGTCAGTCTTTCTATTGTATCGAACTCTCTTCGCAAAAGAAAGTCAGACAGCTTAGGGAGGTCCTCGCCGAACTGACGTCCGGCAATATCAGCCTCCAACTTTCCAACAGAGAACGTAAGATGGACGTCCTTCCAGTCTTTGTGGTCCATTGGCAGGGCCAGCGACAAGGGTTTACACTCCTCTAGGGAGGGGCAAGGCTTGCCGGCCTCGACTGCTTTTAGTATAGCCAGAAACCCTTTCTGTAAAAAGGGGAAGGCTCTAGTAGGCGAGGACACAAAGGAAGGGAGCTTCCTATTCAATGCAGCTACCTTTGAGTTAGAGAAGCCCCTCTCTTTCATCGAGGATGGAAGTAGAGCTTGAGCCTTAGCATGGTCCATCACTATGACCTCCTTCGGCTCTGTCTCCTCCTTTGAAGCTGGTTCCTTCCTCAGCCGGACATAACAGTCCGGATATGATGCCTTGCTGGGCCAGAATTCCATCTCTTCCAGGGGAACTGAGCCTAGCTTATCCGAGATGACGATCTTTCCAGTCGTCATCGGCATGTGCTCAGCATACCTCCATGGGTTAGCATCTGAGCACAAGGGAAGGTCTTTCACATTGAGCTTTTTCTGGGGCCCATGTGATTCTGCAAGGCACTGCATTTGCAATTCCATTGCAGCCGCCTTCTCCTGATTCTCCTTCTGCATTTGTTGGATCATTCCAACAATAGAAGAGAGGGCCTGTCCCAGCTCTACTGGGAGACCGGCCGATGTAGAGGGAATAGGCTCTGGAATCTGAACTGGAGTAGCCGACACCTCGTCGACGTCTACCTCTACAACGTCTGGGGCTTGAACTTCATCCTGGGCTTCTGCCAGGATGTCTTCCTCCAGACACCCGTCCACATCAGACATCCTGTCATCTAACTGGATGTCTTGCATCGCGACCGCGACTTCAGCATCCACCTGGATCTGAACTTAGGGGATCTCCTCTTGAGGCTGGGGAATCACTGCATCAGCTGATGCCTTAGGGAAAAGATACGCCCTCATCTTCTCACTTGGAAGATAAGGGCCAGAAGTGTTCTTTTGGAAGCCCCTTACCCAGGTACGAAGCTTCTTCCTAGCTATATCCCCTGATTCCTCTGTCCTAGGGGACTCAAAGGTCTCAGTAATCCGGTTAGTGCACACAGTACATACCTGAGGGTCCCAATACCGGAGATCATCCTTGGAGACAGCGTATGCTGCGTGTCTCCTACAAAACTCATGTCCGCAGAGGTTCTTGCTGCGGACGTTGCAGAAAGCACTTCCGCACTTCGGAGTGTCCTTCTGTAAAGAGAAGAAATTTCCATGAGTATCAAGTGAACTATGTATCACTGGATATGCATAGTATAGCATAACAATTAATAAAGGAAAGACACACACTTGTATTTCCCTCACAACCCATTGCTGCAGCCTTCCAGATAATAAAATCAAATGGTTAATCTCTTCTAGAGTAACCAATGCAAAGTTTCCAGAGGAAACAGGTGGAGCTCACACCTAAGCAATGATTCTAAAAACCTGGATAATAGACAGGAAAGAACTCACTTTCCTATCTGTAGGGCAACAGCAAAGGACTGTGCAAGAAAACACAAAAGTGTTAGAACACACAGTGCTGTACCAACACCCTTACCATAGTTTTCTTCTTACTGTATATGTTATACTGAAGAATACTAGTACAGTATAGGGGGATACGTGCCGGCCGGCACACACCATAACTAGCTTTAAAGTATACTACTTAACAGCTATAAGGCGGCAGCACTCTGGTTCAAATGCAGGTGCCGGCCGGCAGCAACTGCCGGCCGGCAACAGCCAATGTCGGCCGGCAGCCTACACAAGGTAGTACCCAGCTGCCGGCCACACTCTTGGTGACCGGCAGACAAGGGCTGACATAAGCCGGCCGGCAAAGGTACAAGACCGATGCCAGCCGGCAGCAAAAGAACCAGAGGACTACACCTGCCCAGCTGCCGGCCTCATAGGCCTGCAGCCGGGTCGGGTACAGCACTAGAAGAAAAATAGAATGGATGCCTGGATAAGAGTACACTACCTCCAAGCCCGGCAATCCGAAAGAGTGCATATAAGGAAGGGGAGAATCTAATTCAGGCTTCCTGACCAATGCCGTCTGGCTCTACAGGCAGGCATGGAAGAGGGACCAAGGGAGGTCCGGGCAGCACTCAAAAATATAAGACCCTTGCCGGCCGGCAGCTCTGTCGGCCGGCAAGGGGCTGAGTCAATTCCACACCCTAACCTATACTAGGTCCAGATGTAGAACGACGTACAGTACTGTAATGGCTAGGCCATTACGGAGATAGAGGGGGAAGGGACAAGAGGTTCCTACAGACCTTGCTTTAGTGACGGATCACCCGCAGCCAAGAAACTTATCTTAGCCTAAGGGAGATCTAAGGGGGAAGGCCAGCAATACTTGCCAGCTCCCAGAGCACCAAAGCAAGGAAGGTGTTGCTACTCCCAGGGAAAGAAACTTATCTTCCCCCGAGAACAGCAACAAGGACTAGTCTGGTAGATCACAAAAGAAGGAATCATATCCACAGAAACCTTCGGTAGTGACCTAAGGAGGCTAAGCCCCCTTTGTCTGTGTCAGGCCAGCGAGGGAGACTCTGCCCCAAGCCAGACAAACACAGACTCAGACTAAAAATCTCTGTTGTTCTGTCCCTCTTTGAACCATACTACAGGAACAGGAAGGTACAGTAACACCCCAGTATAGTTTTATCGAAAATAAATTCGGAAAAAACCACTTAGGGATAAGCCCAAGGCTTAAACAGAGGGAAAGGGATTGCATACCTTCTCCGAAGTAAAGAAAGCAACCGGGGAGTATGATAAAGTATACTAAGGCTCCATAAGCAACTTAGCCTAGTCACCAAGAGAATCGATTACCTAAATCACCGAAACTCACTCGTATACTATCTTGGAAATATTCCACACAGTCTTAAATGTATAAAACATAGCCTAAAGCTTCAATAAAATTTCTATTACACTCGGAAAAACCAAAATCATGCATGAAGTACTAGGACCAAACGACTAGGCTATGTGGCCTAGCGTAGGCCAGAATGGCGAATACTTCGCCAAAATAATACTAAGCACGAAAGGAAATCCTATGTAATGCTAAATAGCTAAAATTTATTAAAGCAAAACAACCAGGAATGTCGCTCTGACTAACTAAACTTATACCTAGCGAGCGACAGCGTCCAGGACGCCTCTGGTAGGCTACGGCTCTTGTAACAAAGATTAATCCTATTAATCACTCAAAATTTACCAAGAGCCTACATTTATACATAAAAGACATTATACTCAACTTATCAGAGGCCGACGAAGAAGGAGAAGCCATGAAAAGTAGAATAAATCCAAGATTTGCGAGAAACACAGGAAAAAACACCGAGTTGTTAAGCTACGCAAAAAGGAATACAGATGGCGCCAGGATTGGCGCCAGGCACGCATACGAATCGGAGGATAGGGAAGCCTTGGGAGCAGCTCCCCTTTTTCTTTCCCGAATTCGTTTCTTGCCAATCCCTCCTACGAGACTAAATCTCTGTCCAGGATGCAGATTGCCATGTGGCGTGTCAAGAATACGTCCTCTGATATGTCGCGATATCCCTTTCACGAGGGATACTCGCTCCAGGAGTTAGAATTCTGGTACCTTAAGGTAAATTCTCTGGGAATATCGCCGTAGTTGTAATATACCCTAGGAAGCTACCCTATAGGAACTTCCATCAGGACGACATGGCTTGAGCTCAAAAATATTTGTATATGTATATATATATATATATATATATATATATATATATATATATATATATATATATATATAATCATGCATTAGAAACTTGGAGCCATACTAAAGGGTTAAAGCATAAGCTAGTAACTCGAAGAGCTATGGAAAAAATAATTATGAAAATGAAATTGACAGAAAGAAGTGGAATATGAATACGAGACCAAACTAAAATACAGAATAGTCTAAAATCATGTAAGAAAAGGAAATGGACATGTGCAGGATATAATGAGAAGGATAGACAATAGATGGACTTTAAGAATAACAGAATGGGACCTTAAGAGATTTTAAACGATGCAGGGGAAGGAAGAGAAGACGATGGATTGACGAACTAAGAAACTGGGTGGTTGTTGACTGGCATAGAAAGACCATAAACAGACATAAGTGGATGGCCACGTCTGTGGCCTTTGTTCTGCAGTAGACTAGTAACGGGTGATGATTATCATGATATACTGTATATCGCTTTATTTTTTACGTGTGGTAAAGTAAAATTTATTATCAGAAGACTAAATTATTTTTTTTTTCAGATTCAAGACAATCCATGTAGCCCTGAGTAAGATCTCTTTATGAAGCAACAAATATTGCCAATTATCTCATAAAAATTCACGAGGTCTTATTTACTTTCACTCCCGCGTTAAAGACAGGAACCATGGAACCTTAATGCTTACGTTTCAGCATAAAATGCAGGCAATTTCAGAGGTTAAGAGCCCCCGTGACTATAAGAGATGAGATGTAACTTGTAGAAAATTGTTTGGATGTTTTGATTTGTGAAGGAAATTGATACGGAATAGGAATTTCAAAAGATTGTACAGTGAAACACAAAGTAAGCCGTTAGAAGTATATCAATAATATTGCCAGGCGAGTCTTTAGTCTGCATAAATTTCTCATATTTATCTAGAAAATTACGTTAATACCATGGTAGAAAAACACCATCTATGATTATTAACAATTGCTATTATACTTTCTTTTAATATTGTATACAATAGAGTACTATTCCAACTTTTTCCAGAGAAAACTGAACTAATAACTAAAGTAACTTTTTATTTCTAAAGTATTTTTGAGATTCTATTCAATGGTGTATTTACCTCACCTGGCCTGTTTCCACCAATTCTTATTTTCGTTTGTAGCCTGCGATGGCACAGAAATGTGAGCATCCGTGGCCACGTTATATTAGCTACAGATCGTTGATTTGGTCCTTTCTAAACTAATTTCAGAGTGATATTAAAGGGGATCTGAGCAAATACACTCGTACAGGCCGTGCAGTGAGAAAACTCGTACAGGCCGTGCAATGAGAAAACTCTAGAACTTAGGAATTGAGACAACGATGATAGATTTTACTTCATGAATGTACTGCAGGTGTAAAATCTTTGAACGGTTTTCAATAGATCACTTATGTAATACTTACGAACGAAGATGTTTAAAGATCAATCTGATGTTTATAAGTGACATTGTCTCAAAAAAAAAAAAAAAAAAGAAACTCAAAGTTACCTACTGTATATACAATGGTTGTTAGCGTAACATATACCAACAATAAAAAGAGAAGCCTAAAATGTTTTGAATTTACTTACGGAATTTTCAATGAAATTAACAACCTAATACATGGTAGATTTTAGAATAAATTGGTTTTCATATCATTAAACAAACATACTAGATACAGATACCTTTAGATACCACAAAATTAATCTAAAGCCTTTCCTATAATTGAAGTAAATCACCCACTATTTTCTTATCGAAATGCTGTGTTATTTATCTAATAAAACCAGTAAAGTAAAACAGTCAAGTAAGATCTTGAAGATAGGATTTTTCTCGGAATGGTCTGAGATTCATAAAGGTTTTATCAAAGATAAAAATAAATTCCCTAGACTCATAATTAGATTGAATAAGTATTAGATGGAGATTAGATATACTTCTAAATTGGGATTTCAGATTTTCCCAGTAGCCCCATCTATCCCCTTTCAATTTCTATTGGATTCCTACATTATTAAAAGCACCTAGGATATTGGATCTCTCTCTCTCTCTCTCTCTCTCTCTCTCTCTCTCTCTCTCTCTCTCTCTCTCTCTCTCTCTCTCTCTCATCTACACAAACACACATATATGCATATTCATATATGAATGAGTGCACATAATATATATATATATATATATATATATATATATATATATATATATATATATATATATATATATATATATACATATATACATATATATACATATATACATATGTATACCCTGTACATATACAAATATATATATATATATATATATATATATATATATATATATATATATATATATATATATATATATATATATATATATATATATATACATATATATACACATATATATATATATATACATATATATACACATATATATATACATATATATATATATATATATATATATATATATATATATATATATATATATATATATATATATATGTATATATATATATATATGTATATATATATATATGTATAAGTGTGGCATGAATAGGAAATCAGAGAGAGAGAGAGAGAGAGAGAGAGAGAGAGAGAGAGAGAGAGAGAGAGAGACTCTTAATCCATGTGCGACAGGGTATAGATCCCACACTAAGAACATGATAATTAGCAGTTACAAGAAAGCATCAACAGTTATAAGGATCTAATTACCGTAATAATCACACTAATCGGTTCATTGCTTAAATCAATTAATATCTATTCAAGGGGAAAGTGGCGACCCTTCTCACTTTGAATGATTAACTTTACTGATAGTAATATCAACTGAAATATTATAGTAGATAACAACTATGATTCAAAGACTATATCTGATTAGTGCTTCAATTTTTTTTTCAATTTTTGAAACTATTTTGAATTTTGTTTTTTAAATAAGTTTATAAATATACCATCACAGCAAAAGCAATTATAATGCCAATATTAATAATAATAAATGATCTACTACAATTTTCACTCCCAATAAAGTATGTATCTTAAAATATAACTGAATATAATTGAATATGGAAGTCATTACAAAATCACTAATTTCAAATCCCATGAAATGTTTCATTTATTTGTGACCAATTATATTCCATTAAATAGATAAAAGGTGGAATAGAAATTACTTAGGAACAAATGAGTAACAAAAAAGTTGATGAAACAAATATAATTCGTTGTTATAGTAGTTAAAGATTTATAAAACTCTATAAAAAATGTTTAAAACCCAAGTATTTCCTAATCATTAACTTTTTTTAGAGTTGAAAAAATATGATCATATTTACTAATTTAGAAATATATTTGTGCAATTTAAAAAAAAATATAATTCATTACCTGAAAGATACACAAGAACAAATCCCTACGCGATTCCCAGGGAATAAAATCCGCTCAAGAATACTGTACCAACCGTGTGTCACATGATCGTACATAGTAACGACATTTTATTTTGTGTATATATTATGCTTGTATCTTCGCTTTACCCTCGCACTGATAAGGACCTGAAATAACATGTGTTTTTTCTCACCATTAACTGTTAACCAGTGCGGTGTCAGTTGAACAGGAAATTTCCTCTTATGTCTTTTATGCCTTTTTTTGCATGGAGTTTATGTATATAGAAGCGAGTGTTCTGTAATAAAGTTACTCAGTTGCTTTCATCCTGCCTTTGAGTCACAACCTTCTCTCGGCCCATCACATTGGTGGCCCCGGAAGTCGACTCGCTCCTCCCGCCTTCCACGCCCCCTCGCTGCTCCGTCATTGGTAATATGGCCGCCCAATTGAAACTTTCGTTGTTCGCCAGCGGAGAGGCGTTTGCTTGGTTTCAGCGCGCAGGAGTCCAGTTTCGCATCATGGGCGTGACTCGCTCAACTACCAAAGCAGATTATGTTCTTGCGACGATACCCGAGGACACCTTCCCGGAAATATCCGACTGGCTTTGTGAACAAGGAGACACCCCAATAGAGTACGATGCCCTCAAAACATATCTTCTGCAGCAGTACTCGCCGTCACCAGCCGCCCGTATAGCAAAGCTTTTTCAGCTCTCTCAACAACCATTGGGGGACCAAAGGGTTTCACTCGCCCTCAGGGAAATGACCAGTATCGCTCTCCTGCAACCTGCCGCAGACGGCTCTCCTCGTGAGGTGAACCTACTTCGTGCCTTCTGGACAAGTTATTCACCCGAACCTGTACGCGCTGCCATACCCGATGTCGATAGTATACCCATAAAGACCTTGATGACCAAAGCCGACGCCTTTATGGACAGCCACTTCACGACCTTCAAGAACACCATCAACGCCTCCACTCCTGACGAAGAGGACGCCAATTCAACGTCAACCGAAGCCGACGTGAATGCCATAGGACACACACGCCTACCCTGTGATGTGCTGCGGCGGCGACAAAGCCACCCACAACCCACCACTCGCTCGCGTCCCAAACAAAGACTTCTACAGACATTTACTGCCTCCCATCAGATTCGGGGCAGCCGCGAAGAAATGTGCCAAGGATTGTCAGTTGCACGAAAACATGTAAGTAGGCCACTGCTCGTGGAGGTGGCTTCCCGTGTTTCTAATCTTTTCTTTTTACATGATGCAGGAATAGGCGAGTGAGTTTTTGTAGACACGGGTGCTTGTTCTCTTTTGCCATGGGAACTCTTCAGGACACGACGTAGTCTGTCTACGTCTGCCGACGTCCGCTCGGTAGCTGTCAACGGATATATGATACCCACCTACAGTTACGAGAACATCACATTATCGTTTAGAAACTGTAAATTTAATAGGAAGTTTCTCTTTGCTGACGCACATTGCCAATCCTCGGTGCGGATTTCCTATCTCATTTCCACCTTTTGGTCGATGTCACCCACCGACGATTGGTGTACGCAGACTCGTACTCGTCGACAACTCTTCAACTCGCCCTCTCCAACCTTCACAGCCTTTCACATCCCTCGTGCCATTCTACTGCACAGCTGCTGAAGACGAAGTTCATTTTGTACGGCATTTCTAAGGATGCTAAGGATTGGGTCCGCGCCTGTACTTCTTGCCAAACTTCCAAAGTACATCGACACATGGATTCAGGAGTGGGCACCTTTCCTCAACCTCGGCGTCGTTTCGCCCACATTCACGTCGACGTTGTAGGCCTCCTACCCACATCACAAGGACATCGTTACCCGTTTACCATCATCGACTCCTCCACTTGTTGGCCTGAAGCCATTCCCATGGAAACTGCAACGTCCGCCTCATGTACATCTGCCTTACTATCAGGATGGATTGCAAGATTTGGTAACCCTTAGCATATTATTTCTGACAGGGGTACCACTTTTACCTCTCAATTGTGGACATCATTAATGAATCTCCTGGGCATCACCCTACATCAGACAACTGCCTACAACCCCGCTGCCAATGGAATGGTTGAACGTTTTTATCGCACCCTCAAAGCAGCTTTGATGTCCAGCTGCAAGGATTCCAACTGGTTTACCCAGCTTCCCTGGGTCCTCCTGGGACTAAGGACCACTCCTAAAGACGCCCTCGATGTCTCGGCAGCTGAAACGGTGTATGGCGACCCGTTGGTCGTCCCTGCCGATTTCTTTTCCTTTTGCAACCTCCTCCGAACATCTCCAACGCATACGTCACGTTGTGGGAAAATTTACTACATGCCGCCAGACTTACAAGCCCCCAGCGAAGCATCACATACCGACAGACTTGCACTCTGCAGCGCACGTCTTCCTAGGCAACGACAATAGCAAGCCTTCTTTAACGCCTCCTTACACGCCCTTTCCTTGTGATCTGACACAGTCCGAAAGCATTCCTACTAAACATTCGTGGCAAAGAAGACTGGGTCTCCATTGATCGTCTAAAACCTGCTTATCTCCTGCCAGATGACCTGCCTACAGTTCGCCTCTCGCCCTATTTAACATGTACAGTATGTCATTTTTAGGGGGGGAGCCATGTACCAACCGTGTGTCACACGATGGTACATAGTAACGACATTTCATTTTGTGTATATATTATGCTTGTATCTTCGCTCTCCCCTCGCACTGACAAGGACCTGAAATAACATTTCTGTTTTTTATCACCGTTAACCGGTGCGGTGTCAGTTGAACAGGAAATTTTGTGTTATGTCTTTTATGCCTTTTTTGCATGGAGTTTATGTATATAAAAGCGAGTGTTCTGTAATAAAGTTACTCA
The DNA here is from genome assembly GCF_036898095.1 of Palaemon carinicauda. Classification (NCBI taxonomy): domain Eukaryota; kingdom Metazoa; phylum Arthropoda; class Malacostraca; order Decapoda; family Palaemonidae; genus Palaemon; species Palaemon carinicauda. Next base: position 44,916,210 of record NC_090735.1, on the reverse strand, counting down.
GTTGTTTTCATCCTGCCTTTGAGTCACAACCCTCTCTCGGCTCGTCACATTACGTAGATGAGAAGAGGCTCGTCTCAAATGAGACCTGCAAGACAGTAGACATTGCCCACTTGTACAAAGAAAATGTATTACATCCCGATAAAAACACGGCTCCCTCTTGAGATTATAGACTGTAAATAGAAAGTGTCACCGGTAGACAGCCCAAGTGTCGAGTATTTACGACTTCTCTTGCTCTTTTTGGAAAAAAAATATTCCGAATCACATATTTCAGTTCCTTCTGTAACGGCACATTGTATTTCAATAGTAGACTATGTAGAAATAGAATTTCTTACAATAGATGGTTTTTGTTGAGAGTTGATTGGGCATTTTTCTTCTTCCTTTCCTGCTCGTGGAAAGACGAGGAAGAGGCCATGGGAAAGAAATATATGGGAAGCAGATTGAATGAGAGACTGAAATTAACAAGAAAGGGTTGGGAAAAACAGCCAAGCGTCCCATTTGTCGATTGAAACATGGAAAGTGAAGCGTGCATATGGTGGTAGTTGTATATGCGTTAAAAGATTCCATGCGCATCTTAATACACACATGCACACGCAAACACACAGATATCACCATCAATAAATTATGTTATTATTAGACACTTTTCAAAAAAAAATTTGATCGTAATCTCCTTCACACTGATTTATTGTACAATATATGAAACTTAAACATGTCTCTTTATATGCATTACGAATTAAGCTTATAATATTTAGATTAATACTGATCACGAAATTTGATTATTTTGAATCCTAATATGATTCGAATTAAGATTTAGATTTTTTTTCGAATTTTGGCCTTAAGGGCTTGTCGCTCTAAGTTTTCAGAAAGTGGAAATAAGGTATATTATGTGGCTAAAAAGTGCGTGTAGCTCTGGTAATGTCTACACTGCACAGTTTACTGTATATAAATAAATATATATATATATATATATATATATATATATATATATATATATATATATATATATATATATATATATATATATATATATATATATGTGTGTGTGTGTGTGTGTGTGTGTGTGTGTGTGTGTGTGTGTGTGTGCTTGTGCGTTTGTGTATTTTTATATGCAACAGCACGACGGAGCTTTTTAATGACATTACCGAACTGTAACACTTTTCAACATACTTTTATCCCCTCAACGTGGCCAGAAAAAAAGAGCAAAATAAAAGCTTATAATCC
>NC_090735.1:44884992-44897492 GCF_036898095.1 Palaemon carinicauda | reverse complement strand
GGGATAGTGCTGGTTCTGAAACAGAAACCCCCCCCCCTGGAGTGTCGGTGAGGGATACGCCTTCCCCTACACTCCCCCTCAGGTCCCTTGCCCCATCCCCTCTGTCCTTTAGTGTTGGCCTAGCCCTCACAACTATGTCCGCCGCCCTACAACTCCACCGTGTGCTAGCGTGTTGTGGGTTCGGCACGGTCCTTTCATTGGGTAGTCCGAACTGCTACGCTTCCCGCATATAGTCGAACTATGGGATAGCATAAGAAGACAGGTTGGTCTGCCGGCGGAAGACTTCACTATCTTTGAGTGCTCTTCGGTCTTCCCTTGGGCCACCATCCGCAATTCTAGCCGACTGTCGGCTCTGTTGCGGCTGGATGAAAGATTGCCTCCTTCTCTCTTTCATTTGAACACTAATTCCGGAGGAAGACGAGGTTTGGGTAGTGAGCTAATGCCCTTCCCTCCCTCTTCCCCTATCCTTTCTCTCTACCAGATCAGTGCCGGTCCACTGCAGTCTCTACCCTGCCGGCAAGAGCTGCCAGCGTAACCCGGTATCCTCTCTGTCTCATTGATTGACGTCAGTGTTGGAATACCTTCGCCGGTTGCTCGCCGACTGCCGGAGGCCGCCGACTTGCCGGCGATCTGCCATCATCCTGAGGTTCGTCCTCTCTCTGCCACATAGACTGATGACAGGGAGGGGTTCCCCCTCGATGGAGATTTGCGGGCGCCCGGCGCGCTTCCGGCATTCTGTCACGCTACCAGCGCCACCTAATCATATTACTTCAGTGGACTGTCACCTCTTCCCTGCCGGCACAAGTGACTATTGTATAGCTATATATGATAGCCAGTACATCTATGGTATAGTACATACCCTAGACAGACAACTATGGTATATAGTTGTGAAGTAAATTCTTTTAGCATACTCTGTGCATCCATGCACAGTCCCTTGCCGGGACCTATCTGAATAGGGAGGAATAATTTCTCTCCCTTTTCTTCTATGCTGAATGAACTCAGCTCCCCCTCTTTCCAAGACTAATTCCCTGGAGGAAGTCTAAGCTATGATTTATCCAATGTGGATATTCCTTCCACCTCTTTAGGCTCTTAAAGAGCCCCTAGAATTAGTTATGGTGTGGGGTCACGGCAATTGCCTGGGCGGGATACACAAGTATGTGTCTTTTCTGCTTCTTTTCCAGCTTACTTATCCTAAGCTTACACTTGAAAAGGAATCTTATATTGAGTTTAGATAACTTTAAAACTAATCTAAGATTACTTAAAGTCATTACTTTAAGTCATTGTAGATGACTTCTGTAGACTCAGGAGGAGTATATCCGGTGTGAGAGCGCCTTCTGCAGCGTTCGGCGCCCGGACTTCTACAGCCACCTGGCGTGCCGAACCCACGCCAGCTGTTCCATCTCTCAAGGGACTCTACGGTATTGCGACCCGCAGGTTTGCACTGTCTGCAAAGACCTGCTCCATGAGGCGTTCGAGGACCCCCCCATCAGCGGAGGCCAGGGACATCGCCCGAGAGAAACTGCGCAAATGGGTGCGTGGTTTCCAGAAGAACTCCACGGGGCTCTATCTCCCATGCGAGAAGATGAGAGCTTTGCTCTTCCCAAAGGCATCTGCGGATGCTATTATCTCCAAGCCTGAGATCCCCTGCGTCCAGCAGACGGTTGAAACGGATGTATCGGACGCACTTCAAGACTTCCATCTTGACGAGATGGAACGTATGTTGGAAGTGTCGGACACCACCGAAAGGACCCTGATGGCCGAGGGTCGGGAAGAGGAAGAGCATGTGGAGGCTCCGGACTCCGAGGGCGACGTCACCCGCGCCCCCTCTGTTACTTGCGTTGTTGTATCGGAACCAATTCACTCTACCTCTTCCACTCCTACACCGGCGGTAGTGGAAAACCAGGATAGCCTCCAGGCCCTGGTGGCCTTCCTGGACGAGAAGTTTCGTAAGAGACGAAGACCTCAAGAGGAAGATCCTCCGTCTGTCGAAACAGACGACCAGGAAGATCAACGTTAAGGACCTTCCCCCTTGCTCAGTGACCCACCACTGGAGGCATGCAGAGCACATGCCAATTACGAGTGGATGAATTTTCGTCAATGATAAACTAGGCGCCATCCCCCTTGAAGAGGTGGAGTTTTGGCCTAGTTTTGAAGCATATCCGGACTGTTACATCCGTCTCAAGTCCAAGCCAGTTTCCAAGGAGGAAACCGAGCCTAAGGAGATCATCGTCTTTGACCATGCAAAGGCTAAAGCTCTTCGGGCCGGCTGCCTTAAGAGCAAGGGCTACACCAACTACAAGGTGCCGATCCTAAGTAAGAAACATCCATCCTTTCTTGCTCCTGCCAACATGGTCTTTCCCTTTGCCGAAAAGTCCCTGCTGGCAGTGTTGAAGGCGGTGGAGGAAGGGAAACCCTGCCCTACACTGGAGGAATGTAGGCCCCTCTCCCTCGCCATCCCTCCCGACGACAAGAACTGGAAAGACATCCAGTTAACTTTCTCTGTAGGAAAGTTGGAGACTGACGTCACAGGACGGCAGTTTAATGAGAACCTTCCCAAGCTCTCCGAATACCTTCCTCACCAAGTGTAATTGGAGACGATAGCTGGGGACACTCGGACCCTAGGCTTCTACATGGTCTTGGCTAAGACTCATCTCACCACCCTGATGAAGGATTTCTATAGCTTCATCAGGGCCCGGAGAGCCTGTAGATAATTCGTGTTTGCAGATGCTATCATCAAACACGAACCCCGGAAACTGATTTCCTCCAACATTTGGGGAAAGATCTCTTCCCTAGCGACCTCATGAAAGATATCGTTGACAGAGACGCCACAGAGAACCGGAACCTTCTCATGGGGCATGTCAAAGAAGAGGAAATCTTCTCAGGATGAGGGCTCCCAGCCTAAGAAAAAATCAAATAAACCTAGAACCCAGCAGCGGCAGGCTAAGCACCAGTTTCCAGCAACCGCTACTCCCCAGTTGGTGGCTCAGCCCCAACAGACCTTTCAGCTGGTCCCTCAGCCGGTGGTGGCTCAGTCACCAGTCTTCACACCTGCCTACGAAAGGCAGTCAACTACCTTTCGTTCCAAAGGTAGAGGCTCCGGCAGAGACTCATCTTGACGTCCATCCAGAGGGAGAGGAGGAAGGGGATCAGGTGGCCGAGGTGGTAACCCTCGGGAAACCAGAAGCAATGAAATGCTTCCGGTGGGAGGAAGACTGCCTCTTCCAGGATCGTTGGACCTTCGATCCTTGGGCTCACAGCATCATCAAGAATGGACTAGGGTGGAGTTGGGTAACACCACCTCCAACCTTCCACCAATTCTTCCAACACTGCATCCCCGTCCAGGAAGAATACGACCAAGAACTCTTGAACAAGAAGATGATCAAGAGGGTAAAGTTCACCTGGTTCCAGGGAAGACTGTTCTGTTTTCCCAAGAAGGACTCCGACAAACTCAGAGTCATTCTGGACTTGTCCCCTCTCAACAAGTTCATAGTGAACAACAAATTCAAGATGCTAACTCTTCAGCACATAAGAGCACTACGGCCTCAAATGGCATACACAGTCTCAATAGACTTGGCGGACGCCTACTGGCACATTCCAATGAATCGCCAGGCCTCCTCCTACCTATGATTCAGGCTTCAAAGAAGGCAGTACGCTTTAAGAGACATGCCCTTCGGACTCAATATAGCTCCAAGGATCTTCACGAAGCTGGCAGAAACAATCGTCCAACAGCTATGCCTACAAGGCTTCCAGGTGATGGCTTACCTGGATGATTGGCTGGTATAGGCAGCATCCTCAGAAGAATGCTTGCAAGCTTCCAGAAAGGTGACCCAATTCCTGGAACATCTGGGTTTCAAGATCAACACCAAAAAGTCTCGACTTTCTCCAGCTCAGAAGTTTCAATGGCTAGGAATCCATTGGAACCTTCAGTCACACCGTCTTTCTATCCCTCTGAAGAAAAGAAAGGAAATAGCTGGATCTGTCAAGAGACTCCTAAAATCCAAACGGATTTCAAGACGACAACAGGAACAGGTGCTCGGTTCCCTCCAGTTCGCTTCAGTGACAGACCCAGTGCTACGAGCACAGCTAAAGGATGCATCAGGAGTCTGGAGAAGATACGCATCCATCGCTCGAAGAGATCTCAAGAGACCTCTACCAACCAGGATTCGTTCACTCCTAAAGCCATGGTTGGAGGCAAATAACCTGAGAAGATCAGTTCCCCTTCAACCACCGCCTCCGTCAGTCGTTATCCACACGGATGCATCGCTAGAAGGATGTGGGGGGGGGGGTCACTCCCATCAATGACAAGTTCAAGGTACATGGTCGCCCCTATTCAAGATGTTCCACATCAACATCATGGAGGCCATGGCGGTCCTTCTTACTCTGAAGATGCTGTCTCCACGTCCCTCATCCCACATCCGTCTAACTCTGGACAGCGCCGTTGTGGTCAGATGTCTCAACCGTCAGGGCTCAAGATCGCCCCAACTCAACCAAGTGTTACTGTCCATCTTCCACCTAGCGGACAAGAAGAGATGGTACCTTTCAGCAGTTCACCTACAAGGATTCTGCAATGTGACGGCGGACGCTCTATCAGGGACAACCCCGATAGAATCGGAATGGTCCCTAGACGCAGACTCATTCTCCTTCATCTCTCTACAAGTCCCGGAACTGCAGATCGACCTCTTCGCGACGAGCGACAACAAACAACTTCCTCGTTACGTGGCCCCATACGACGACCCTAGAGCGGAAGCAGTGGACGCCATGTCCCTGGATTGGAACAGATGGTCCAAGATTTACCTGTTCCCTCCACCCAACCTTCTGCTGAAAGTCCTCACCAAGCTGAGAAACTTCCAAGGAATACCAGCCCTAGAGGCACCCAAGTGGCCCTGGAGCAACTGGTTCCCTCTAATCCTGGAATTAGAACCCAAGCTAATTCCCTGCCGGAGCCAGTTCTCTCCCAGAAAGTTCAGAAGTCGACTGTCTTCGCTTCATCAAGGAAAACCAGAGACCTACATCTCATGATTTTCTCTCCCTAGCCGTAAAGAAGTGGTTTGGGATCTTGAAGAATAGTTTGGACTTCCTTGAGGAATACAAAACAAAATCTACCAGAAGGCAATACGAGTCATCCTGGAAGAAATGGGTGTCTTTCGTCAAGGCTAAAAATCCTACAGGAATCTCTATAGACTTTTGTCTGTCCTTTATTCACCTTCATGGCAGCCAACACTATTTCCACCAGCAAATCGGCCTTGACAAGTCCACCACTTTATGCCTTCCAGATCGACCTGTCCAACGTCATCTTTAACAAGCTGCCAAAGGCATGTGCCAGACTCCGTCCTGCACCTCCACTGAGACCCATCTCCTGGTCTCTCAACAAGGTGCTTCATTTTGCCTCAAGTTTGGACAAGGAGTCTTGCCCTCTGAAAGATTTGACTCAAAAAGGTGATTTTCCTTTTTGCTCTCGCCTCGGGAGCCCGAGTCAGTGAAATTGTGGCTTTATCAACAGAAGAGGGCCAGATACAGTTCGCTGAAACAGGCAAACTTTCCCTCTTTCCTGACCCAACGTTTCTCGCCAAGAACGAGCTTCCCACCAAAAGGTGGGGCCCCTGGAGAATCTGCCCTTTGAAGGAAGATGTCTCTCTATGCCCAGTGTAGAGTCTAAAGGTCTATCTTCGAAGAACTTCAGACTTTGGCGGAGGACAGCTCTTTAAAGGAGAAACATCGGGGTCTGATTTGTCATTCAAACAACTAAGGGTGAAGATCACCTACTTATCTCGCAGAGCGGATCCTGACAGTACACCCGCAGGTCATGATCCCAGGAAAGTCGCCTCTTTCCTGAACTTTTTCCAGCCAATGGATTTCGAGTGTCTTCGCTCTTTTACGGGCTGAAAATCCTCAAGAGAGTTTTTCAAACACTATGCAAAGCAGGGGCACGAGCTTAAGCGTTATGTGGTAGCAGCAGGTACTGTGCTAAAACCTGCTGCTTAGTGCTGTGTAGAACAGTGAGTCATTCGGGACTAGCTCCATGGGTGCCTGTGTTGACCCTAATGCGAAACATAGTGAATTTAAGTGCCACCTTGTGACACTAAGGACTGTTCTTCTACAAAGGTGAAGTAACAGACAGAAAAACGTGTGCCACATGTTTCTATCATGAAGTGTATACAAGACTTTCTAGAAAGACTTTATAGTTCCTCTGGAACTTATGTGCGTAATGGCAAGTTTTCATTATCAGATTCCACACCCACTTCTTCTGATGTCTTTAGTCTATGTTTTTAATTGCATTCCATTTTAAAATTTGCTTATTTCATGCTAATTCTTGTTTTACTGAATAAAATAGAATTTTGTTACCCTGTGCGTTTCATTTTCCCCTCACTCATGAAATAAAAACACTGTTAGAGAATTTTTATTACCCCATTTGAATATTATTATGAACAATGTTATAATATTGTTTCTATTGATGCAAACTCATCTAGACCAAGGTAATTTGTTCCAACACAAGTGTACTTGACTTCTTCTATCTGGCCCTGGGACCGGCAGGTATCTCCGAGACTAGGCGAGTTCCTCTATCAAGTAACTTCAAGATGTTCCTTGCGTCCAAATAGGACTTCCCTGCCAAGGGGGCAGGAAGCGGTAACATGGTATATGCTTATCTGAAGTGACATGTAACGGAAATGTCACAGGTCTCTGTGGTCATCAGACCAAAGGAATATTGTTTAGAAGTCGAAGGCACTACTAATAGGGAAAAATCCACGATACATTAATTCTCTGGTACACTTCCATCAGGACGACATGGCTTGAGCCCAAAAAACGTATTTTGAGCGAAGCGAAAAATCTATTTTTGGGTGAGATAGCCATGTCGTCCTGATGGACCCGTCCTTGTTCTCTATTCCGGCCTTGACAGGCCCCTCCCAATCTTATTGTATCATGGAGGCTGGCATAAACGCCGGAAGGAATGAGGGTGGCGCGCAACGGTGACGTCAACCAAGATGGCGGCCAACATGGCGACCGGATATGCCGTCGCCGAGTACCGTAACAGTAACGAAGGAGGAGAATTTAGTAACGGCTCCTCCCATAGCTTGCCACACTTCCCCCTCGAAGCGTAAACGCTATGTGGGGTGCAGATAGCTATGTGGCATGTCAAGCATACGTCCCATTATTATACGATATCCTAAAGGGAAACCTTATGGGTACTCGCGCCAGAAGTTAGAATTCTGTGAAACCTTTAGTTCAATTCTCTGGGAATATCTACAGTAGTCATATATACCCTTAGGAAGCTATTGAAGGAACCTTTCATCGGGACGACATGGCTATCTCGCCCAAAAATAGATTTATCGCTTTTCTCAAAATCCGTCCTTCGTCCCAAGTACACATCAACGATACACAATAAACATCAAGTGGTGAATATACTGATTTCAAAGACATACATCTCTGAGGAATACTTTTCCTGGGTTATGACAATATAATCCTCAATTTTTGGTAATTTATAAGATGAACTTCAGTAGCAACATCATCATACGTGTTTTAATTACTGGACTAAAATATATTCAATGAGATTGCAACCATGTTAAATGTTTTCACTTTGTTTCTTTTATTATCCTTTTTATCGGCATCTTGGAGGCTGAATTACTGTAACATTGGCACAATGCATATCGAAATATAGAACACTGAAATATTGTACTCATCTATATACATTTATATATTTCCAAACATGTAATTTTCTCGTAAGCTCTTCCAAAAAAAATAATAATGTCCTAGGTTACCATATGACAAAATACCACTGCACATAAAATAGGTTAGCATATGTCAAATTAAATAAAATTATCATACTTTTATTTACCCAAGTGTATAAACAAGCCATTGCTAATTTATTTTTTCACGGGGGGGGGGGTACTCTACGTTCTCACTCATAGTTACATCAGAATAATTGACAACATTTATTCTTATTTATACAAACCTTCAGTAGGAGAAAAATTCGACAAACAAGACCAATTGGTCCCTTAATCGGTGCCAAAAAATATTCATACTTTAACGATGATTCACGACAACTGTTCCTTGTTATGTTATTCCGTCTTTTGATGCTTTAAATTTATGTTACAATACTCTAACATATAGTGACCACGGAATAAATAATGATCATCTTACATATTTCTAAATGTAAATATTTGCCGTTTCACAAAATTAAAGCGATTAATCAGATAGTAACTGGTATAATGCCGAAGGGAATGTTGAACATAATAACTTTCAGGTATAATAATTTCGTCTTCTTTTTATCTCAGTTATCATCTAGCGGGCGACGTGGAAAGGGTATACGGTAATCAGTAACTGAGTGCCAGATATTTGGGTGAATTACGTAACAGAGAGCATATATTTTGTAATTATACTTTTCAGTTTTCCTACAACATCAAGCATATAAGACTACAAAACTATTAAAGAGTACCATATAGTATAATAATTGTTAATACATATTTGAAATCAGGAAAAATATTTTGAATCAATTAACAATCAAATAACAGTAAGGACGACACAGTATAATCATTGCACACTCAAGGAAAAGAGACTCGTTTTGAATTAAATAACTATCAAATAACAGAGGGGAACGATACAGTATAATCATCACTAAAGCACATTCCAGGACAAGAGACTCATCTTGATTTAAATAATCAAATAACAAGATATCAGTTCAAAATCATCATGAAATTCCGACTACCGAGTACGGCATCCATTATCATGCGAACATTTCAATTATTCGGAGGGACAGCTTACAGATGGAAGGTGTTTCCCCACCACCCTGAATTCAGTCCTCTCCTTTGCCTATGGTCGGCGACGACCAAATTATGCATAGCCTACATGGCTATCAAGTCCGAATCCGGATACGACCTCCGATTTGGAGACGGGAGTGTTGGCGATACGGTGCTACGACTCGGCACGGTTTGTTTGATAATCTCTTCTGCCGTCGCGCCAGAATTCTTGCTGCTGAGCTCGAAATCTGTCGCTCGGCTTTTCGTTGAAGTCGAAGACATGATAAAGCTCGCAGGACTTCGTGATAAAAGGAATGGAATAAGTGTCATGATGCTTATCTTCTTGCCTCTAGTGTACGTGACTCCAACCTTAGTGGCCGTAGGTTATGCAGCTGAGATGAACAGCCTTGGGTTCTTCTTAGTAATAATGGCGTTGTCGCTAAACGGTTTCATCTGCTTGAAGGCGGTGGTCACTCAGCTTCTCTTTATGGAGTTATGCGGGCAACTCTCAGAGGCAACTGACATTATTGCAGGAGAGCTCGCGTTTATAGACTGTCAATCAACTGCCGACGGGTCAAATTCTATCTTGGTTGATACAGTACGGAATAAATTGGCATTAATTAAACATTTCATTACCAAGGTGAGTCAATTGTTTAAAGTAAATGTTTTTGAGCACAAATAGGAACAAAATTATGCCTTTTTTTTCAAAAGAGATATATAAAATTCTACATAAATATTCACTCCAATCAGGCAACTTAATTTTCCTGCTTGATCTCGGTCACACCCGGATTGCCGAAAGCTATTGTTCACTTGGTTTACCAGAACTCAGAATTTTATTAATTTTAATAATATTCATAACAATTTTATACAATCTTCCCTCATTGCAAATTTGCATAATATGACGAAAAAACGTAAATTTTTCTACTTAATTGGTCTTATTTCATTACGTCATCCAATATTTTTCCCTTCCCAAGTTCTGTTGGGCGGAATTTTATGTCATTGGAACCACATCACGTTAGTAATCTGAATCACTAATAATTTCACAACTTTTGCAGGTGAAAGTGACTAAAGAAGCAATCTCCAACTGCTTCTTGTATCCGGTCATGATGCTGTTCGTTGGATCTGTGAGTGGCATCGTCATTATCAGCTTTATAATGACAAGGGGGGGGGGGGGTGTCTTCCTCGGGTGGGGGGGGGGGGGGGTTTCACCCCTCATGTTCATACTGCACTTCACTTGCCTCTTTCTATTTTGCTACTCTGGTTAAAGAGTAGTTGGTAAGGTAATATTTAAAACCAAATATTGTATTTAATGACGGTGATTTATGTAAATTTTATTAATTGCATAAACTTTAATCCATTGCATCTACCTGTTGATAACTTTGTTCATAACGGAGTGCAGAGGAATTTTGTTTCCTTTACAGAACCAGCATGAGGTTTGTCAAAAAAAAAAAAAAAAAAAAAAAAAAAAAATTCAAACGAAACTAGTAGGCTAACTGTTACTCCAAAAAAAAAAATGTATTCAAAAAGGAAGAACTAAATTCTATTAAAAAAAAAAGTGGTTTTCATTCAAACGAAAAAGGCAACTTTCATTCAAACGAAAAGTAAATCTATAAAAGTTATTTTTATTCAAACGAAAAAAAAATCATTGTTATGCGAAGGAAAAAGAAATATTTAAACCAAAAAAGTAACTTTTATTCAAACGAAACAAGTATTTTTATTGAAAAGATAAAAGTAACTTTTATTAAGAAGATAAAAGTAACTTTTATTCAAACAAAAAATGTAATTTTTATTCAAACGAAAGAAATAACTTTTATTCAAACGGAACAAGTAAATTTTATCCAAATGAAAAAGTAATATTTATAATGGACTATTGTGGAATAATTATGTAAAAATGATAAATTCTAAAATGTTTCACTACAAATGAATATGCTGTTTTATATTCTAAAAAAAGAAAAAAAAAATCTAGTAATTTATTATTCAAGTTTACGAGGTGATAATATGGCTCTAAATATTCAAAATAATTTATTTCTAAGTTTTATTCATCGTAATTCTACTCTTAACGTTAAAAGAGTTACGTTTTACTCTTTGTAATTCCACTCTTAACGTTATAAGAATTTCTGTTTAATTTATCGTAATTCCACTCTTAACGTTAATAAGAATTTCTATGTTTTATTTATCGTAATTCTACTCTTAACGTTATAAGAATTTCTATGTTTTATTCATTGCAATTCCACTCTTATAGTTGTAAGAGTTTCTATGTTTTATTCTTTGTAATTCCACTCTTAATGTTGCCAGAGTTTCTATGTTTTATTCAATGCAATTCCTCTCATATAGTTGTAAGAGTTTCTATGTTTTATTCTTTGTAATTCTACTCTTAACGTTGCCAGAGTTTCTATGTTTTATTCATTGCAATTCCACTCTTATAGTTATAAGAGTTTCTATGTTTTATTCATTGCATTTCCACTCTTATAGTTATAAGAGTTTCTATGTTCTATTTATTGTAACGTCACTCTCAACGTCATAGTAGGAAAAATTTAAATAACTGCAAAATGAATAACTATTTCAGATGCAATTTCTGGGTAGGTCACTCAGAAGGATATCGTACACTTCATCCGACGAAAGAATTAAAACACAAGTAAGTAATAAACAAATATTTAGATAATAATGAAATTATATGAAGAATTTAAACAATTTCAGGTGAAGTGTCGAATTCATAAATTATCGTTGATTTTCAGCTTGTCAGTTTTTGTTTTTAACAAAGATTTTCTGATGTGTATATATTAAAGACACAGTATGTACCAGTAAGGAAACTGGTTAATGCAAAAGTTTTATAATCATAATTATTACAGGATATATCATAACCATTGTATTAAAAACTAAATCATATAGTTATTAGAACTCTTCTCTTTACATGAATCAACACCACAATTGCATAAATTTACAATTATCTTTATGTATCTTCGACTTCGCAATTAAATTTAGTTTCTTCGACTTTCATTTTTTTTTCATTACATATCGACCGCATACTTATTTCCCTTGATGGGCTTTCCGTTTTTGCTATGGGTGATTGGTTTACGTTACATTACGATACTCTGTTCACGGTATGTACTAACACGAATGTATTGGAAATTTGATCGTGTTTATGAATTCTAAGGTTTATTCTCTCCTACGGAGTTGGCGAGTTTGATAAATTCTATGGAATTAACACTGTGTTGTTTTGTCAAGTATAGGGGCGATTTTATCAATCGTGGTCAATTGTAATGAAGATTCTAGTATTTTAAGCTTAGAAATTCAGTTTTTGACCACTAAGACGCCTCTCTGTAACACGTTACAAATTTTCAAGTTTAAAACTAATTTGAGTTTCCGTTATATACGTTACAATGATAACTTTTGAGAAATTTAAACATGAAACATATGTTTTTATTGATTCGCTGTTCTGTAAGTCAATATACATCATTGAGAGATCAACATTTTTTATTTACCAACACAAATTTTGTATACATGGAGGTAGCTAATAGGTATAAAAATTATGTTAAACATAAAATGTCAAGAGCAAACTGCAATTAAAATATATTTCTTTGATTAAAAAAAAGAAACTTACTTTCATATCTATGCCATAAATATGAGGTTAATTATTGATGAGGTCTGCAAAATTCTGAATGGATTTCGATAGTTTATTTGAAAGGTTCTCATCACTATCATCTAAACACTAGTGATCAAAGATTATCAGAAGCATTTTCATTTAAGGAGTAATTCATGTGAACAAAT
>NC_090735.1:44868950-44878950 GCF_036898095.1 Palaemon carinicauda | reverse complement strand
GCTCCATGAGGCTTTCGAGGACCCCCCCATCAGCGGAGGCCAGGGACATCGCCCGAGAGAAACTGCGCAAATGGGTGCGTGGTTTCCAGAAGAACTCCACGGGGCCCTATCTCCCATGCGAGAAGATGAGAGCTTTGCTCTTCCCAAAGGCATCTGCGGATACTATCATCCCCAAGCCTGAGATTCCCTGCTTCCAGCAGACGGTTGAACCGGATGCATCGGACGCACTTCAAGACTTCCATCTTGACGAGATGGAACGTATGTTGAAGTGTCGGACACCACCGAAAGGACCCTGATGGCCGAGGGTCGAGAAGAGGAGGAGCATGTGGAGACTCCGGACTCCGAGGGCGACGTCACCCGCGCCCCCTCTGTTACTTCCGTTGTTGTATCGGAACCAATTCCCTCTACCTCTTCCACTCCTACACCGGCGGTAGTGGAAAACCAGGATAGCTTCCAGGCCCTGGTGGCCCTCCTGGACGAGAGGTTTCGTAAGAGATGAAGACCTCAAGAGGGAGATCCTCCGTCTGTCGAAACAGACGACCAAGAAGATCAACGTTAAGGACCTTCCCCCTTGCTCAGTGACCCACCCCTGGAGGCATGCAGAGCACATGCCAATTACGAGTGGACGAATTTTCGTCAATGATAAACTAGGCGCCATCACCCTTGAAGAGGTGAAGTTTTGGCCTAGTTTTGAAGCATATCTGGACTGTTACATCCGTCTCAAGTTCGAGCCAGTTTCCAAGGAGGAAACCGAGCCTAAGGAGATCATCGTCTTTGACCATGCAAAGGCTAAAGCTCTTTTGGCCCGCTGCCTTAAGAGCAAGGGCTACACCAACTTCAAGGTGCCGACCCTAAGTAAGAAACATCCATCCTTTCATGCTCCTGCCAACATGGTCTTTCCCTTTGCCGAAAAGTCCCTGCTGGCAGTGTTGAAGGCGGTGGAGGAAGGGAAACCCTGCCCTACACTGGAGGAATGTAGGCCCCTTTCCCTCGCCATCCCTCCCGACGATAAGAACTGGAAAGACATCCAGTTAACTTTCTCTGTAGGAAAGTTGGAGGCTGACGTCACAGGACGGCAGTTTAATGAGAACCTCCCCAAGCTCTCCGAATACCTTCTGCGTCGGGAGCTGGACACGAAAGAGAGGCTGGCTGCCTACCTTCCTCACCAAGTGTAATTGGAGACGCTGGCCGGGGACACTCGGACCCCAGGCTTCTACATGGTCTTGGCTAAGACTCATCTCACCACCCTGACGAAGGATTTCTATAGCTTCATCAGGGCCCGGAGAGCCTGTAGATAATTCGTGTTTGCAGATGCTACCATCAAACACAAACCCCGGAAACTGATTTCCTCCAACATTTGGGGGAAAGATCTCTTCCCTAGCGACCTCGTGAAAGAGATCATTGACAGAGACGCCACAGAGAACCGGAACCTTCTCATGGGGCATGTCAAAGAAGAGGAAATCTTCTCAGGATGATGGTTCCCAGCCTAAGAAGAAATCAAATAAACCTAGACCCCAGCAGCGGCAGGCTAAGCACCAGTTTCCAGCAACCGCTACTCCCCAGTTGGTGGCTCAGCCCCAACAGACCTTTCAGCTGGTCCCTCAGCCGGTGGTGGCTCAGTCACCAGTCTTCACACCTGCCTACGAAAGGCAGTCAACTACCTTTCGTCCCAAAGGTAGAGGCTCCGGCAGAGACTCATGTTGACGTCCATCCAGAGGGAGAGGAGGAAGGGGAGCAGGCGGCCGAGGTGGTAAACCCTCGGGAAACCAGAAGCAATGAAATGCTTCCGGTGGGAGGAAGACTGCCTCTTCCAGGATCGTTGGACCTTCGATCCTTGGGCTCACAGCATCATCAAGAATGGACTAGGGTGGAGTTGGGTAACACCACCTCCAACCTTCCACCAATTCTTCCAACCCTCCACCCCCGTCCAGGAAGAATACGTCCAAGAACTCTTGAACAAGAACGTGATCAAGAGGGTAAAGTTCACCTGGTTCCAGGGAAGACTGTTTTGTTTTCCCAAGAAGGACTCCGACAAACTCAGAGTCATTCTGGACTTGTCCCCTCTCAACAAGTTCATAGTGAACAACAAATTCAAGATGCTAACTCTTCAGCACATAAGAGCCCTACTGCCTCAAAAGGCATACACAGTCTCAATAGACTTGGCGGACGCCTACTGGCACATTCCAATGAATCGCCAGGCCTCCTCCTACCTAGGATTCACGCTTCAAAGAAGGCAGTACGCTTTCAGAGACATGCCCTTTGGACTCAATATAGCTCCAAGGATCTTCACGAAGCTGGCAGAAACGATCGTCCAACAGCTACGCCTACAAGGCTTCCAGGTGATGGCTTACCTGGATGATTGGCTGGTATGGGCAGCATCCTCAGAAGAATGCTTGCAAGCTTCCAGAAAGGTGACCCAATTCCTGGAACATCTGGGTTTCAAGATCAATACCAAAAAGTCTCGACTTTCTCCAGCTCAGAAGTTTCAATGGCTAGGAATCCATTGGAACCTTCAGTCACACCGTCTTTCCATCCCTCTGAAGAAAAGGAAGGAAATAGCTGGATCTGTCAAGAGACTCCTAAAATCCAAACGGATTTCAAGACGACAACAGGAACAGGTGCTCGGTTCCCTCCAGTTCGCTTCAGTGACAGACCCAGTGCTACGAGCACAGCTAAAGGATGCATCGGGAGTCTGGAGAAGATACGAATCCATCGCTCGAAGAGATCTCAAGAGACCTCTACCAACCAGGATTCGCTCAGTCCTAAAGCCATGGTTGGAGGCAAAGAACCTGAGAAGATCAGTTCCCCTTCAACCACCGCCTCCGTCGGTCGTTATCCACACGGATGCATCGCTAGAAGGATGGGGGGGGGGGGTCACTCCCATCAACGACAAGTTCAAGGTACATGGTCTCCCCTATTCAAGACGTTCCACATCAACATCATGGAGGCCATGGCGGTCCTTCTTACTCTGAAGAGGCTGTCTCCACGTCCCTCATCCCACATCCGTTTAACTCTGGACAGCGCCGTTGTGGTCAGATGTCTCAACCGTCAGGGCTCAAGATCGCCCCAACTCAACCAAGTGTTACTGTCCATCTTCCACCTAGCGGACAAGAAGAGATGGCACCTTTCAGCAGTTCACCTACAAGGATTCCGCAATGTGACGGAGGATGCTCTATCGAGGACAACCCCGATAGAATCAGAATGGTCCCTAGACGCAGACTCATTCTCCTTCATCTCTCTACAAGTCCCGGAACTGCAGATCGACCTCTTCGCGACGAGCGACAACAAACAACTTCCTTGTTACGTGGCCCCATACGACGACCCTAGAGAGGAAGCAGTGGACGCCATGTCCCTGGATTGGAACAGATGGTCCAAGATTTACCTGTTCCCTCCACCCAACCTTCTGCTGAAAGTCCTCACCAAGCTGAGAAACTTCCAAGGAATAGCAGCCCTAGAGGCACCCAAGTGGCCCTGGAGCAACTGGTTCCCTCTAATCCTGGAATTAGAACCCAAGCTAATTCCCTGCCGGAGCCAGTTCTCTCCCAGCAAGTTCAGAAGTCGACTGTCTTCGCTTCATCAAGGAAAACCAGAGACCTACATCTCATGATTTTCTCTCCCTAGCCGTAAAGAAGTGGTTTGGGATCTCGAAGAATAGTTTGGACTCCCTAGAGGAATACAAAACAAAATCTACCAGAAGGCAATACGAGTCATCCTGGAAGAAATGGGTGTCCTTCGTCAAGGCTAAAAATCCTACAGGAATCTCTATAGACTTTTGTCTGTCCTTTATTCACCTTCATGGCAGCCAACACGATTTCTACCAGCAAATCGGCCTTGACAAGACCACTACTTTATGCCTTCCAGATCGACCTGTCCAACGGCATCTTCAACAAGCTGCCAAAGGCATGTGCCAGACTCCGTCCTGCACCTCCACTGAGACCCATCTCCTGGTCTCTCAACAAGGTGCTTCATTTTGCCTCAAGTTTGGACAATGAGTCTTGCCCTCTGAAAGATTTGACTCAAAAAGGTGATTTTCCTTTTTGCTCTGGCCTCGGGAGCCCGAGTCAGTGAAATTGTGGCTTTATCAACAGAAGAGGGCCAGATACAGTTCGCTGAAACAGGCAAACTTACCCTCTTTCCTGACCCAACGTTTCTCGCCAAGAACGAGCTTCCCACCAAAAGGTGGGGCCCCTGGAGAATCTGCCCTCTGAAGGAAGATGTCTCTCTATGCCCAGTGTAGAGTCTAAAGGTCTATCTTCGAAGAACTTCAGACTTTGGCGGAGGACAGCTCTTTAAAGGAGAAACATCGGGGTCTGATTTGTCATTCAAACAACTAAGGGTGAAGATCATCTACTTTATTCGCAGAGCGGATCCTGACAGTACACCCGCAGGTCATGATCCCAGGAAAGTCGCCTCTTTCCTGAACTTTTTCCAGTCAATGGATTTCGAGAGTCTTCGCTCTTTTACGGGCTGAAAATCCTCAAGAGAGTTTTTCAAACACTACGCAAAGCAGGGGCACGAGCTTAAGCGTTATGTGGTAGCAGCAGGTAGTGTGCTAAAACCTGCTGCTTAGTGCTGTGTAGAACAGTGAGTCATTCGGGACTCTAACTCCATGGGTGCCTGTGTTGACCCTAATGCGAAAAATAGTGAATTTAAGTGCCACCTTGTGACACTAAGGACTGTTCTTCTACAAAGGTGAAGTAACAGACAGAAACACGTGTGCTACATGTTTCTAACATGAAGTGTATATAAGACTTTCTAGAAAGACTTTATAGTTCCTCTGGAACTTATGTGCGTAATGGCAAGTTTTCCTTTTCAGATTCCACACCCACTTCTTCTGATGTCTTTAGTCTATGTTTTTAATTGCATTCCATTTTAAAATTTGCTTATTTCATGCTAATTCTTGTTTTACTGAATAAAATAGAATTTTGTTACCCTGTGCGTTTCATTTTCCCCTCACTCATGAAATAAAAACACTGTTAGAGAATTTTTATTACCCCATTTGAATATTATTATGAACAATGTTATAATATTGTTTCTCTTGATGCAAACTCATCTAGACCAAGGTAATTTCTTCCAACACAAGTGTACTTGCCTTCTTCTATCTGGCCCTGGGACCGGCAGGTATCTCCGAGACTAGGTGAGTTCCTCTATCAAGTAACTTCAAGATGTTCCTTGCGTCCAAATAGGACTTCCCTGCCAGGGGGGCAGGAAGCGGTAACATGGTATATGCTTATCTGAAGTGACATGTAACGGAAATGTCACAGGTCTCTGTGGTCATCAGACCAAAAGAATATTGTTTAGAAGTCGAAGGCACTACTAAAAGGGAAAAATCCACGATACATTAATTCTCTGGTACACTTCCATCAGGACAACATGGCTTGAGCCCAAAAAACGGATTTTGAGAGAAGCGGAAAATCTATTTTTGGGTGAGATAGCCATGTCGTCCTGAGGGACCCGTCCTTGTTCTCTATTCCGGCCTTGACAGGCCCCTCCCAATCTTATTGTATCATGGAGGCTGGCATAAACGCCGGAAGGAATGAGGGTGGCGCGCAACGGTGACGTCAACCAAGATGGCGGCCAACATGGCGACCGGATATGCCGTCGCCGAGTACCGTAACAGTAACGAAGGAGGAGAATTTAGTAACGGCTCCTCCCATAGCTTGCCACACTTCCCCCTAGAAGCGTAAACGCTATGTGGGGTGCAGATAGCTATGTGGCGTGTCAAGCATACGTCCCATTATTATACGATATCCTAAAGGGAAACCTTATGGGTACTCGCGCCATTAGTTAGAATTCTGTGAAACCTTTAGTTTAATTATCTGGAAATATCTACTGTAGTCATATATACCCTTAGGAAGCTATTGAAGGAACCTTTCATGGGAACGACATGGCTATCTCGCCCAAAAAGAGATTTATCCCTTTTCTCAAAATCCGTCCTTCGTCCCAAGTACACATCAACGATACACAATAAACATCAACCGGTGAATATACTAATTTCAAAGACATACATCTCTGAGGAATACTTTTCCTGGGTTATGACAATATAATCCTCAATTTTTGGTAATTCATAAGATGAACTTCAGTAGCAACATCATCATACGTGTTTTAGTTACTGGACTAAAATGTATTCAACGAGATTGCAACCATATTAAATGTTTTCGATTTGTTTCTTTTATTATCCTTTTTATCGGCATCTTGGAGGCTGAATTACTGTAACATTGACACAATGCATATCGAAATATAGAACACTGAAATATTGTACTCATCTATATACATTTATATATTTCCAAACATGTAATTTTCTCGTAAGCTCTTCCACAAAAAATAATAATGTCCTAGGTTACCATATGACAAAATACCACTGGACATAAAATAGGTTAGCATATGTCAAATTAAATAAAATGATCATACTTTTATTTACCCAAGTGTATAAACAAGCCATTGCATGATTTATTTTTTCACGGGGGGGGGGGGGTTACTCTACGTTCTCACTCATAGTTACATCAGAATAATTGACAACATTTATTCTTATTTATACAAACCTTCAGGAGAAAAATTCGACAAGCAAGACCAATTGATCCCTTAATCGGTGCCAAAATATATTCATACTTTAACGATGATTCACAACCACTGTTCTTTGTTATTTCATTCCCTGTCTTTTGATGCTTTAACTTTACGTAACAATACTCTAACTTATAGTGACCACGGAATAATTAATGATCTTACATATTTCTAAATGTAAATATTTGCTGTTTCACAAAATTAAAGCGATTAATCAGATAGTAACTGGTATAATGCCGAAGGGAATGTTGAACATAATAACTTTCAGGTATAATAATTTCGCCTTCTTTTTATCTCAGTTATCATCTAGCGGGCGACGTGGAAGGGGTATTCGGTATTCAGTACCTGGGTACCAGATATTTGGGTAAATTACATAACAGAGAACATACTGTTCAGATTTCCTACAACATCAGGCATATAAGACTATAAAACTATTAAAGAGTACCATAGAGTATGATAATTGTTAATACATATTTGAAATCAGGAAAAATATTTTGAATCAATTAACAATCAAATAACAGTAAGGACGACACAGTATAATCATTATAAAAGCACACTCAAGGAAAAGAGACTCGTTTTGAATTAAATAACTATCAAATAACAGAGGGGAACGATACAGTATAATCATCACTAAAGCACATTCCAGGACAAGAGACTCATCTTGATTTAAATATCAATCAAATTACAAGATATCAGTTCAAAATCACCATGAAATTCCGACTACCGAGAACGGCATCCATTATAATGCGAACATTTCAATTATTCGGAGGGTCAGCTTACAGATGGAAGGCGTTTCCCCACCACCCTGAATTCAGTCCTCTCCTTTGCCTATGGTCGGCGACGACCAAAATATGCACAGCCTACATGGCTATCAAGTCCGAATCCGGATACGACCTCCGATTTGGAGACAGGAGCGTTGGCGATACTGTGCTACGACTCGGAACGATTTGTTTGATAATCTCTTCTGCCGTCGCGCCAGAATTCTTGCTGCTGAGCTCGAAATCTCTCGCTCGGATTTTCGTTGAAGTCGAAGACATGATAAAACTCGCAGGACCTCGTGATAAAAGGAATGGAATAAGCGTCTTGATGCTTATCTTCTTGCCTCTAGTGTACGTGACTCCAACCTTAGTGGCCGTAGGTTATGCAGCTGAGATGAACAGCCTTGGGTTCTTCTTAGTAATAATGGCGTTGTCGCTAAACGGTTTCATCTGCTTGAAGGCGGTGGTCACTCAGCTTCTCTTTATGGAGTTATGCGGGCAACTCTCAGAGGTAACTGACATTATTGCAGGAGAGCTCGCGTTTATAGACTGTCAATCAACTGCTGACGGGTCAAATTCTATTTTGGTTGATACAGTACGGAATAAATTGGCATTAGTTGAACATTTCATTACCAAGGTGAGTGAATTGTTTAAAGTAAATGTTTTTGAGCACAAACAGGAACAAAATTATGCCTTTTTTTTCAAAAGAGATATAAAAAATTCTACATAAATATGCACTCCAATTAGGCAACTTAATTTTCCAGCTTGATCTCGGCCACACCCGGATTGCCGAAAACTGGTGTCCACTTGGTTTACCAGAACTCAGAATTTTATTAATTTTAATAATATTCATAACAATTTTATACAATCTTCCCTTATTGCAAATTTACATAATATAACGAAAAAACGTAAATTTTTCTACTCAATTGGTCTTATTTCATTACGTCATCCAATATTTTTCCCTTCCCAAGTTCTGTTGGGTGGAATTTTATGATCATTGGAACCACATCACGTTAGTAATCTGAATCACTAATAATTTCACAACTTTTGTAGGTGAAAGTGACTAAAGAAGCAATCCCCAACTGCTTCTTGTATCCGGTCATGATGCTGTTCGTTGGATCTGTGAGTGGCATCGTCATTATCAGCTTTATAATGGCAAGGGGGGTCTTCCTCGGGTGGAAGGGGGGGGGGGGAATCACCCCTCATGTTCATACTGCACTTCACTTGCCTCTTTCTATTTTGCTACTCTGGTTAAAGAGTAGTTGGTAAGGTAATATTTAAAACCAAATATTGTGTTTAATGACGGTGATTTATGTAAATTTTATTAATTGTATAAATTTTAATCCATTGCATCTACCTGTTGATAACTTTGTTCATAACGGATTGCAGAGGAATTTTGTTTCCTTTACAGAACCAGCATGAGGTTTGTCAAAAAAAAAAAAAGAAAAAAAAATAATTCAAACGAAACTAGTAACTGTTACTCCAAAAAAAAAAAAGTATTCAAAAGGAAGAACTAAATTTTATTCAAACAAAAGTGGCTTTCATTCAAACGAAAAAGGCAACTTTCATTCAAACGAAAAGTAAGTAAATCTATAAAAGTTATTTTTATTCAAACGAAAAAAATTCATTGTTATGCGAAGGAAAAAGAAATATTTAAACCAAAAAAGTAACTTTTATTCAAACGAAACAAGTACGTTTATTAAAAAGATAAAAGTAACTTTCATTAAGAAGATGAAAGTAACTTTTATTAAGAAGATAAAAGTAACTTTTATTCAAACAAAAAATGTAATTTTTATTCAAACGAAAGAAATAACTTTTATTCAAACGGAACAAGTAAATTTTATCCAAATGGAAAAGTAATATTTATAATGGACTATTGGGGAATAATTATGTAAAAATGATAAATTCTAAAATGTTTCACTACAAATGAATATGCTGTTTTATATTCTAAAAAAAAAAAAATCAAGTAATTTATTATTCAAGTTTACGAGGGGGTGATAATATGGCTCTAAATATTCAAAATAATTTATTTCTAAGTTTTATTCATCGTAATTCTACTCTTAACGTTAAAAGAGTTAATATGTTTTACTCTTCGTAATTCCACTCTTAACGTTAATAAGAATTTCTGTTTTATTTATCGTAATTCCACTCTTAACGTTATAAGAATTTGTATGTTTTATCTATCGTAATTTCACTCTTAACGTTATAAGAATTTCTATGTTTTATTTATCGTAATTCCACTCTTATAGTTGTAAGAGTTTCTATGTTTTATTCTTTGTAATTCCACTCTTAATGTTGCCAGAGTTTCTATGTTTTATTCAATGCAATTCCTCTCATATAGTTGTAAGAGTTTCTATGTTTTATTCTTTGTAATTCTACTCTTAACGTTGCCAGCGTTTCTATGTTTTATTCAATGCAATTCCACTCTTAACATTGCAAGAGTTTCTATGTTTTATTCATTGCAATTCCACTCTTATAGTTATAAGAGTTTCTATGTTTTATTCATTGCAATTCCACTCTTATAGTTATAAGAGTTTCTATGTTTTATTTATTGTAACGTCAATCTTAACGTCATAGTAGGAAAAATTTAAATAACTGCAAAATGAATAACTATTTCAGATGCAATTTCTGGGGAGATCACTCAGAAGGATATCTTACACTTCATCAGATGAAAGAATTAA
>NC_090735.1:44856450-44861450 GCF_036898095.1 Palaemon carinicauda | reverse complement strand
AATTTGAAATGGAAAAGTTTAAGGCAGGGGAAAGAGAAAAAGAGAGGCAGCATGAGATTGCCATGAGAAACCCAGGTTCTTTTTCCCCCGCCCATTCCCCAAATAGGTTAGTAACTCCTGCTATCAATTTATCGCAGGCTCTCAAATTTGTACCTAAATTTGAAGAAAATAATGTAGCAGAATTTTTTGTATCGTTTGAGAGGATTGCTGCAAGGTTGGAGTGGCCCCAAGAGTATTGGACCACTCTTATACAAAGTAAATTGGTTGGAAGAGCTCAGAGGCTATATGTAACGCTGGAGGAGGATCTATCAGCAGATTATGAGAGTGTGAAGGCTATTGTCTTGAAGGCCTATGAGTTAGTCCCTGAAGCTTATAGGCAACGCTTCCGAGACTTAGAAAAATGTAGGGAACAAACTTTTGTTGAATTTGCCAGGGCGAAGGAACAGTATGCTAGCGATTGGTTTAAGTCCAAGGAGGTGGGAGATTTTGAGAAATTGAAGGAGTTAATGTTGGTGGAGGAGTTTAAGAGGTGTGTCCCGGATAAGCTGAAGGTCCACCTCGAAGAGTTAAAACTCGAGACTGTTCAGGAGGTAGCCATCGCTAGTGACGAATATTGCTTGTCTCATAAGAGTGAGTTAGGGGGAGTAACGACAAAGGTGAATTCTGGTTGGGTTAAGATGGGTAGGAATAATAATGCTAATCCTAATAATAATGCTAAGGTGTTCAGTAGAAATAATCAGGGAAGTAATAATAATCAGGGTAATGCTAATAATAATTTTTCTCCTAACAGAGGCAATAGGCCAAATATATACAATCCAGAGAAATTGAAAACATTGACTTGCTTCTTTTGCAATAAGAAGGGGCACGTAAAGAGTATGTGTTATGCGTTTAGAAAATCTCAAAATGCTAATGTGAGGCCAGTGATGGGCGTGGAAGAGAGAGAGAGAGAACCTACCCCAACAACATCCGCTGATCAATGACTACCTGGTTGTTTTGACAGATATTTGTCCTTCGGTAGTGTCTCCTTCGCCAATTCGTCCGAGAAAAGACGAGTGCGTATTTTGCGTGATACCGGTGCAGCTCAGTCTTTGATACTAAGGGAGGCATTACCTTGTAATTTTGTACCCAAAAGTGGGGAATTTGTGTTATTGGCTGGTTTTCCTGATTCCGTAAAGTCATATGCTATTGAAAATTTTAATTTAATCTGCCCTTCCTTTGCAGGAGATTTGAAATTGGCCATAGTTGATAAATTCCCGGTTAAGGAGGTTGATGTTGTGTTAGGGAATGATGTGGCTATGAAGAATAATAATTGTCCGATATTGATAAACCCTGATAGTGAAGTAGCAGCAGTTACTCGTTCTAGTGCTAGAATTGTTGACGCTGCAGAGTCAACAATTGATGTAGATTTAAGTAGTTTAGATCGTAGTGATAGCCTAGCTGTAGATCTTGGAATGTTAACGGACAAGTTAAATTGGACCACTGAAGAGCTAATCAAAGCCCAGAAAAAGGAGTTTCGGGAACTCCCTATCGAGTCAGGGGAGGTGTCTGATATGACTGGTCCCAAATTTAAGATATTTAATAATATTTTATATAGGTTGAGTAGGCCTATTGGGGTGGATAATGTTGATTATGAAATTGTGAAACAGATAATGGTTCCTTTTGGTTACAGGAAGGAGTTAATGTCATTGGCGCACGAAAGTGGCCTGGCCGGCCATTTTGGAATTCATAAAACTTCTTGCAAATTGTTAGGGAATTATTATTGGCCGAAGTTGAAGGCAGATGTAAAGAAGTTTGTCAATAGTTGTGATGTGTGCCAGAGGGTCGGTAAACCCAATCAGCGGATTCCAAAATCGCCTCTATGTCCTATTCCCGTAGTTTCCGAACCTTTTAAGGAAGTCATTATTGATGTGGTTGGACCATTACCGAAGACGCGTAGTGGTAATGAGTATATTTTGACAATCATGGATAGGATGTCTCGATATCCCGAGGCAATACCACTGCGTACAATAAAAAGTGTTAAAATTGTAGATGTACTAATTGACTTTTTTACCAGGTTTGGGATGCCTAAGATTATTCAATCGGATTGTGGTTCTAATTTTGTTAGCAGGTATTTCAGAGATAAAATGGCAGAGTTAAATATAAAACATGTGACCTCTTCTCCATATCATCCGGAAAGCCAGGGAGCTCTGGAGAGATTTCATCAGACCCTGAAATCCATGGTAAAGAAATATTGTTTGATTAATGGTTCTGAATGGGATAAGGAATTACCTTATTTGTTGTTCGCTTTTCGTTCTGTCCCAAGTCAGTCTTTAGGTTTTTCGCCTTTCAGCCTTGTGTTTGGCCATTGTGTTCGAGGTCCTCTTGATGTGGTTCGTGAGTCTTGGGAGGGAGACGTCCCTGAGGTTAATTTATTGGATTATGTGTCTAATCTAGGCGATAAATTAACCAAGGCTTGGAAATTTGCGGGTGAAAACTTATTATGTAGCCAAAAAAGAATGAAGTTTTTCTTTGATAGGAGGTCCAAGGCACGCGAATTTTCGGTAGGCGATAAAGTATTGGTTTTGTTACCCTTCCCAGGGAATCCATTGAAAGCTTCTTTTTCAGGTCCTTGGAAAATTTTGAAAAAAGTAAGTGAAGTTAACTATTTAGTGGAGACACCTCAAAGAAGGAAACCTTTTCAACTGTGTCATGTAAATATGTTGAAAGCTTATATGGAACGGGAAAAAGTCATTCCTGTGGCAACTATTGGGAACACGGTAGATTCTGAGAACAATAACCATTTTTCTTTTTCAGAGGGGGAGGGTATTGATGATAATTGTTTTAATGGATGTGAATGGCGGTCGGATAATAGAAAGTCTTTGGAAAAATTTTCGGGAGTAATTTCACATTTAGGTAAGGAAGAACAAAGGTCTTTGAAAAATTTAGTATCTAATTACAAAGAATTATTTTCGGATGTACCGGGTAGGACTTCGGTTCTTGAACATGATGTAGAGGTAGGTAGCGCCACTCCTGTGAAACAATCTCCTTACAGGTTGAATCCCTTCAAAAATGAGGTTGTAGCAAAAGAAGTGGATTATATGCTAAAACATGACCTAATTGAACCTAGTCAAAGTCCTTGGTCATCTCCTGTTGTATTGGTCAAGAAATCCGACGGTGATTTCAGGTTATGTTTTGATTACGTAAGTTGAATGAGTTATCGAAATCTGATTGTTATCCATTACCTCGAATTGAGGATTGTATTGATCGAATGGGGAAGGCCAAATACATTAGCAAATTCGATTTGTTGAAAGGTTATTGGCAAGTTCCTCTTTCAAAGCGGGCAAGGGCCCTGTCTGCTTTTGTAACACCACAGGGATTGTTTCAATGTAAAGTTATGCCGTTTGGTAGGAAGAACGCGGCTGCTACCTTTCAGAGGTTAATGAATACTTTAGTCCATGGTTTAGAAGGATGTGTTGTGTATATTGATGATATTGTTATTTATAGCGATGATTGGGAAACCCATTTAAAACGTATTAGGGCACTATTTGAGGTGTTGAAAAAGGCAAATTTGGTAATTAATTTAAAGAAAAGCGATTTCGCAAAGGCGAAGGTGGTATATTTGGGTCATGAGGTTGGTAATGGTAAAGTTGCTCCTAAGCAGGCCAATATCGAAAGTATTGAAAATATGGTAGTCCCTAAATGTAGGAGGGATGTCCGAAGATTCCTTGGTTTGAGTGGGTACTACCGAAGGTTTGTTAGGAATTTTTCGGATATAGCCGATCCGTTAACAAATCTCTTGAGAAAGAATGTAGCATTTGTCTGGACGAATGAAACGCAAAGGGCTTTTGATAATTTAAAAAGAGTTTTAATTAATTTCCCTGTCTTGAGAGCTCCTGATTTTGACCTTCCTTTTTCTCTTGCCACGGATGCAAGTGACGTTGGTGTAGGAGCGGTGTTGTTGCAGAATGACGAGCAGGGAGTTTCTCATCCTGTCGCATTCTTTTCAAAAAAATTGTCCTCCGCCCAACGTAGGTATTCAACTGTGGAGAAAGAGACACTTGCGTTAATATTCGCTATTAATAATTTTCAGGTTTATCTCTCCTCCTCAGATACACCTATTAAGGTCTTGACAGACCATAATCCCCTGACCTTCATCAGCAGATACAAAAATAAAAATCAACGATTGATGAGGTGGAGTCTCATACTGCAAGAGTGGAATTTAGAATTTTCCCACATCCCAGGAAAAGATAATATTGTTGCCGATTTTCTCTCTCGCAGCGTTGAATATTAGTTGATTGACAGAGGGCTATGCAGTTATTAAAGGTAGTATCTGTATCGTTCTAATTATGGTGTGTGTGCTGTTGAGGTGGGCACGTAGTGAGTAGAAGTAAATGTATATTTAAGATTTATTAATCATGGTTTGTTTACAGAAGACTATAATGTTCTGGGTATATGATATAGGATCTTTAAGGTTAAAAGGTGAGGGTGATCACTGGTACTTTCCAATGATTGATTAATTAGATGGGTCATGGGCTCACGGGTCTGTAGCACAACAGCCGTTTTTTAGGCGCTACAGGCTGGTGTATGAGTGGTACCCTAGACTGAGTTAAGGTTAATCTACTAAGGTTTAGAGGTGTCAGGTACGATAAGGTTTATAATAAGCTAAGAAAAGAGATAGGCACTAATCTGGTATTCTGTATTTTCAGGCTAATAATTACGCTTCATCGAGTTTGTTTGTTTGTTTGCGCAGGGGAGTCTTGTGGTGGTCTTCTCTGTGTCGTTCGGTGTGTGTGTATGTATTGGACACTATGGTGATAAGTGTGATATATAACACTGAAATAGACAGTGGTTTTTGTGATCAACATTTATTGATAGTGAGTGAGGTGTATCCCTGAAAAGGAACAGTGTATTGTGTGTGGAAAAGGTTATAGCTTTTGGACTATATATACAGAATCCGGTTGTTAGTGCAATGACTCTTAATTAAGTTTATTAACGATATGAGTGATGTGAAATTTTTAGGT
>NC_090735.1:44852500-44855950 GCF_036898095.1 Palaemon carinicauda | reverse complement strand
GCAATTATATATGCCTCCCTATTATCCTCAACATTCAGTAAACTTTCAAAATATTCACTCCCATTTGATCAAAATTTGCTATTAACGTAGAAACTGCTACTGGTATTCAAAGTCGTCCATTGGAGTGAAACAAAAGATCTGCTGGATAAAATACACGCAGCCCGTCCTGATGCATCAAACCAAGCATGCGCAGAGCTAATCATCAGCCCACGTTTGCAAGCACATTCCGCCCATTGGTAAAAATTCTTATTAACAATATGCTTGCAAGGATAAAATCTCCTGGAAATGCCTGCTATATAATAACCGGGTTATTATTCTAAAAAGATAATCATCAGTCAGTTCTTGAGAAAACTAAAAATTTCTAAGGACAAAGTGATTCTCCTTCCGAGGCTACAGTCAGTTCAATTCTCAATAGAGAATCCTCAAGGGAACTCTAATCTCAAAAAAGATTCCTCAAGGAAGTTCGATTTTCAACAGATTCCAAAAGCTAATTCGATCCTCAACAGAGATTCCTCAAGGAAACTGGAATCTCAATAGAGATTCTTCAAGGAAGTTTGATTCTCAACAGAGATTCGTCAAAGAAGTTTGATTCTCAACAGAGATTCTTCAAGGAAGTTCAACTTTCAACAGAGATTTCTGAAGGAAATTCGATCCTCAACAGAGATTCCTCAAGGAAGTTCTCAACATAGCTTCTTGAAGGAAGTAAGATTCTCAGCAGAGATTCCTCAAGGAAAGTCGATCCTCAACAGAGATTACCCAAGGAAGTTCGATCCTCAACAGAGATTCCTCAAGGAAAAGAAAGTTCGATCCTCAATTAGAGATTCCTCAAGGAAAAGAAAGTTCGATCCTCAACAGAGATTCCTCAAGGAAGTTTGATCATAAAAAGAGATTCCTCAAGTAAGTTTGATCTCAACAGAGACTCCCCAAAGGAAGTTAGATTCCGTACAGAGACTACTCAAAAAAGTTCTATTCTCAACCGAGATTCCTCAAGTAAATCCAATTCTCGACAGATTCCTCAAGGAAGTTAAAATCTCAACAGAGATTTCTTAAATTAGGGAAGTTTGATTCTCAACATAGATTTCTCACTAAATTCGATTTTCAACAGAGATTACTCACTAAATCCGATTCTCAACAGAGATTCCTCAAGTAAGTTCGATTCTCAACAGAGATTTCTCAAGGAAGTTCGATTCTCAACAGAGATTTCTCAAGGAAGTTCGATTCTCAACGGAGATTTCTCACTAAATCCGATTCTCACAGAGATTCCTTAAGGAAGTTCGATTCTCAACAGAGATTCCTCGAGAATTCCCAAATGCCTTAAGTTCTCAATATCAATCTATTTACATAAACTGTTTATGTGAACCAGATAGTGTGCGGATGTTTGTCAATGCTGGTGCTCCCCCAACCCCCTGTTTTATAAATAGATGTTATATTATATATATTTCACTAAAAGAGAGACGGTTGTACTAAACCACTGGCTTCGAGGCAGTAGTCGATTGAAAGAGTACATGTGAAATTATGGTGTTTTGAAATCTATACAGTTTTATATATAAATGGAGCATAATAAAGATATGCTTAATAATTGGAGTTTAATTATCCTTCACTAAGAAAGTAAGAGTTAAAATTTTCGAAATATTTTGATCAAGGATTACTTTCCAACTATTCACTCTAGGATATTTTTTTTTAATACCTTTAAGAAATAAATTCCGGAAAATGGAATATACCACATTAATTTTTATGCGTGCTCAAATCTCTACTAAAAAATAAGTTATTTTATATTCATATCTCTAATAAATATTTTAGGAAACATTATAGCTCTATGATTTTATAATTCAATCACACTTTCCTATTATTTCCCTAAGCCTCCCATTGTGTCTGTCTCGACTCGGGAATTCACCTGAACGTCTTACTGGCAGGCGACGCTCATCCTATTCAAGCTCGGCTCCTTATCATGGCGTAGACTTTTCAGGGCTCTTCGCTCCCGAATGTCGTTAGCCTGCCTTTGCGCCTTTGCACTCTCCCTTGCAAACACGGATAAATCCTTCCGCTTATACTGGTCTTCCTTCTTTGCTGGCATTTTAAAGCCACGGCAAAGCTGGTGCCTTTAACCTTTCATACTTCACGCTGGCCTTTTTTTTTTTCTCTCTGGCTGCTATTTCGGAGGTGAGGGTAAGATTTTGCAAAATTTCATGGCCAAGTTAACGTCGGGGATTATAAAGTAAATTTGAGTATCAGAATTATTTTATTATAATCTATTGTTGAGTTTGGTTAACCTTGTCAAATACATTTATCAGTTATGGATTTACATCTATCTGAGAATTATTTCTGATAATCCCCTTGTATAACCCCCTTTCATTAACGCGTGTATATCTGTCTGCTCTCTCTCTCTTACCCATACACACAGAATTTCTCTCTCTCTCTCTTACACAGAAAAGCAGATTCACTCTCATACATATGCATGCAAACAGACATTCCCCCATCTCTCTCTCTCTCTCTCTCTCTCTCTCTCTCTCTCTCTCTCTCTCTCTCTCTCTCTCTTTCATACACGGACTCACTCTTTATAATACACCTATACACACAAACTCCCTCTCTCTAATACACCTATACATACAGACACTTTCATTCTCTAATACACCTATACATACACACACAAACTCCCTCTCTCTAATACACCTATTCATACACACACTTTCATTCTCTAATACACCTATACATACACACACTTTCATTCTCTAATACACCTATACATACACACACAAACTTCCTTTCTCTAATACACCTATACATACACACACACACACAAACTCCCACTCTCTCACCTATTGCTTTCCTTCATGCTTCCATTTCAACCTTTACGCATATTTCCCCTCCACGAGGCCTTTCTCACTGTCGAACCTTATCCCATTTAAGCTCGACTCCTTATCATCTAGCGAGCCTTGAAGCCTCTTCCCGTCAAATGTCTTTAGCCAGACCTAACACTCTCTCCTGCAGATACGAATAAATCTAGGGCTTATTCTGATCGTCTCTATCTCTCTCTCTCTTTCTCTCTCTCGTCCACTTAGCCTGGTCATCATAGACTTAACTATAGTCCATTTCTTTTATCGAGGCAGATTTGCACCGACTCGCAACGGTGCCCTTTTAGCTCGGACAAGTTTCCTGATCGCTGATTGGCTAGAATTATCTTGTCCAACCAATCAGCGATCAGGAAACTTTTCCAAGCTAAAAGGGCACCGCTGCGAGTCGGTGCAAATCTGCCTCGCTAAAAGAAATGGACTATAGTAGAATTATTAGATAACATTTTATAGCATTGAGTTTATTAGCTTTAGCAACTGTCTTTATCAAGAATAGTTTTAGTTGTTTTTTATCAATCTATGACAATTATCTGTCACATTTCCATTATCTATGCTTTCTATAAACTAGTATACATTAACCTTGCTTTCCCAGTTCTTCAAT
>NC_090735.1:44830000-44835000 GCF_036898095.1 Palaemon carinicauda | reverse complement strand
TCAATTCTTTGGAAGCATTCGATTCTTTTTATATCTTTTTCATTTCCAAAAATAATACATTCACTTTTGTCTTCATTGAGCTTGAGCTTTTTTGTTAACATCCAAGCCTTAATGTCATTCATTATTTCATGTATCTTTCTTTTAGCTTCATCAACTGATTCTATTGGGAAATAGAATTGTATATCATCAGCGTATATTTTAAACTTAACTCTGTGAGTTTCAAGTATATTTGCCAGTTCAATCGTGTAAATTTCAAACAGGAGAGGACCTAGTACACTGCCTTGAGGCACCCCTTTGGTTAGTTTTCTTGTCTCAGATTCAACATTTGATATTACTACTTTAACTTTGCGGTTTTCAAGATAACACACAAATCAGTCATGTGCTCGTTCTACGATGCCCACAGCTTTAAGGTCTTCCATCAGATATGTATGTTCTTCAGTATCAAATGCTGCACTTAGATCAAGCATTACAAGAATGCAACACTTGCCATTTGTTATAATTTCTGTTATGTCATTTTTTATCGCTAATATTGTTGTTTCTGTGGAGTAATTTTCTCTGTATGCAGATTGATCATCATGTATGACATTAGATTTTTTCAGATATTTCCAGGTTTGTTCGTGTACAGACGTTTCAATAATTTTCGAAAAATATGACAGATTCGATATTGGCCTATATGAACTTAAATTGTCTGCATCACCTTTTCCTTTATACACAGGCTTGATACACGCAACTTTTTCACAATCAGGGAAAACTGCCTGTGTTAGACTCATATTTACCATGTTTCGGTAGGTCTCTTGTAGTCTGGTGAAATTTTCTGCATCTTTTACATCATTAATTGGAAATGGATCATTTCCGCAGTAGGCTTTCTTTACTTTCTTTATTATTCTCATATAATCACTCTGACTTAACTCTTTGAATACCCTTAGCTTATTTGCAACTGTTGCTGATGTATTCCTTTGCTCTGTTGTGCTGATGTTGTGAAAACTGGAGCAGATTTGATTTATTTTTTCCTCAAAATAATTAATAAAACCATTTGCTAGGCATTTAGGATCATTAGTTATATCGGGCAACACTATTTCTGTCTTTAGACCTAATAGTTTCTTTAGGTTCTTATGTATTTTCTTTGGGTCATTTTCATTGCACACTTTTTTATAATAAGCCTTTTTTTTTTAACTAAGATAAGGTAATTGTAGCGATTTCTAGCTGCTTTGTAATGTTGCCAGTTTTCATTATTTTTATTTCTTTTCCATTTATCCTCCATTTTTCTTTTTCTTTTTTTCTCTTCGTGTAATTCATTATCAAACCAGTTCGATTTTTCTTTAATTGTGATTATTTTTTTTTTATTTCCGGGCACCTATTATTATAATTAGTTGCAAGTATAGTTTTACTTCTATCAGTAATGCAGTTTATACAGGATTGTCCCTGTACAAGGGTGTGATTCTCTTCACAGTTACAGACGGGTGTTATCTTTTTTATATCCTCTAGGCTTTGTTCAATGAACTCTTTTGGATCAAAGTTAGTCTTAATTCTGTATGTGATTTCCTTCTGTATTGCATTATTTTTTCTAACGTCTATTTCAAAAGACATCAACTTACACATTGGGGATATAGAGCAGTCAGGTTCAATCTCCATATTTAGTATGATGTTGTTGTTTTTGTTTACTATAACTAGATCTAGTATATGATTAGACTGAGCTGTTGGTTCAGACACTATGTTTTCAAGGTCGTGGTTGTCAATCAATTCTCTAAATTCATTGACATATGGGTCTACTCTGTTATCAAGATGTAGGTTGAAATCACCACATATAACTATATTTCGATTGTCATTCAATGTATCTAGTAAGTTATTAAATTCATCTAGAAACATTCTTTCACTTTTGCACGGTGGTCTATAGAGTATAACTATTTGTAGATTTACATTTCGAGATAAAATTTTAATATTCATATATTCAAATGAATTAACTATGAGATGATTTCTTACTGTAACTTTGTATGATTTCTTAATTAAGATTCCAATGCCACCACCTCTTTTGTTTTCTCTTGGTTCATGATAAAAGTTATAAGATTTAGGTGTCATTTCATTTATTTTCGATCTGTCACTCACATTACCACTCAACCAAGTTTCAGTTAATAAGCAAATATCCACATCTTGATCACTTACGACTTCCTTAATGATATGAGTTTTGTTGCCAATGGATTGTATATTTATTAGATTACATAATATTTTCTTAATCGAAGCCATGGTCAGTATTGTTTCTGGCTCTTATTATTTCTTGCTTATAAACTTCACAGTTTACTTTGTCATAGGATTTATGTTCTGTGTCATCATACTTCTTTCTCACACAATTTATGCATTTAACTTCAACAACATTGCAATGACCTGCTTTATGTTCTCTCGCGCACTTGGGGCACGACTGTTTATTCTTGCCATTTACTGCACTATGCCCAAATTCCTGGCATTTGTAACACTGATAGGGCATGTATTGATCGTAAACATTACATATTCTATATGTGGTACTAAGTTTATCTCCATTTTCATAGATTGCTTTACGTATCTTAGGTGTACATTTTATAATATAGTGTTTATGTTTATCCATTCTTGAATTTTCTTGCATTATGATAGTCAGATCATCGTTTTCTAGGATGTGTCTATTTAGCCACTGGTTCTTAAGCTTCAGACTTTGAATAATATCATCATCATCTTCTGGTACATTAGTAAGTTTTATCTTCGGTTTAAGTTTTCCTTTTTCAGTAACAGTGATCTTGTTTACATTACCTTGTTCCAATTCTGATTTTGCCTGCTCCAGGTTCTGTTTATCTGCAAATTTGATGATCAGGTGGCCATCTTTTGTTTCAGCAGTACTTTGAACTTGGGCTTTTAATTTGGTCATAATTGTTTTCTTATTATTAACTGCTGACACCTCATCAGTTGATTTTACAATCAATGTTTTCTTTGATTTCAGCTTTTCAGCATATGTGCCAGTTAGATGCTTCCTATCTATGTCATCTTCATTCCTTTTCTTTTCATTTTTTAATTCTTTCATTTCATTTCTTAATTCATGCATCTCATCTCTTGTTTCTTGCAATTTATTTCTCATTTCTGTCATGCTATCCTTCATTTCTTCTATTTTATTCATCAAGACCTGAACCAAATGATGGGACATTACGACTTCTTCATCCAATACTTTTCTTTGTATGTTTGCTACATCCTCATTGAACTTATCAGTGCAATCTCTACATATGTAATAAATATGTTCATTACATAATAGTATTCTGCCAGCTTGTGATAAATTTTCTATTAATCCAGAACATTCGTTTTCAATATGATACCATTTTTGACATCTATTACAACAAATTCCCTCATTGGCAACGACAGTCTTGCAGTGCTCACATAGTTCAGTGTCATCAGATTCCACGGTGGCCAACGATCCATTCGCTAATTCATCATTTCTTCCACAGGCGCCTTCCTCCATGTTGTCACTATCATATACTGGTGTATTCTTCATTATCTGTAGAAATTCATTTGTTTCATCTTCAACTGATTTTCCTGTTTCAGTCTTTTCATGAGGTTTCCTTCTAATTTTCTTAATGGCTCCTAACATTTTCGTAGTTTACACCATATCTAAGTCCAAATGGGTCAGGAAAACCATAATTGGTAACTCTTACCTGTGTCCTAGTTGTAATCAACTATTAATATGTAATTTTGCACTATTTAGCACTCAAATGACGCTGATTCCAGTTTACATAACTTAATGATGTCGGAAATTATTAACTTAACGATTTTCACTTTTAACTTGCCACTATTTTTGTTAAATTTCAACAGAGCACTTCTTCAGCACGTCCTCACTCCACAAACATATCGTGACCAGAAAGTTGAAAAGGGGGCAAATAGACCTTTCTAAGTACGTGGTGAAACGGAAGTCGGCATTTGACACCCTATATACACAAATTTTATAGATGAGGTAAGAAATATTGTTTTATAGACTTAGATATTATAAATAATAAAAGAAAGAATAAACAAGTAAAACTGGAAAAGGAATTAAAAGACATATGGTGAAATATTTAAGAATCAAACAAAGTGAACATTAATTTACAATGTACTATTTTCCTAGATATGGGACAAAGATGCCTGGGGATCTCTGAAAAATAAACTGAAGATTTGTAAACTTTGCCAGATAACTATTCTACTGACTCGAGTGCTTCAATCATAGAAAAAATGTGTTTCTACAAAACGGATTTTTGAAATTATTAGTCTGACCCAAGTCAAATGCATATTTCTTTTTTTTTTTTAATACGAATCCGCCACTTCGGAAAACGAGTCACTGATGTCTCCAACATTCAGACTACAGATATCACTACCAGTACAGACACTTGCCAAGGTGGTGGTTTGCAAGTATAGAAATGTGCAAAGAAAGTACAGTTGGACACATGAATTCCTGTCACTCCTCTGGCCCAGTAAGTGCACTTTTGTCTCAAATACTGTGCAGTCTCGCAGCTCAGTGAGGATGTGACAGGAATTCCCATGTCCAACCACCAACATAGACAAACCAATAAAATGCTCAATTCAAACAAAGTTTCATTTTTATAAGAATAATAAAACTTGGTTGGTGCACTGACAAATGTCGCATGGAAATTTAAATTTTCTATCTTTTTAATAAATGGGAAACGCAGCATCAAACAATATATTAAAAAGATAAACAGAAAATAAAGAAAGTGGCTAGACCGAATAATAACAGGCAATTCGCGGGGACAATTTAACTTTTATGAGGTCAATACATCATGGCAGCCGCACTGCGAAAAGTCGCAGTCAGAAAATAAAAATCTCTATGTTTTCCCTACCGATGCCGATGGGTGGTTGGCCAGTCGGAGGTCAATCAAATCAAATCAAGGGAAATCAACAAAGTCCCTCTGCTTCCACACTGGTTAGATTAGTTTCCATTAAGGCTGACATGGTTGGGAAAGGCTTACCGATAAATCATCTGCGTATTTAATGATGTTCAG
>NC_090735.1:44815000-44825000 GCF_036898095.1 Palaemon carinicauda | reverse complement strand
ACATTACAAAGCAGCTAGAAATCGCTACAATTACCTTATCTTAGTTAAAAAGAAGGCCTATTATAAAAAAGTGTGCAATGAAAATGACCCAAGGAAAATACATAAGAACCAAAAGAAACTATTAGGTCTAAAGACAGAAATAGTGTTGCCTGACATAACTAATGATCCTAAATGCCTAGCAAATGATTTTATTGATTATTTTGAGGAAAAAATAAATCAAATCTGCTCCAGTTTTCACAACATCAGCACAACAGAGCGAAGGAATACATCAGCAACAGGTGTAAATAAGCTAAGGGTATTCAAAGAGTTAAGTCAGAGTGATTATATGAGAATAATAAAGAAAGTAAAGAAAGCCTACTGCGGAAATGATCCATTTACAATTAATGATGTAAAAGACGCAGAAAATTTCACCAGACTACAAGAGACCTACCAAAACATGGTAAATATGAGTCTAACACAGGCAGTTTTCCCTGATTGTGAAAAAGTTGCGTGTATCAAGCCTGTGTATAAAGGAAAAGATGCAGACAATTTAAGTTCATATAGGCCAATATCAAATCTGTCATATTTTTCGAAAATTATTGAAACTGCTGTACACGAAGAAACCTGGAAATATCTGAAAAAATCTAATGCCATACCTGATGATCAATCTGCATACAGAGAAAATTACTCCACAGAAACAACAATGCTAGCGATAAAAAATGACATAACAGAAATTATAACAAATGGCAAGTGTTGCATTCTTGTAATGCTTGATCTGAGTGCAGCATTTGATACTGTAGAACATACATATCTGATGGAAGACCTTAAAGCTGTGGGCATCGTAGAACGAGCACATGACTGGTTTGTGAGTTATCTTGAAAACCGCAAAGTTAAAGTAGTAATATCAAATGTTGAATCCGAGACAAGAAAACTATCCAAAAGGGTGCCTCAAGGCAGTGTACTAGGTCCTCTCCTGTTTGAAATTTACACGATTGAACTGGCAAATATACTTGAAACTCACAGAGTTAAGTTTAAAATATACGCTGATGATACACAATTCTATTTCCCAATAGAATCAGTTGATGAAGCTAAAAGATAGATACATGAAATAATGAATGACATTAAGGCTTGGATGTTAACGAAAAAGCTCAAGCTCAATGAAGACAAAAGTGAATGTATTATTTTTGGAAATGAAAAAGATATAAAAAGAATCAAATGCTTCCAAAGAATTGAAAAAGGTCAATCGATCATTGACATAAAGAAATCTGTCAGGAATCTTGGAGTAATCATGGATGATAGACTGACAATGAACGAACATATAAATAACATGGTAAGAAATTGTAACTATCATATTAGAAACATAGCATTTATTAGTAAATACTTAGATGAAAAATCTATGGCCATACTCGTTAATCACCACACATTTTCAAGAATTGATTACTGCAACTCACTGTTCTATGGCTTACCAAATTATCAGCTGAAGAAAATTCAGAGAGTACAAAACAGAGCCGCTAGATTAATAAAAGGACTACACAATAGGGAAAGAATTACCCCTGCACTAATTAAATTACACTGGCTACCGGTAAAAGCGAGAATTGAATACAAGCTACTCTTACTAACGTTTAAGATACTGAACCAAAATGAACCAAAATATCTAAAAGAATGCCTGAATAAACTAGAACTAGAAACAAATGTAAACACAAGACACATGAGTGACAAACATAGGCTATCTGAACCAAGAACAAATAGTAAATTTGGTGAAAGGGCTTTTAGCTACTGTGCGCCTAGACACTATAATAAACTGCCAACTGAAATGAAGGACCTAAAGGGAGCAATTGAATTTAATCAGAAACTAAAGGGAGCAATTGAATTTAAGAAGAAACTAAAGACATTACTTTTCACAAGATCATATGATTTGGAAGATGCTACAATCAAAGAATTGTATAAGCTATAATGAAAATGTTTCGCTAAATGATTAATATGGACCCGCCCAAGAAGTACTTCACTCGACTTCAGTGGAGGGTTGGATTTAAACCCCCCAAAAAGTAAAAACAAGTAAAACAAACAATCTATATATATATATATATATATATATATATATATATATATATATATATATATACATAGACGTATATATATATATATATATATATATATATATATATATATATATATACAAACAAACAATCTATATATATATGTATATATATATACATATACATATACATATACATAGACATATATATATATATATATATATATATATATATATATATATATATATATATATATATATATATATATATACATATATATACATATGCATATATATACATATACATATGCATATATATACATATATATGTATATATATATATATATATATATATATATATATGCATATATATACATATACATATGCATATATATACATATACTGTATATATATATATATATATATATATATATATATATATATATATATATATATATATATATATATATATATATATATATGCATACATATATGCATATATATATACATACATATAATATATATATATATATATATATATATATATATATATATATATATATATATATATATATATATATATATATATATATATATATATATATATATGTACATATATATATATATATACACATACATATATATATATATATATATATATATATATATATATATATATATATATATATATATATATATATATATATATATATATATATATATATATATATATAATATACAACAACAAATATAGCCGTTGCTAGTCCACTGCATGACAAAGGCCGATGTGGTAACGTCCCTGACTATTCAACGACAAACTGGGGTTAAAGTCTCATTCAAACTCATTAGTTCCTTTGGTCGTTGTAACCTCACCAATCTTGTGAGCTAAGGATAGGGCGTTTGGGGAAGCCTATAGGTTCAGCGTAGGTAGATGGTGGGCGGGGGGGGGGGGGGGGGGGGGCTTTGGCACTGAACCTTTGTATATATGGTCAGTCTCTATGGCATTGTCCTGCTTGATGAGGCACTGTTGCTGTCCCTTGCCTCTGCCATTCATGGGAGGCTTTAAACCTTTAAGCATGTACTTAGTATTGCTTGATGTTTGGTCATTTTCATGTGTCATGGTAGACTAATACATATATATATATATATATATATATATATATATATATATATATATATATATATATATATATATATATATATATATGTAATGATTAGAATAGTTAATATTACATGTTTAAAACAAATGACGTAATATGTCATGTTGGTTGGAGGAGCTAACCCTGGGATTTGCTGTAGTCATTCAAATCGTAAACAGGACATACAATGCAAGTCTCAGCAATTTGACATTCTTCTTAAACGTTAACACATTGTCTCATCGTGTGAAAGTTTGTGACGTCACAGGATGCAGGTGTCTTCCGATTTTGTGACGTGTCTAAAGTAAACTAAGCATACGATATCTGTGATATCGATAATTTAGTCAGTTCATATCTAAACTTCACCAGAATTGGTCATCTGGACCAACCCAGCTTCCTCTAGTGATGGAGATGTTTAACTCTGTTGTTTTTATAGAATAAAGACTTAAAAACTATTAAGATGTATTCAGTTACCATTTACATACATCTGAAAACAACTCATACTCAATGTGTGCTTATAACAGTAGCACGCCAATAAATGGTGGCAGCGATTAAACTCTAAGACAGCGATTAAACTCTAAGACAGCGGTTAAACTCTAAGAATTAGAGAAAAATCTTCAAGACTTCAAAATAATAGCTGTAAAACCAGAGAAATATCTTCAAGACTTCAACATAAAAGCTGTAAAACCAGAGAAAGATCTTCAAGACTTCAAAATAAAAGCTGTAAAACCTGAGAAAGATCTTCAAGAACTCAACATTATCTACAAGAATCTACAATTTTGACTAAGTCCAACGGAAAAGCTAACATCAACATATGTTAGAATACAACCTGAATCTTCAATCAACATCCTAGGAAACCCAAGGACTGGCGTTCAACAATTGCAAGACATATCCAGGAAGAACTACATTCAACAAGAAACTAGAATGAGACATCGCTAACAAAACATCAAGAGAGAGAGAGAGAGAGAGGACGTGTCGACTTCATATATAAGCTAAGTACAGATATTTTGTATTCATTCCAGTTTGGGCAGTGAAGTGTAGTTATCACAAGTCGTTAGTCGATTATTACTGGGGTGAGTGAATTGCTAAACTTTATTATAAGAAACTCCGAATTCTCATTTAGAATTTTTCTTTCTTTGTGCTAATTCCTTTTTCTTTCAGAAATTCTTGGGGAAATGTTTTGTGATTAGTAACATTGTTGGGGGAATTTTATTATACATATGCGTTTATGCAGTGGGCGTCTGTACTCATATAGATATTTTGATAGAATTGCAAGGGGTCAAAGAGATAGAAAAAAAAAATACAGCAGTCATGGCTCCTCCTGTCAGCCCTACCCCTGGACCTAGTGGTGTAGGCCAGGCTAATCCTCCTCCAATTGTGACGCTTGTAAATGCCAGGTCAGCAATCCTTCCTTTTCAAGGTAGGGTCAACGGGTTCTTGCCACAAAATGTGGAGTCATGGATTTCATCCGTTGATGCCCATTTAAATGCCAAACAAATCGTAGATCCTTTTGTACAATTACAAGAAGCTAAAAGTTTTATAGATTTTTCTAAGGGGGATGCGAGTGCATATTTAAGAGGTGTTTCATTTCAAGAAGCAGTTACTTGGGATGATTTCAAAGTTAGGTTACGCGCGATCTATGGGGGTGAGGAAGCCTTGGATGTAGTGTTAACGTTACGAAATACACTTAATCAAGCCACTATGAATCGGCTTAATGTTATTGAGAGAGCAGCTCTCATAGCTGATAGGCTTAACGAATATCAGGACATTTTAGGTAAATCCACTTGGGTTACTAACGATAACATCTCCGTGAAAGATTTTTACGATTAATGTATTTAACTTGCATGACACTTATGTTGCCTGAAGCTTTAGTGCAGTGTTTTGATAAGAAGTTAACGCCTGCAAGTACGGAATTGGATGTCTATAAACAGATAAAGAAGCACATGTCCAAGTGTCCAGATCTCGATCCCGTGTTAACTCAAGTTTTTGCAAAGAATGAAACAAAACCACAAACAGTGAACGTAATTAACAGTCCAGTAGCGGGAGTGACGTGTTACAACTGCAAACGTCAAGGTCACATAAGCGCAGACTGTAGAACGAAATTTTGCTCAATTCACAACACGGCAACGCATTCTTATAGTCAATGTTACTCGCGTAAGACACAACAATATCCTAGAAATACACAGTCAATTCCACAGTCAGTTCCATATGGAAATAAAAAGAAAAGTCCTCATTTTAACAATAAGAAGAAACAACCAAATGTCAATGCAGTTCAGAGTCCGAAACAAACAAACACTTCTTCAAATATCGCTGAGCCTGGGCCGTCAAACCAGACCTCGCAAGGTCAGTCTAATTTTCAGAATGTGCAGAGCAAATCAAATACCACATAGTTAACTCTAGAGGGGAAGAGAGTGATGTTGGGTCAAGGTCATTCATATCAACATCAATAGTATTGAATATTCAATTTAATGTTTTATCAGATAATTATGAGACAATAGATTTTCCTATGAAACACACGGCCGAATTAAGTAAAACAGTGCATGCTCCCGTAGATTTGCAACGAATTCATACAATAATAAGCCAAAATGAGTTACGGCCAACCTTATATGCTGTAAATTTAGAACACAAATCCTTTACGTTATTTTTTGACTCTGGTAGTGCACGTAATCTTATGGATTTGAAGACACATCATTTGTTGTTTTCGAACTTTCCGATTGAGAAATCAGGAATTAGACTTTCAGGTATAGGAAATAATGAATTAAACGTCATAGGCATAACTCATATTCAGTTCAGAGTCGGTAATCGCACGTTTGCCGATACATTTGTTGTTGTAAAAAACATTAATATGTATCCAGCTGTAATTATAGGATACCCATCTATGGGAAATCAAAACATTATCTTAGCTCCTGCCAAGCACGGCGTGTATATCAAAGGGAAATTCTATAAGTCTTCTAATACCTTAAAGTCAGTTTTGGATAAAAAGGAGACGACAAATGTAACCGTAACGTACGTTGAAGAACCAATAACTTGTCTCACTAATAAAGAAATAATATACGCGACCCAGCAGAATTCTCATTCACCCGTAATATCATCTTGCACGCAATCTATCGAACCAAACATACCTTCGAATTTAATAGTGCAAATAAAGAAAACACTACCGGGATCTGAAATATTAATCCTTTCCGATACTTTGAAAACTAACGGATTGTCTGTCACACAAGCTATTTATACAGTAGGCTCACATCAGCAATGTAATATCGAAGTCTGTAATCATTTAAATAACACTTTAGTAATTCACAAAAATCAACATATCTTGGATGTAGAAGTTTATAAACATCGTATTCTTACCGTTGCTGAAATCAATCACTCTCAAACAGTTGCGGATGAATCCCTTTTGCGATCTATTAAAAATAAAATCAGTAAGGACATTCAAGACGAAGAAATTCAGCAGAAAATTTTTGAACTTTTACCTAAATATCAAGATGTCTTTTCCACTACGGATGGATCCTTAGGAAAAACAGATGTGATCGAGCATCAAATAAGGTTAAAGGACAAGCAGAAAATTATACATGTACCCTCGTACAGACTCCCTATGAAATTCCAGAATGAAATAAATGATGAAGTAGGTAAAATGTTAGAGGAAGGAGTCATTAGAAAATCAAACAGCCCTTATAATTTTCCTTTAATAGTTGTACCGAAAAAAGATCGAACATGGCGTATCTGCGTAGACTTTCGTCATCTAAATGAGGAAACGATCCCTGATCGATTCCCAGTGCCATGTACTGACGATATTTTGTCTTTGTTAGGTCAGAATAAATATTTTACCAGTTTGGACATACTTAAAGGCTTTCACCAGATATCATTAGAAGAAGATAGTATCCCATACACAGCCTTCAGCACAGCCAGGGGACATTATGAATTTTTACGGATGCCTTTTGGTTTACGTTGTGCTCCTATAACATTTACAAGAATGATTAACATAGTGTTTGGAGACTTGTTAGGGGATATATTGCATGCCTATATGGATGATCTTGTAATCTTTTCCAACACTTTAGAAGAACATCTACGTAAGTTAGAACTAGTACTACAGAGATTAAGACGACAACAACTTGAGGGTAAAGATTAGTAAGTGTGAATTTTTCAAAAGAGAATTAATATATTTGGGTTTCATGGTGTCAAGCCAAGGTCTTAAAGTAGTCCGTGATAAGGTGTCGGCTATACGTAATTTTCCCATACCTACTAATGTCAAGGGAATACAGCAATTTCTGGGTTGTAGTGGATATTACAGGCATTTTATACGCAACTACTGTATTCAATAATAGCCACTCCTTTAACTGATCTTACGAAGAAGGGCGTAGATTTCATATGGTCTGAGCAACATCAACAGGCGTTTAATACTTTGAAAGATGAACTGTGTAGTTCTCCTATCTTAAAATTTCCTGACTTCGGTAAGGAATTCTTCATTGCAACAGACGCCTCAGACTTAGGAGTAGGAAGGGTATTGCTTCAGCAATATGATAAACAATTTTTCCCGATAGCTTTCTATTCTCGAAATTTGAGAACTTCCAAAAGTAAGTATGCAGTAATAGACAAGGAAGGTCTAGCTATTGTTAATTCGCTAGTGCATTTTAAGTTCATAATTTACAGT
The DNA here is from genome assembly GCF_036898095.1 of Palaemon carinicauda. Taxonomy (NCBI): domain Eukaryota; kingdom Metazoa; phylum Arthropoda; class Malacostraca; order Decapoda; family Palaemonidae; genus Palaemon; species Palaemon carinicauda. The sequence goes on along the minus strand of NC_090735.1, from coordinate 44,817,202 downwards.
TATCCCGTTAAGGTTCTTACTGACCATAAACCACTAACAGAGTTCTTTAAAGGCTTCAACCACAGCCCTAAACGAACTCGGTGGCATTTGATCATTCAAGATTTTGGCGCAAGAATCGGGTATTTACCTGGGAAAGCAAATATCATTGCGGATGCATTATCACGCAACCCCGTGTCATCTTGTACGGAGCCTTTAGCTGAATTAATAGATATATCAACATCCATGCCTATTGTAAAAACAATATCTGAACAAGAAGATTTAGGCTGGAGTGCTGAATTGTTACAGACTGAGCAAAGAAAAGATCAGAAAATAGAAACAATTATAAATGCTTTGAAAGGCAATCATAAAGAAAAGGAATATATAAAGTATAAGCAGCAGAATTATATAATCAAAAATAATATTCTGTGTAGGACTGTGACAAGGAAAACCCGCAATACACCACATGTAACTAACGACCAGGTAGTAGTACTAATCTCACTTATTTCCACTGTCCTGAATTGGTTGCATTCAAATCCATTACATGGACACCCTGGGTTCTCATTAATGTCACAGAAAGCCAAATCATTGTTTTATTGGCATACAATGCTTACAGATATAAAAAGACACATAGCTAATTGTCGCACATGTCAGGAAAACAAAGGGAATACGAAAACACCTGTCAGCCTAGGAGCTTATCCTGTGCCCAATCAACCCTTTGAAAGAATACATTTAGATTTGTTAACAGGATTTTACGAGTCAGACAGAGGAAATAAGCACCTCTTAGTAATTATAGATGCTTTAACTCGATATACAGAACTAATAGCGCTTAAAACTAAAACTGCGATTGAATGCGCTAGGAAGTTTTACGAGTGTTACATTTGTAAACATGGAATTCCACACATGATAATCTCAGACTCGGGTGGTGAATTTAATATTCACTTTCTTACCTCATTGTGTGAATTCCTCAACATAAAGAAGATTAATACCATGATATATCACCCAGAGTTGAATGGGCTAGTGGAAAAAGCAAATAGGAAGATATTAAATATATTGAGGGTAACACTAGGGGGATCAGACCCCAACTGGGATATTGCAATACCGGCGGCACTGAGTACTCTGAATCATTCATATCATATATCAATTAAAATGTCACCGCATGAAGCATTGTATGGTACCCCAGTTAGAACACCTTTCCATGTATTAACGCCTACAACTAATCTATCAAATCCTTTAAAAGAATGTATAAATGCAAGTATAAGTGGATATGATATCCTTCGAAAGAATTTAGAAGAATCACAAATCATAATGAAAAGGAATCATGATAAAATAGCGAAACCAACTAAAACATATACCGCGGGTGATAACATCTATATTCAAATCAATGTCAGAAAAGGGCTCAACTATACATTAACACCTAAGTTTGAAGGCCCATTTAACATTTTGGAAACATTAACGGCCAATAGGTTTAGAATTCAAAACGTAGCCCAACCCACGGATGAGAGAATAGTACCATTGGCTCACATAAGAAATTAAAAAGAAAAGAGAAGAAAAGAAGTGAGGGAAAATTTTATTCTATTTTATGTGATTAAAAGTTTTCCTTTTAATACAGGAGTAATTACATATATTTTTTCTCGTTACAGGTTTCCAAGATGAATTTTTTGTTGTTGGGAGTGATATTGTTCGCTCAGACATTTTTCTCGTATGGGATGAGCTCTAAGACTAAAAATATATATTTTAAATATGGCAATATAGTTGAAAGACAAGAAGACATTTTTATTACGTCAACCAACGTAATTGTAGAAGTGAATATGCAAGCAATTTTTCTTCAAGAGAATGATGTCATTAGCTTAAGAACCGCCATTTCAAGGTTTTCTGCATCATTGGATGAGTTGCATAGAAGACATTTTCATTTGACTACTAAGAGTTTGCTTGGATCAACATTAAAAGTTGCAGAGATGCTATCTGATGACTTGAAAAATAAGACTGGTGAAACAGGATCTTTGGCTTATGACCTTTTGATGTGGACTGTAGGACACGAACAATGCTGCATTAAGCATCTTTGGGTCTGTTGCAAGTTTAGGTTTAGGAATTTCCAATCGTCTTAAAATTAGTAATCAAAATAAGAAAATTGAGTTCTTGACTCATAAAGATGAATTGATTATGTCAGAACTAAGGAATCAGTTAGCTTCAATCAATAAAATTATGGATTTATTAAATGAACAT
>NC_090735.1:44800000-44810000 GCF_036898095.1 Palaemon carinicauda | reverse complement strand
AACTAGGATATTACCATTAGTTTAGAATAAATTTCCATTGGATTTAAGCGTATCTGAAAATCTACAAGATAAAATAGTTACAATAATACCTGTAGTCATTAAAACTTCTTAAATTATCAGTTATTGATAAATCCTTCATTTGGACATTATCTAGGCATTCATTCAAAATAAAACTTTAATTGACACCCTCAGCTCATATGACCTTTTTAATTATTGTAGAATACTTATCAATCAGTAAGGCTAATTATTGTATGTTATTAGGATGCAAAGTTTTACAAGATAGTGTTAGCCAATCATTTTGTTCCTAATGGTGTTCAAGGTCTTTATACTACCGATTAACTGAAGTCGTTAGTTCATATAAACGAAGAAGTATGGATCTGTCTTCCGGATACTGTTGATAATAGTCCTACTTGAAATAGCTGAAACTGACTGACCTTTTGACTATTTATTATTATCATTATTGTTATTACTACTTGCTAATCTACAACCCTAGTTGGAAAAGCAGGATGCCATTAACCCAGGGGCCCCAACATGAAAAATAGTCCAGTGAGGAAAGGAAACCAGTTAAAGTAAAATATTTTAAGAACAGTAATATTAAAATCAATATTGGCTATATAAACCATAAAAAAATAGCAAAGCAAGAGGAAGAGAAATTAGATAGAATTGAGTGTCCGAGTGTAAATTCAAGCAAGAGAACTCTACTCCAATAGAGTGGTAGACCATGGTACAGAGGTTATGGCACTACCCTAAATAAGAAAACAATGGTTTGATTTTGTAACCCTTCAAGAAGAGCTGCTTACCATAGCTAGAGAGTTTCTTCTACCCTCACCAAGAGGAAAGTAGCCACTGAACAATCACAGTGCAGTAGTTTACCCTTTGGAACTCAAGTATTGTCTGGTAATCTCAGTGTTGTCAGAGAATCTGTAGAGAATAGGCCAGACTATTCGGTGTATGTGTAAGTAAAAGGAAAGTGAACCGTAACCAGAGAGAAGGGATCCAATGTATTACTGTCTGGCCAGTCAAAGGACCCCATAACTCTCTAGCGGTAGTAATATTGTTACCAATTTATTTTGATTGCCCAACTGTCGGGTGATGATACTTTCATCTAAGTGTGACATGAAAAACATTATCTTTTACCATTAAACTCTCTCTCTCTCTCTCTCTCTCTCCTCTCTCTCTCTCTCTCTCTCTCTTCCTCTCTCTCTCTCTCTCTCTCTCCTCTCTCTCTCTCTCTCTCTCACAATTACAATTTCTGTTTAAAGCATGTTATCATTAACAAAAAAACAGAAACCATAAATTCCATAAATGTGATATTACTCTGCAACTGGAAACTTAGATACATTGGCCAAACGTTTTGTCAAAACAAATAATGTTTACATTCAATTGGATGACTGTAAACATAATAATACATATGAATAGAATAGTTAATGCCCTTTTTTGTAATTTTTAGTGAACAATAGTTGATTATGGATGTTTTATGAACTAGGACCCTTATATTTGATACACTAATTAGTTCCGGTCAAAAGCCTGAATAATTTGTCTATTTATGCTCTGATATCAATTGAATTGAGTTTTTCTTGGCATATGAGGTCATAAAATTTATCCATTCCTCATTACTATTAAAATAATTCCTTTTAATGTCTATAATTTCATATATAATCATTACTATGCCACCATAAAAAATCCCATCCATATAATTGAACATAACTAGAAGATGATTATGCACATACATGCAATATACATTGATAATAAAATAGCTATTAACAAAAGGCCAAAGTGTTTTCATGGAAAGTGTCTCCCGAAGTAGAATGAATTAAAAATTATAAAAACATTGGTGGCTCAGCATTCTTAAATTTCAAAGCTCGAAACTAAAGTGGATTGGTGCCAAAACTAAGAATATATATATATATATATATATATATATATATATATATATATATATATAATATATATATATATATATATATATATATATATATATATATATAATATATATATATATTATATATACACACACACACACACACACACACACACACACACACTATATATATATATATATATATATATATACTATATATATATATATATATATATATATATATATACCTTAATGTGGTGAAAGGGTTTATGTATTGCCATGATCATCAAAGCTGTATTCGTCAATGCCACCAACGCTATGTTGGTTTGTTGTGAGAGATCAGACAAAAATCTCATACCATCACTAATCGCACTGAACAGTGTTGGGATGAAAAACTGTCTAAAATCCATATATGACTAAGACCATGAATGAGGCCTTTGTCCTGCAGTGGAATAGAAACAGCTGCATTTGTTGTATTACATATATATATATATATATATATATATATATATATATAATATATATATATATATATATACATATATATATATATATATATATATATATATATATATATATATATATATATATATATATGTCTTATTTATAACTGTAATCGAACAGTTTAACATGTTTTTTCAAAAAGGCCCATAAAAGAAAACAGGAAATATGAATAAATCACACTATATTTCGGTCAATAAACATCGACCCCTCTTCAGGATGTAAAGTAAAAGTAAGGAATACAGTGGAGAGTGATGGTTTATATATGAAAGCAAAAGGGTGTGTTCAATTGTTCTATAGTTGTTATAATTGCTGGAAGGATTAGCCAAATTTAATTACATCCAGGTGCGTGTTCTTATTGTTGAGCCGCTTGGAGGAAGTATTGACCTCTGATGCATGTCTGGTGGTCGGTCTTCGTGGATTATCTTCTTAATGATAGGGTTGAGAAGAGTATTGTCCACTGTGTCAGCTTTCCATTGGCCCCAGATAGGTTTATTGTGTTTGACTGATTTATGATGGCTGATTCCAGGATTTTCCTTCTGTACGGACAGGTACTCTTAAAAAGCAAAGCCGACTCACTCCAGTTAATCTGGTGCCCTAAATCCCTAAGGTGAATGAGAATCCCCGAGTTTTCATACATACATACATATACCAAAGGCACTTCCCCCAATTTTGGGGGGTAGCCGACAACAACAAGAAACAAAACAAAAAGGGGACCTCTACTCTCTACGTTCCTCCAGCCTAACCAGGGACTCAGCCGAGTTCAGCTGGTACTGCTAGGGTGCCACAGCCCTACCTCCCACATTTCCACCACAGATGAAGCTTCATACTGCTGAGTCCCCTACTGCTGCTACCTCCGCGGTCATCTAAGGCACCGGAGGAAGCAGCAGGGCCTACCGGAACTGCGTCACAATCGCTCGCCATTCATTCCTATTTCTAGCACGCTCTCTTGCCTCTCTCACATCTATCCTCCTATCACCCAGAGCTTTCTTCACACCATCCATCCACCCAAACCTTGGCCTTCCTCTTGTACTTCTCCCATCAACTCTTGCATTCATCACCTTCTTTAGCAGACAGCCATTTTCCATTCTCTCAACATGGCCAAACCACCTCAACACATTCATATCCACTCTAGCCGCTAACTCATTTCTTACACCCGTTCTCACCCTCACCACTTCGTTCCTAACCCTATCTACTCGAGATACACCAGCCATACTCCTCAGACACTTCATCTCAAACACATTCAATTTCTGTCTCTCCATCACTTTCATTCCCCACAACTCCGATCCATACATCACAGTTGGTACAATCACTTTCTCATATAGAACTCTCTTTACATTCATGCCCAATCCTCTATTTTTTACTACTCCCTTAACTGCCCCCAACTCTTTGCAACCTTCAATCACTCTCTGACGTACATCTGCTTCCACTCCACCATTTGCTGCAACAACAGACCCCAAGTACTTAAACTGATCCACCTCCTTAAGTAACTCTCCATTCAACATGACATTCAACCTTGCACCACCTTCCCTTCTCGTACATCTCATAACCTTACTCTTACCCACATTAACTCTCAACTTCCTTCTCTCACACACCCTTCCAAATTCTGTCACTAGTCGGTCAAGCTTCTCATCTGTGTCTGCTACCAGTACAGTATCATCCGCAAACAACAACTGATTTACCTCCCATTCATGATCATTCTCGCCTAACAGTTTTAATCCTCGTCCAAGCACTCTAGCATTCACCTCTCTCACCACTCCATCAACATACAAGTTAAACAACCAGGGCGACATCACACATCCCTGTCTCAGCCCCACTCTCACCGGAAACCAATCGCTCACCTCCTTTCCTATTCTAACACATGCTTTACTACCTGTGTAGAAACTTTTCACTGCTTGCAACAACCTTCCACCAACTCCATATAACCTCATCACATTCCACATTGCTTCCCTATCAACTCTATCATATGCTTTCTCCAGATCCATAAACGCAACATACACCTCCTTACCTTTTGCTAAATATTTCTCGCATATCTGCCTAACTGTAAAAATCTGATTCATACAACCCCTACCTCTTCTAAAACCACCCTGTACTTCCAAGATTGCATTCTCTGTTTTATCCTTAATCATATTAATCAGTATTCTACCATACACTTTTCCAACTACACTCAACAAACTAATACCTCTTGAATTACAACACTCATGCACATCTCCCTTACCCTTATATAGTGGTACAATACATGCACAGACCCAATCTACTGGTACCATTGACAACACAAAACACACATTAAACAATCTCACCAACCATTCAAGTACAGTCACACCCCCTTCCTTCAACATCTCAGCTTTCACACCATCCATACCCGATGCTTTTCCTACTCTCGTTTCATCTAGTGCTCTCCTCACTTCCTCTATTGTAATCTCATCTCCCATCACTGGCACCTCAACACCTGGAACCGCAATTATATCTGCCTCCCTATCATCCTCAACATTCAGCAAACTTTCAAAATATTCCGCCCACCTTTTCCTTGCCTCCTCTCTTTTTAACAACCTTCCATTTCCATCTTTCACTGTCTCTTCAATTCTTGTGCCGGCCTTTCTTACTCTCTTCACTTCTTTCCAAAACTTCTTCTTATTCTCTTCATATGACATACCCAGTCCCTGACCCCCACCTCAGGTCAGCTGCCCTCTTTGCCTCACGTACCTTGCGCTTTACTTCCACCTTTTGCTCTCTATATTTTTCATACTTCTCTATACTATTACTCTGCAGCCATTCTTCAAAAGCCCTCTTTTTCTCTTCCACTTTTACCTTCACTCCTTCATTCCACCATTCACTGCCCTTCCTCATGCTGCCTCCAACAACCTTCTTGCCACATACATCACTTGCAATCCCAACAAAATTTTCTTTTGCTAACTTCCACTCCTCCTCTAAATTACCAGTTTCTCTTACTCTCACCTCGTCATATGCCATTTTCAACCTTTCCTGATATTTACTTTTTACCCCCGGTTTTATTAGCTCTTCAACCCTCACTAGCTCCCTTTTACATCCACCTACTCTATTCCCCCACTCTTTTGCTACAACTAATTTTCCTTCCACCAAAAAATGATCAGACATACCGTTAGCCATACCCCTAAACACGTGCACGTCTTTCAATCTTCCAAACATTCTTTTAGTTATCAACACATAATCCATTAATGCCCTTTCTACTACTCTTCCATTTGCCACTCTTACCCATGTATACTTATTTTTATCTTTCTTTTTAAAAAAGCTAGCACTTATTACCATCTCTTGTTCAACACACATATCTACCAGTCTCTCACCACTCTCATTTTCACCTGGTACGCCATATTTCCCAATGACACCTACCTCTCCAGCACCCACTCTAGCATTTAAGTCACCCATAACAACTACATAATTCCTTCTACCCAGTCCTTCTACACACCTAGTTAATTCATTCCAGAACTCATTCCGCTCTTCTTCACTTTTCTCACTACCTGGCCCATACGCACTGACAAACGCCCAACATTCCCTACCCAACCTAACCCTTACCCACATTAACCTAGATGATATCTCCTTCCATTCCACTACTTTACCTGTCATCCATTCACTCAACAATAAAGCCACACCCTCTCTCGCTCTTCCCCTTTCAATCCCAGACACTCTAACAGACATTTCACCAAACATCACTTCACCCTTTCCTTTCATCTTTGTCTCACACAAGGCCAATACATCCATCCTTCTACTTCTAAACATACTTCCAATTTCATACCCATATCTAACAGATCTTTTGTGTTCAGATAATCTTTGAGATAGCGAACGGCCAGTTTGCCCAACGTACACTTTTTCACAGTCCCTACATGGTATTTTGTAAACGCCGGCTTCTATTTCTCTTTTATTTTGATAAACATTAATAAGGGCGCTTCCTATGGTCTTTGGATATGAAAAAACAAAGGGGTTCTCAGTTTTGATATGATTTGTTATATTTTTAATACCTTCTATATATGGGAGTTTTATCTTATTTTTAAAATCTCTTTGGTTAGTAACATCATGATCTTTATAATATATCGTGTTGGCTTTGTTGATGGCCTTTTCTATGACATACGTCGGGTAGAATAGCTGGGCGAGTTGTTTACGGATGATTTCAAATTCTTTATTTAGGTAGGCTGGGGAACAGATTCTCAAACCTCTAAGAAATAGATTGCAAGCTACTCCAATTTTTACAGAAATGTCGTGATAACTAAAGAAATGAATGTAGGAAATAGAGAAAGTTGGTTTTCTATACACAGTGAAATTATACCCCGTCGATTCCCTTATAATTAGTATGTCCAAAAAAGCTAATTTTCCATCTTTTTCCCATTCAGTTTTAAATTTTATGCTAGGGACTAGGGAATTTAGATTATTGAAAAATATATTGAAATCTCCCCAGCTATCATCCCAATATGTGAAAATGTCATCAACATAGCGTTGCCAAACCATGTTCGTAGGTTTAATTGTTGTTAAAAATTTTTGTTTCAAAGTATTCCATGTAGAGGTTAGCTAAAATTGGAGATAACGGGCTGCCCATACTACAACCAAATTTCTGATTGTAAAAATCTCCATTGAAAGAGAAAACGTTATTTGACACGCTTAGTTTAATTAACTTAATTGTTTTTTCAATACCGAGGGGGAAGTGATCTTCGTAAGGGATTAATTTTTCCCTCAAGAAACCTAATACGTCGTTGATCGGGACCTTTGTAAATAGGGATTCTACGTCAAGACTCAAGAGTTTTACATTGTTTACCGGGATATTTAATCTATTGAATTTCTGGATGAAGTCCTCTGCATGCTTAATATGAGCTGAAGAAAAGCTCCCTAGAAAGGGAGACAGCAAGTCTGCTAACCATTTTGATATATTATATATAAATGACCCTTTACATGAGACGATTGGGCGTAAGGGAATACCGTCCTTATGAGTTTTTGGGAGCCCGTAAAAATATGGCAACGAAGGGTTCATGACTGAATTTTTCTAAGACCTCGATGTCTTTTTTATTATTTCCGATTTTTCTTACGGATTTGAAAAACTCCGGAGCAACAGAGTTACGGGGATCTTTTGTTAGCTTTTCATATGTAGTGTCATCGTTTAAGAGTTGTTGAACTTTGTTGACATACGTCTCTTTATCAAGAATGACTATTTTTCCGTCTTTATCCGATTTTGTGATGATGATGTTATCGGTTTTGTTTAATGAAAAAATTGCATTATGAAACCTTCTGGGAAGCGGATTTTTACTGTTACTTTGTTCTAATGCATTTAACAAGATTCCTTTTAGGCAAGTTTCATCTTTTTCAAAATTGTTTTTAGAGAAATGTTTATCGAAGGCCACCACATAATCAAAATGACTTTCCCGTCCGGGTTTCATAGCAAAAGAGATACCTAGATTCAGAGCTGTTTGCTCATTCACTGTGAGTGGACGGTTCGATAAATTCAAAACGTTATTTTCCAATCCTAAATTATTCCATGTACTATTTCGTATGAGTCTTTCTAATTTATTATTCAATTTCTCGGAGTGAGTCACATTACTATTAATAACACCCGTCAACACATATGAAGAAAGATCTCTGTACATACCATCATCTCGGCATAGCAGACGAAGAGATACCCCCAATTCACTTATATTCCTCCGTGATACATAGATGTCATGATTTGCTGGCATAATTTGTTCTTGCAGAAATGTCCTGGAGGAATTAGGAAAGGGGTCCGATGTTGACGTCCAGCGTGAAAAGCCATACATTTTTGGTATAACTTGTTCTTGCAGACACTCTTCAAGAAACCATTTCTGGTTTTTCCTCCGGTGAAGTCCCTGCACTAGTCGCTCATAACGTCTGAATATATGCTTGATATCGGCATTCCAACTGAAGATATGGAAAAAACGAAGGGGTTCCATGATGGGCTAATATGTCTTATTTATAACTGTAATCGAACAGTTTAACATGTTTTTTCAAAAAGGCCCATAAAAGAAACACAGGAAATATGAATAAATCACACTATATTTCGGTCAATAAACATCGACCCTCTTCAGGATGTAAAGTAAAAGTAAGGAATACAGTGGAGAGTGACGGTTTATATATGAAAGCAAAAGGGTGTGTTCAATTGTTCTATAGTTGTTATAATTGCTGGAAGGATTAGCCAAATTTAATTACATCCAGGTGCGTGTTCTTATTGTTGAGCCGCTTGGAGGAAGTCTTGACCTCTGATGCATGTCTGGTGGTCAGTCTCCGTGGATTATCTTCTTAATGCGTGTCAAATAACGTTTTCTCTTTCAATGGAAATTTTTACAAACAGAAATTTGGTTGTAGTATGGGCAGCCCGTTATCTCCAATTTTAGCTAACCTCTACATGGAATACTTTGAAACAGAAATTTTAACAACAATTAAACCTACGAACATGGTTTGGCAACGCTATGTTGATGACATTTTCACATATTGGGATGATAGCTGGGGAGATTTCAATATATTTTTCAATAATCTAAATTCCCTAGTCCCTAGCATAAAATTTAAAACTGAATGGGAAAAAGATGGAAAATTAGCTTTTTTGGACATACTAATTATAAGGGAATCGACGGGGTATAATTTCACTGTGTATAGAAAACCAACTTTCTCTATTTCCTACATTCATTTCTTTAGTTATCACGACATTTCTGTAAAAATTGGAGTAGCTTGCAATCTATTTCTTAGAGGTTTGAGAATCTGTTCCCTAGCCTACCTAAATAAAGAATTTGAAATCATCCGTAAACAACTCGCCCAGCTATTCTACCCGACGTATGTCATAGAAAAGGCCATCAACAAAGCCAACACGATATATTATAAAGATCATGATGTTACTAACCAAAGAGATTTTAAAAATAAGATAAAACTCCCATATATAGAAGGTATTAAAAATATAACAAATCATATCAAAACTGAGAACCCCTTTGTTTTTTCATATCCAAAGACCATAGGAAGCGCCCTTATTAATGTTTATCAAAATAAAAGAGAAATAGAAGCCGGCGTTTACAAAATACCATGTAGGGACTGTGAAAAAGTGTACGTTGGGCAAACTGGCCGTTCGCTATCTCAAAGATTATCTGAACACAAAAGATCTGTTAGATATGGGTATGAAAACTCGGGGATTTTCATTCACCTTAGGGATTTAGGGCACCAGATTAACTGGAGTGAGTCGGCTTTGCTTTTTAAGAGTACCTGTCCGTACAGAAGGAAAATCCTGGAATCAGCCATCATAAATCAGTCAAACACAATATACCTATCTGGGGGCCAATGGAAAGCTGACACAGTGGACAATACTCTTCTCAACCCTATCATTAAGAAGATAATCCACGAAGACCGACCACCAGACATGCATCAGAAGTCAAGACTCCCTCCAAGCGGCTCAACAATAAGAACACGCACCTGGATGTAATTAAATTTGGCTAATCCTTCCAGCAATTATAACAACCATAGAACAATTGAACACACCCTTTTGCTTTCATATATAAACCGTCACTCTCCACTGTATTCCTTACTTTTACTTTACATCCTGAAGAGGGTCGATGTTTATTGACCGAAATATAGTGTGATTTATTCATATTTCCTGTGTATCTTTTATGGGCCTTTTTGAAAATGTAT
>NC_090735.1:44777500-44797500 GCF_036898095.1 Palaemon carinicauda | reverse complement strand
TATATATATATATATATATATATATATATATATATATATATATATATATATATATATATATATATATATATATATATATATATACATATAAATAATGTATGGGAATAACAATGGTAAAGTATTTTTTTTTTTATAGAAGACTAAATGATATTTTATTTCAGATTCAAGAGAATCCAAGTCGTCTTGAGTAAGATCTCCTTATCAAGTAACAAATTTGGCCAATTATCTCATAAAAATTCACGAGGTCTTATTTACTTTCACTCCCGGGTTAAAGACAGGAACCATGACGCCTTAATGCTTACGTTTCAGTATACAATGCTAGCAATTTCAGAGGTTAAGAACCCTATTAACTATAAAGATGCGATGTATCGTGTAGAAGATTATTTGAATGTTTTGATTCCCGAAGAAAATTGATACGGAACAGGAATTACAAAAGATTGTACAGGGAAACACAAAAGAAACCGTTAGAAGTATATCAATAATCTTGTCAATTGACAGTCTATAGTCTGCATAAGATTTTCATATTTATCTAAATAATTACGTTAATATACGTTAATTCTATGGTTAAAAAACACAATCTATGATTATTAACAATTGCTATTAAACTTTCATTATATTATATACGATAGAGTACTATTCACCTTTTTTTTATATACGATAGAGTACTATTCACCTTTTTTTCCCAGAGAAATCCGAACTTCAAACTAAGGTAACATATTTGAGATTCTCTTCAATGGTGTATTTACCTCACCTGGCCTGTTTCCACCAAATCTCATTTTCGTTTGCAGCCTGAAATGGCAAAGAAATGTAAGAATACATGGCCCCGTTATATTAGCTACAAATCGTTGATTTGGGCCTTTCTAAATTAATTTCAGAGTGATCTTAAAGGGGATCTGAGCAAATACTCTTATACAAGGCGTGTGGGTGAGGAAAGTCTAGAACTTGATAGATGATAGATTTTACTTCATGAATGCACTGTAGATGTAGAATCTTTGAACAGTTTTCAATACGACACTGATTTAATACTTACTAACAAATTAGTTTAATGATCAGTCTGATGTTTTTAAGTGACGTTGTCCAAAAAAAAAAAAAAAAAAAAAAAAAAAAAACTCAAAGTTACTTATAAACAATGTTTGTTAGCATAACATTATATGCCAGTAATAAAAGAAGAAGCATAAAATGTTTTGAATTTATTTACGGAATTTTCAATGAAGTTAACAACCTAATACATAGTAGAATTTTTAATAAATTGGTTTTCATATCATTAAACAAAAATACTAGATAAAGATACCTTTAGATACCACAAAATTAACCTAAAGCCTTTCCTATAATTGAAGTAAATCACCCACTATTTTCTTATTGAAATGCTGTGTTATCTATTTATTAAAACCAGTAAAGTAAAACAGTAAAGTAAGATCTTGAAGACAGGATTTTTATCGGAATGGTCTGAGATTCAAAAAGGTTTTATCAAAAATAAAAATAAATTCCAAGACTCATAATTAGATGGAATAAGTATTAGATGGAGATTAGATATACTTCTAAATTGGGATTTCAGATTTTCCCAGTAGCTCCATCTTTCCCTTTTCAGTTTCTATCGGATTCCTACATTATTAAAAGCACCTAAGATATAGGATCTCTCTCTCTCTCTCTCTCTCTCTCTCTCTCTCTCTCTCTCTCTCTCTCTCTCTCTCTCTCTCTCATCTACAGAAACACAGGCTGGTGGATGTGCCTTGTTATATGTATGTATATATACATACATATATGTATATATATATATATATATATATATATATATATATATATATATATATATATATATATATATATATATATATATATATATATATATATATATATATATATACAATATACACACACATATACACACATTATATATATATATATATATATATATATATATATATATATATATATATATATATATATATATATATATATATATATATATATATATATATATATATAAGTATGGCATGAATAGGAAATCAGAGAGAGAGAGAGAGAGAGAGAGAGAGAGAGAGAGAGAGAGAGAGAGAGAGAGAGAGAGAGAGAGAGACTCTTAATCCATACACGACAGGGTATAGATCCCACACTAAGAACAGGATAATTAGCAGTAACAAGAAAGCATCATCCGTTATGAGGAACTAATTAGCGTAATAATCACACTAATCGACTCATTGCTTAAATCAATTAATATCTATTCATGGGGAAAGTGGTGACCCTTCTCATTTTGCATGGTTAAATCTACCTATAGTAATATCAACTGAAATTATATCTGATTAGTATGTGTGTATTTTCTTTTCAATTCTTGAAACTATTGGGATGAAAAAAACGTTTTTTATGTTTTTTTCTAGATAAGTTTATGACAATACCACCATAACAAAAGCTATTATAATGCTAATCTTAAAATTAATATATTATTTACTACAATTTTTCACTCCCTCTGTACTTAACTAATGTATGTCTCTTGAAATATAATTGAATATAATTGAATATGGAAGTCATAACAAAATCATTAATTTCAAATTCCATGAAATCTTTTCTTATTTTTGACCACTCATATTCCATTAAATAGAACAAAGATCTGGAAAAAAAATTACATAGGACCGGATGAGTGACAAAAAGTAATAAAAAAAAAAAAAATATATAATTCGTGGTTATGCGTCGTTAAGAATTTATAAAACTATTAAAAAGGTTTAAAACACAAATATTTATTATTCACCAATTTTTTTTTAGAGTTGAAAAATAAGAGGAAAAATTTCCTATTTACTAATTTGCAAATATATTCGTCCAATTTATAAAATATAATTCATTACCCGAAAGATACCCAAGAGCACAGATCCCCATGAGAGACACAGGGAATAGATTCCGCCCAAGAATAGATGAGAAGAAGCTCGTCTGAAATGACACCTGCAAGACAGTAGGCATCGCCCTCTTGTACCTTGAAAATGTATTACAATCCGATAAAAACACGGCTCCCTCTTGAGATTATAGACTGTAAATAGAAAGTGTCACCGGTAGACAGCCCAAGTGTCGAGTTTTTACAACTTTTCTTGCTATTTTGGGGAAAAAAATCAAGTGTCACATATTTCAGTCCCTCCTGTAACGGAGCATTGTATTTCAATAGTTGACCGTGTAGAGGAAGACAGTTCTTACAATAGATAGTTTTTGTTAAAGAGTAGATTGGGTATTTTTCTTTTTTTTCTGCTCGTGGGAAGACGAATAAGATGCCGTAGGAAAGTGATATATGGGAAGCAGATTGAATTGGAGGCTGAAATTGACAAGAAACGATTGGGAAAAAAAAAAGGCAGCGTCCCATGTGTCAAATGGAACGTGGAAAGTGAAACTAGCATGTGGAGGTAGTTGCATATACAGTAAGTTAAAAGATATCCTGTGTATCTTCATACACACATGCACACACAAACATAGAGACATCAATAAATTGTGTCACTATTAGAAACTTTTCAGAGAAAAGGAGTGAGTTTCATCATCAGTAAATAATGTTACTATTAGATACTTTTCAGAAAAAGTTAAGTTATCTCCTTAATACATATTTATTTGTGCAATAAACGAATCTTGGAAAAAAAAGTCTTTATATGCCTTACCTGAATTAAGCTTATAATATCTAGACCAAATTGATCACGAAAGTCTATTATTTTGAGTCCTAACATTAGATTTTTTTTTTTTTTTTTTTTTTTTTTAAATTTGGGCCATAATGGCTTGGCGTTGGGCAAAGGGAGAACCTTTAGCCCAGAGGGGTAATGGGCATAATCCCAAGAGGGCATAATCCCGAAAGTTGCTCTTTAAGATAAATCCTAGATATAAGTTGAACAATAAGTTTGAAAATAGTGGAAATAGGGTATAGTATATAGCTAAAAAGTGTTCGTAGCTGTGATCATGGCAATATGTGATCTACCGAATAGTTTCTATTCCAATATGTGATCTACCGAGTTGCTTATATTGCAATATGTGATCTACCCATTAACCTTCCTTTATTTTCCCAATAAACTAGCAAACGACGTAATTGTCAAACCACGTAGTTGTTTATATTCTATTATGTGAACAACAGGCAAACTAGCTAGTTATCAACATTCCAGTAGAAAACTAAACAATCAACAAAAGTTTAAATTTGAAATATCCAATTGAAATATCCATTTTTATTTGGAATCCCATCCTTACCATGTGGACTCACGCTGAATTTCTACAGAACGTTTTCTATAATGAAGGAACAGCTGTGGCCTACTTACGTGAAAAAAAAAAAAAATATATATTGGATGATCGTTAAGTTGTTGCCGTTAACTGTGATAAGTGCGGAAGTTTTATGCAAACTAAAAGTCGTAAAGTGAAAGGAAGTATCGTACCTGTAATGAGATGTCCAGCAAAAGGATGCCAGACTTATAAAAGTGTTAGTAAAGGAAACAGCGTTTTCTCCATTACTGATTTGAATAATAAGATTTATTGCAAATTGTTCCTACGCCAGATTCTGGATATTGTGATTTTTTTTTAGAGTGAAATCCGTATCAAATCTAGTGAAGTTATGACTCGGCGATCTCATTCCACAGTAATGACCAGTATAGTATGTGCCGTGAAGGTTGTACCGACATGGTTCAAAAAAAGGCCAGAGGGTTGGGACCGCTGCAGAGCCAATAGAGATAGATGAAGCTTGATTTTCTGGCAAGAAGAAATATAACCGTGGAAGACTACTTCAATGAAATCACGTCAGCAGGATAGATGGCCCTTGGGTTTTTGGTTTGAAGAATGGTCTCGATTGTCGTTAATTTAATGTTGATCGTCGGGACAGAAATACACTTTTACCAACAATAATTCAAGAATGTGCCAAAGGACCAGTCATCCATTCAGACGAGTGGCCAGCATAAAGCACCTTGAATTCTCATGGATTTGTACACTCCACTGTTAACCATCAGCGGCATTACGTCGAATCCAACACAGGAACACATAGCCAGTCAATTGAAGGATCGTGGTTAGACACAAAAATCAATATTTTGCGAACGATGAGATATTGATGAACATCTGCTTCGTTCTTAACTGGATGAATTCGGTCATAAAATGATGAGAAAAGAATCGGTGGATTTATTTTATATTTTTTTTTAAATAAGAAAAAGTTTTATTGTTAAATTTCCTGATTTTTACCACTTTACAATTGTTTTTTGTTATCTCTGAATGTCTATTTTTACATTTTTATTCAATTTACGTTCGATAAAATATTGCTTTTATCGCTGAATGTCTACTTTTAATTTTTTTTTATTACAATAATAAATTCATGTATTTTTATTTTTCTTATTTTTGATCAGGGCACCATATGCCATTAATAGTTAACCATATGTGTGTGTGCGTGTGAATTTCCTGTGCAACAGCATGATAGAGCTTTTTAATGATATTACCGAACACTTTTCAAAAAGTTTTTATCCACTCGACGCGACAAAAAAAAAATTTATAATCCGCATAGAAGATTTGTACATTTCGTGTAATTTCATCCCTTACTAACAGCTGGATCTATAATCCTATATCCTAGTTTTGTTTATTTATGTCCAACAACCAAACCTCTCAGAGTATGTGCTTAACATCCCTTTACTGCACGAAGATTTTTGTGCCTTTAGACACTCAATTAAGGACCCCATAATAACCAATTGTAGTGACTTCTGGACATCTATCTCCCTATATACTAAACAAATCACACCACAGCTTTATCAATTGTTTCATAAGCTTTTGCTGAGAGTTTCATTGACTGAAATTTTTTTCGAGTAAATGAATTGTTGACAGTGACATTGCCCTATCAAGCAGGACAATGCCATACAGACTGACCATATATACATATGATCAGTGCCCAAGGTTCTCTCCACCCAAGCTAGGATCAAGGATGGCCAGGCAATGGCAGGTAGCTCTATAGGCTCCAACAAACCCCCATTTTAGCTCACAAGGATGGTGAGGATGCAGCGACCAAAGGACTTAACGAGTTTAAGCGGGACTAACCCCAGTCAGGCGATCACCAGTCAGGGACATTACCACGCAGGACCAACAGAATTGTTCTTTAAATATTTTCCCTGTTAGAACTCTATGGCTTATAATATCATCCTGCTTTTGTGATAAGTGTTGTAGCTTAGATGATGATGATAATGATGATGATGATCATCATCATAATGATGAAAATAATAATAATAATACGCTTGAATGATTCGCAATAGTTTTTCTTCAAAATCAAAATTCGACGTATACACTGCATTGAACCATAACAACAACAACAACAATAGCAGCAGCAACAATATTAACAACAACAACAACAGTAATGATAAAAATAATAATAATAATAATAATAATAATAATAATAATAATAATAATAATAATAATAATAATAATAATAATAATAATAATAACAACAACAACAACAACAATAATAATGATAAAAATAATACGTATAGAAATAAAAGTAAAAATTTAAATTATAATGATAAGGATAACAATAATAATGACAATAATAACAGAAAAATAATAATAATAGAATAATAGTTAAAATAATAATAACAATAATAATGATGAATGATTATAGATAATAATAATATTAATAACCATTAATAAATTTTCGTTCTAGCATCACCAATTTTCTAAACGGATTGAACTTTCAGTTTTTGACGTGGAATAAAAGTGGAGAGCTTCAACCTAAATTATATCACACATTAAGCAGGGGAGAAACGTGGTTTCTTTTGTATAATAATAATAATGATAATGACAATAAACGATGAATATAAGCACAATGATAATATAATTTATTTAATTCACATCTAGTTTTTTAGAAGAATAACTTTATAATTTCCTTACGATATGGAGATTTTGGGGGCTATAACTGATACGGTCAGGGCAATCTGTGTGTGTGTGTGTAATATGAAGATTTCCATCCATTTCCCATTATAGGAGACCAAGATTTAAAAGTAATTTATGACCCAATCCACTTTATGCTCCAGTAATGCACTCTGGTCATAAGTACCCAACATTTAAGTATCTGAGACTGAGTGATTCAGATCCCATAGATAACGCAATCCTTGTAAACACATTTCATACCCAGATTACATCGCAGATAAAGCAAACAAATAAGTTATGCAAATGTATAGCCTAGAGTCCTATACCCGTGAGCGACAGGACATGGTAAACAAGAGTGTAAATATTCCCAAAGAGTCGCTTAGCATCCTGGAATAGGTGAGACAGCTGGCGACTTTAGGATATGCCAGCACACGTCAGGGTGAAGTCAGGTATATACGTTCAAGGACAGAGGAACGTTGAAGCCAGATCTTAGTTGTATGGTGAAAACTAAACAATAACACTGGAAAAATTCACATTTAATCAAAGATGAGTTAAATAATCAAAGATGAAGAGCAAATGAAAAATATATTTGAGGAAAGAATTAAGTCATTTTATTTATGAATTATTGTTAATACTATTATCAAAACTATAGTTGATAATATTCTCATATTGAGTACGTAATAACGGAGTTTGAAATTTTAATTTTGTCTTGATAGTTCTATAATAAATTGGAAAAAATAATCTTAGGAAAGAATTATGTATATTTATATATAAATTAATGTTGATAGTTCATACTATTCTCATTCGTCAAGCATTACAGGAATTTGAAATTCTAATTTCATTTATACTGTCTTTGATAAATTTTAATAAACTTTAGGATAAAATTGTGTTTTTATTTATAAACTGGTGTTAATAGTTATTAACACCATAGCTGGTACTATTCTCATATTGAACACGTATTAAAGGAATTTGAAATCTTTTATCTCGACATTGTTATAACCACCACAGTCGTCACGTTTTCACTCACATGAGAATATAGTTCCTTCTACAAGACGTTCAGACGTCTAGAGTTTACAGAAATCCCAAATTTCATACCACACTTTAATTTATATAAGAAAATATAGCAACGTTTCTTATAGTAGACGGTTCTTATAGTAGACGAACTAACAATTTTGAGAAACTTAATTACCATCCAGAACTACACACACACACACACACACACACCCTAACTATAGGCATCTCCCAACACTTGTTAATCTGATCTTTTTTTCGAATCATATAAACTCAGGACAAAAAAGTAATTAGATATCTAAACGTTGATTAACCAGAAATCAAATGCAAATATCTCCATATATAAATTATTTTTATATAACAAAATAGATTTAGACTAATCTACGTTGATTGCAAAATCTAATAATTAGCAAAATTTGTACAAAGAAGAAAACAGGAAGCATAAAAAAGTTTTAAGATATGGTTCTGTTTCTCCCACTTTCGAAAAGGACACTTTACTAAGCAATGATTCGTCTGTTTAGAAGAAAAAAGCAACACCGATTGTGAGAGGCAAGGATTCCTCCAGCAATTTCCATTGCAAATGTCAGACTTGATCCGCGCAGTTATTCTGCAAGCAGCGGCGATTTTGGAGTCTGCGGGAAACTTTTTTTTACTCTTTGAAGCATGACCAAGATTTCTCTCCTTTATAAACGTAAATTGTGATTTTCACAAGTTAGCCAGAACAGTAATTGATATAGGAAATTGTGAGAAAAATTCTTACGGAAATAACACTGAAATATTAATGGTAGTCAAGCTAAAACTCCTTAAAACGTAATGAAATATATTCGCGTTAAATATATCAAAAACTTTATATATATATATATATATATATATATATATATATATATATATATATATATATATATATATATATATATATATATATATACATATATATATACATACATATACATACATATATATACATACATACATATACATACATATATATACATACATACATATACATACATATATATACATACATACATATACATACATATATATACATACATACATATACATACATATATATACATACATACATATACATACATATATACATACATACATTATATATATATATATATATATATATATATATATATATATATATATATATATATATACATATGTGTGTGTGTGTGTGTGTGTGTGTGTGTGTGTGTGTGGATTATCTGAAATAAAAATTCAATACACGCTGAACAAATGGAAAATCCACCACCTTACATAAACAGACTAATTGTGTGTATATATATATATATATATATATATATATATATATATATATATATATATATATATATATATATATATATATATATATATATACATACATATGTATATATATATATATATATATATATATATATATATATATATATATATATATATACACAAACACACACATTAGTCTGTTTATGTACATATCAGTTTAGTAATATTTAGTCATAACTGGATTACTTATATAGAAAAATAAATGTCGACCTCAAACTTGTTTCTTTGCCTCATTTTAATAGTTATAAAGTCATCACTGACTCCCAAAGAAGAATATTCCTTGGCCTAGAGAGAGAGAGAGAGAGAGAGAGAGAGAGAGAGGAGAGAGAGAGAGAGAGAGAGAGAGAGAGAGAGAGAGAGAGAGAGAGAGAGAATGTTATGGTTTGGTTAAAATGATAATGGTTCATCATTAATTTGCTCCTCCTGTAAGTTCACCAGTAACATTTACACACAAATATCTTAACACATCTAAATTTGATTACAGTTGCAAACTAAGTTATAAAAGGATCATTCAATGAATAAAAATATCATGAATAGAGTAATTCAAAATGCATCAAAATATATTACTTACGAGTAAGCAAACCTATTTATTAAATCTAAGAGTTTTTTTTTTTTCTTTTTTTTTTTTTTTTTTTTCTTGATTCCGGAATAGTACAGTTGTGCACAACTTTAACGTGCAATAAATAAGGTTTAAATTCTGAGGAGCTTTTAAAGTTTAACATTGAACACCAAGCACATTGTCATAAAAAAATATATCATTAAATGGAACTGTTGATATAAATGTCTAGTTATGCTTGCAATAAGTGTGTAAATAGATACAACAATACTTTAAAATCTTTTAACAAAATATAAAAAGATATTTTCAAGAAAAGTTATTCAACAATTACAGGCAATTGATAAAACAAAAATTTTAAATGAATACTACATCATAACGCACCAAGCTTCAAGTCCAAGGACAAACAAATGCTATGTAAATATAAATATGAATATAAATACAATAAATATAGATATATATATATATATATATAAATACTTCCAAGGAATATATATTCACGTAACTTGCCACTATTAGCAAAAAATAACAAACAATGTTATGAAAAAAGCAGGACACGTCCTTTCTATCCCCGTCTTTTCCACATACTTCCTCAAGAGAGCATTTTGGTAACTAGCTCCTTCACTGCACTCTCCTGCCCCTTAGGAGCTAGTTTAGAAATTCGAAAAAAATTTTTGATGAGAATTTTTCGACTCGTTAGTATTCGTATTCAGGACCTCACTTTGCTGTATCAGGAGCCTTAAAAATACACTATTGATTTCTCCAAGAATAGACTTTTTAATTTACTTCAAAGAGAGATGAATGATTGTTTATACAGTTAAGCTTTGTAAACATACACCTATAAATACTGTATATACATATACATATATATATATATATATATATATATATATATATATATATATATATATATATATATATATATATATATATATATATACAAACATACACCTATAAATACTGTATATACATATACATATATAAATATATATATTATATATATATATATATATATATATATATATATATATATATATATATATATATATATATATATATATATATATATATATACATAAAAACATACACCTATAAATACTGTATATACATATACATATATATATATATATATATATATATATATATATATATATATATATATATATATATATATATATATGAAGGAGAGAGAGAGAGAGAGAGAGAGAGAGAGAGAGAGAGAGAGAGAGAGAGAGAGAGAGAGAGAGAGAGAGAAATATTAACCACTGGACGATAAATACTGAACTTCTCTTTGCATATTTTTTCATCTAAAAGTAAATTACGTCACCGTTATGAGAACAAAAAAAGTATTTTCCCCTTTTTAACATATTATTATTATTATTATTATTATTATTATTATTATTATTATTATTATTATTATTATTATTATTATTTCTCGGAAGGAGACCCTCCTTCAAACAAGTAGAGTTGAATACTAATGCTGCATCGGCAGAATTCAATTTCTTGTCCAATTTCTCAATTTAACGGACAATTCTCTTTTCTGGGTTGCTACATTCAGCTAGCAAGTCGGCGAAGTTCATCAGGTGGGTGAAGAATACAATTCAGGTTAAAACTCAATGTAATTGATACAAGTATAAGTAATACTCGAAAATTACAACAGGGCAAAGTCAGGAGTAAATCGCGACGCGTTTCGGAACTGCTTGCTCCGTTTTCGTGCGAGAAGTGAGGCTGTGGCTTGCTTGCTTGCTTGCTTGTGAGATTGCCCAGCCCTTTTTGCTGGATACGGGCTCTTGCGTTGGCAGCCCGTCAAAAGAGGCTGTTTTTCTTCTCCTTGGGGTATTAAAGCCAACACTTGTTGTTGGCACGGGCCTTCCCCTTGGTTGGCCCGTAGAGGCTGTGGCTTGTTGTTGGGGTATTAAAGCCACCACTTGTTGTTGGCACGGGCCTTTCCCTTGGTTGGCCCGTAGGAGGCTGTGGCTGGATCAGGGGCCTTATATATCCCGGCGCTGGTTAGTAGAAAGGGGCCTCGAATTTTGATTGGTCGAGCGGAGGTTATAGGCTTGGGTCACCCTTGATGGCGGGAAGCTGCAGATCCCAGAGACACCAGCATTGAATACGACTCAAGAGATTTTTCTCCTGCCATCCTGTCGTCGCATCGACGCTAGGAACTAAGGGACCCCAGAATGATGACAACCCCGATCCTGACACTCCTACAAATGAAGAAATCGTCCGGCCGAGCGCCGATTTCAGCGACGAGCATGGTCCGGAATTCCAGTCTGCTGAGCGTAGGAATGGGCTGCCTGAATTTGAGCCCGTCTTGGCGCACGCCTCAGCCAATCAGGGAGCTCGGCTACCTCTCTCAGCCCAGTCCACTGAGCGAGAAAGGAGCTTACCTGACTTTTTGGCTGGCTCGGCCCGCGTCTTGACCAATCAGGATTCAGGATTCCTTCCTACCTCTCAGCCTGAGAGGCCGAGCCAAGCTCGTCGTACCTCACCCACCCGAGCCTATAACCTCCGCTCGACCATTCAAAATTCAAGGCCCCTTTCTACGAACCAGCGCTGGAAAATATAAGGCCCCAGATCCAGCCACAGCCTCCTACGGGCCAACCAAGGGAAAGGCCCGTGCCAACAACAAGTGGTGGCTTTAATACCCCAAGAAAAAGAAGAAGCCACAGCCTTTCTACGGGCCAACCAAGGGAAAGGCCCGTGTCAACAACAAGAGTTGGCTATAATACTCCAACAACAACAGCCACAGCCTCACTTCTCGCCTTAAAGACGGAGCAAGCAGTTCTGAAACGCGTCCCGATCTACTCCTGACTTTACCCTGTTGTAATTTTTGAGTATTACTTGTACTTATGTCAATCTCACTGAGTCTTAACCTGAATTATATTTTTCACCCACCTGATGAACTTCACCGACTTGCTAGCTGAATGTAACAACCCAGAAAAGAGAATTGTCCGTTAAATTGAGAAATTGGACAAGAAATTGAATTCTGTCGATGCAGCAATAGTATTCAACTCTATTATTATTATTATTATTATTATTATTATTATTATTATTATTATTATTATTATTATCATATTTCGAGCGCAATTTCTCCTATAAACATTTAGGTATAAAACTTGAACATAGAATTTGGAGACTTGAGTTATGAATAAAACATTCATTTGCCCAAAACATCCTGAACAGTTAATAGGCCTAATTTCTCCGAGTATCTATGCGACCTTTTGTTAGTGTTTGTTCATTTTGTTCATATGTATCCTATAAAACCAATACTGTTCATTTTGTTCATATGCATCCTATGGTGAGACCAATACCGTTCATTTTGTTCATATTCATCCTATGATAAGACCAATATTATTGGTAAATGATACTTAAATCATAAAATATCTGAACAATTATATAAAACATCAACTCAACGAATCAGAGTCAAGCGTTGAGATTTAAACGATAATTTTAATGGATTCCGTCCATAAAAACTGAATATTGATAAAGTTTATTCATTCGGTTCTTAATTTCTATGACGATAAAAAAATTATTCATAAACATTGTGATCATAAAAATAATTAGTGAGCATTAATCTAATAATATCTTTAACAATAAATTTGATTCAAGAATCGTATTCAATGACCTCGTTATCATGCCAGTTCACCGAAAAGGCAAAAAACTTTACATTAACAACAGAAGTTATTATATTCGATATTTTTTTTTTTACCGCCAATAAACATCTTTAAAGAGATTACTTTTGCTCATGGTAAGTGATAAGCAAACCTCTAAGAATTTAAAAAAAAATGACAAATTTCGTAGATAATTAGTATTTTTCCTACCATACAAACCTTAGCTATTTACATGGGGTATTTTGGCGGAGCTGAAATGACGAGCCATTAAATTCAAACGACGGCTAACTACCCCCTTGCTAATTAGCGGGGGGGGGGGGAGGAAAGGGGTAACTAGCTACCCCTTCTCCCCTCACACACTGTGAATAGCTCAATTCACTTAAAGGTAGGACTTGACTTGGGGGTCAGGGCTGGCGGGTAACATTTGCGTAAATAGCTAAGGTTTGTATGGTAGGAAAAATACAATTTATCTACGAAATTTGTCATTTGTTCCGTAACCTAATACAAATCACGCTATTTACATGGGGTGACTTACCCTTAGGAAGGGCGGAAAGTCCCCAGCCTTCTGGCTTCGGCTTCACCCGGGGACTCCAATTCCGAGTTGTAGAACTCAAGGAACGGGAGTCCCTAACCCTCGCACGTTGTCATGTTTGACCATCGTGCGGCCTATTAGGATGTGTGTGAAGGAGAATAACGTGACTCGTTGACCTGGAGTCCTTATGTGGAACTCTAGGCTAGAACGTACCCAATACCACCTCGTCAGGGTATGGGGGACGCGACAGTATTAAAGCTAATACTAGGAGCACAAGGAAGCATCGTTTACCTGCAGAGGTTGAGGTCAGCTGCGCAAAGGCCTGGATGCTGGTATCCCCAAGAGAGGGGAGAATGAAGAAAGAAGTAAGGGCCAGACATACTCTTTCATTCACGCAGACTAAAACCGGGTAACAATGCCCTCAACCTTCTGTCCAATAAGGAGCCTGAGGTTAGACCAGCTGTTGTGCAGCCACCACAGGACCGATAGAAAACGTATCGAGGTTCCTGTGGATCATGTCCTACAGGTAGTGGGCTGTGAACGTCGTCTGAGGTTTCCAGACCCCAGCTTGTAAAACCTGCATCACAGAGAAGTTCCTCTTGAAGGCCAGGGAAGTAGCAACACCCCTGACGTCATGAGCTCTGGGACGACGTGACGGAGGAGAGTCGGGATTCATGGTGCTGCTTATCACCTTGCGAATCCATGAAGAGATGGAGTTCTTGGTGACCCTCCTCTTTGTCCTCCCTGTGCTCACAAACAAAGCTTGCACATGAGGACGGGCTGCAGCCGTTCTCTTGAGGTAGCGCCTCAGACTCCAGACTGGGCACAGTAACAGATGGTCTGGGTCATTTGTTACAGAACGTAGACTCGTTACCTTGAAGGAGTCGAATCTTTGATCCGACACCCCAGGGTTTTGAGTCTTAGCAATGAACTCAGGGACGAACTTGAACATTACCTCCCCCCATCCCCTTGAATGGGCAACGTCGTAGGAGAGACCATGAAGTTCGCTTATCGTTTGGCCGAGGCCAACGCGAGTAGGAAAACCGTCTTCCCCGTTAGGTGGCGATCAGACGCCTGGCGTAATGGTTCAAAAGGAGCTCTTTTCAGAGCCCTGAGCACTTGAACCATGTTCCAAGGAGGGGGTCTGACTTCCGACTGGGGGCAAGTAAGTTCGTAGTTGCGTATGAGTAGAGAATGTTCCAACAAAGAGGAAATATCCACTCCTTTCAGCCTGAAGGCTAAGCTTAAGGCTGAGCGATAGCCTTTCACAGCCGAGACCGAAAGGCGCATTTCCTCCCGAAGATAAACAAGGAAATCTGCTATTGCTGGAATAGTGGCATCGAGGGGAGAGAAACCCCTTCCATGACACCAACCACAAAAGACTTTCCACTTCGCCTGGTAGACGCTGCCAGAGGATTCTCGCAGGTGCCGAGACATCCTGTCCGCAACCTGCTGAGAAAATCCTCTCTCCGTGAGGAGTCGCTGGATAGTCTCCAGGCGTGAAGCTGAAGCAAAGCTACGGCCTTGTGGAAGAGGTTGCAATGCGGTTGTCTGAGTAGCTCGTGACGTGGAGGGAGTTCTCTTGGGGGTTCCGTTAGGAGCTGCAGAAGATCCGGGAACCATTCCGCATGATGCCATAGCGGAGCTAGGAGAGTCATGGAAAGGTTGACCGATAGGTTGGCCTTGTTGAGCACCCTTCTCATCAGACAAAAAGGTGGGAAGGCGTAAACGTCCATGTTGTCCCACCTGTGTTGACAGGCATCCTGCTAGAAAGCCTTGGGGTCCAGGACTGGAGAGCAGTAAAGGGGCAGCCTGAAATTCAAGGCTGTCGCAAACAGGTCTACAGTCGGAGAGCCCCACAAAGTCAGGACTTTGTTGGCTATCTAAGGGTCCAAAGACCACTCGGTACTCACTATCTGTGTCGCCCTGCTGAGGCTGTCGGCGAGGACATTCCTCTTGCCAGGAATGAAGCGAGCTGTCAGTGAGATCGAGCGGGTTTCGGACCATCTCAGATTCTCGACTACAAGATGGGATAACTGTTGCGAGAAGGTACCTCCCTGCTTGTTGATATAAGCCACTACCGTAGTGTTGTCGCTCATCACCACCACGGATTGGCCCGCCAGGGTTTGTTGGAACTGTTGAAGAGCCAGAAAAACGGCCTTCAATTCTAGCAGGTTGATGTGGAGGCACCTTTCCGATTCTGACCAAAGGCCTGAGGTTCTTTGGCTCAGAATGTGGGCCCCCCACCCTAGATTTGACGCGTCCGTAAACAGAGTCAAATCTGGGGGGAGGACGAGGAGATCTGCTCCTTTCCGTAGGTTCTCGTCGTCCAGCCACCATCGAAGGTCCGCCCGTTTCGAAGGTCCTATGGGAACTAGGAAGTCCGGGGAATCGTTTCCCTGATTCCATCGCGACTTCAGCCGCCACTGAAGGGATCTCATCCTGAGGCGGCCATTTGGAACAAGACGGACCAAAGATGATAGATGGCCTAAGAGACATAACCACAGTTAGGCCGGAAGCTCTCCTCGTCTGAGGAAAGGTTCTGCTACCTTCCTCAGCCTTGCTATCCTTTCGTCTGATGGAAAGGCTTTGTGGAGAATCCTGTCTAGTTTCATGCCTAGATATACCAGTTTCTTCGTAGGGCGCAGAGAGGACTTCTCGAGATTTACCAAGATCCCTAGATCTTGGCAAACTTCCAGAAGCCTGTCTCGGTGACGCAGAAGGGTCGACTCCGAGTCTGCCAGGATCAGCCAGTCGTCCAGATAACGAAGGAGACGGATGCTGTTCCTGTGAGCCCACGACGAGATCAGAGTGAACACCTTGGTGAACACCTGGGGTGCCGTGGAGAGACAGCACCTTGAACTAGTAGGTCTTGCCGTCTAGGCCGAATCTTAAGTACTTCCTGGAAGATGGATGGATGGGGATCTGGAAGTACGCGTCCTTCAAATCCAGAGTGCACATAAAGTCTTGTGGTCTCACTGCAAGTCTGACCATGTCCGCTGTCTCCATACTGAAACGAGTCTGTACGACATACTTGTTCAGTGCTGAGAGGTTGATGACCAGTGTCCAGCCTCCAGACGCCTTCTTTACAAGAAAGAGTCGACTGAAGAAGCCTGGAGAGCCGTCGTCGACCTCCTGGAGAGCATCCTTCTTGAGCATGGTCTCGACTTCTGCCCGGAGGGCCAACCCCTTTGCCGATCCCAAGGCATAGGAGTTCAACAACACTGGATTCGCTGTCAGGGGAGGTAGAGATGTTGTGAACGGGACGTGATACCCTTGACCGATCACAGAGACCGTCCAAGGGTCGGCCCCGAGTTGCTGCCACCTCTGCACGCAACTTCTTAGGCATCCCCCCACAGGTGGACACGCGGGGGGATTGCCACTCCTAGGGTTTGCGACCTTTGCCGCTTCCTCTAGGAGTTCTACCTCCCTTAAAGGACTTGCGCGTCTCTTGTCTTTCGGCTGAAAGGTCTGCGGCTTAGACACGCTTGCCTTAGCTGCTGGAGCCTGCTTAGGTGTCCTGCGAGGCTGCTGTTGACGTTGTTGTGGAGGGGCTGGAGGTTTATAGGGCCGAGATGTCAGGGTCCTTTGGAGGAGAGAGTCCTGCTTCGACCTCCTCCACCTCTCAGCCGACTGCTCCATGTCACGAGGCTCCAGTAACTCCCCTCCAAAAATAGAGGAGTGTCTGAGCCTGTTGACGTCTGCAGTGGGGACCTTCGGATGGAACCTCTCGGACACTGAATCACGTCTTTGAGGATCAAGTTAACCCACAGGTTAGCGACCTGGTGGGCTAGAAACTCAATAGAGCGAGTGCCCGAGAGGAGGAAGGTCTCCAAAGCCTTCCAATTGCTCTCCTTGGACAGATCCTCAGATCGCAATAGGATGCCTAGAGACCCAAGCCAGAGATCAAGCCACGAAGTTGCCTGCATGGCACTCTTCGCGACTTTCTCCAGGTTTTGGGTCTCTGACGCCGCAAACGTCACCTGCCGGGTAGAGAGCTTCTCGAAAGAAGTTCCCTTAGCTAGTTCATCCACGGAATGATGGAGTGGAAGAGACATGCAAGACTCCCCGTCGATCTCGAAATACCTCCTCTGTTGGACTAGAGGAGGCGGGAGGAGTCTGAACCCGGCAGAAGAACGTCCTGAGGAGGCCAGACCGGAGAGCTGAGCTTTGACCTTGTCCCTGGCACCTTTCACCCCTTTAGACTAGGGCAAAGCCGCACTAGTCTTGGGGGGCTTCTGGACACCAAAGACCTCGTCAAGCACGGTGGCTTTCCCCTCGCGAGGGGCTGTCTCCGGGTCCTTGATTTTGTTGTGCTCCCTCATCAAACCAAGGACCTGCCAGAACGCGTGTTCTGACTCCCTGTGCTCTCCTTTTGGTGGACTGGCAGCTAAGTCTCCCATCCCCAAGAGGCCTTCTTGGGGAGAAACGTGGACGTCCTCCCTAGGGATTGCTGGTTCTTGACGAAACCTCGACGAAGATTTCGGAATAGTCTTGGTGTCCTTCGATTCTCTCCTGGAAGGAAAGTAGGACTCCAACACAGACGCCCGAGGAGGGACCTCTTCCCGTGCAACCTCTCCCCTATCCGGAGAAAATTCCCCCCTTGGTGCCAAGGGAGAATTCTCCGAGTCAGAGGAATCCCCCGAGGACGAGATAAACTCATCTACAGGAGGGGGTGGAGCTGCAGAGGTTGGAGAAGGGGAAGGGGTCCGCCTGATGGGGTTCCTGGAGACCAGCTTTTCCCGGGGAGGAGTCACCACGAAGCCCACTCCTTTCCTTTTCTTCAAGGGTGGAGCAGTGCCGCGCCCGGGAGAGCTCGTGAAAACAGTTTCGCGCGCGGGTGAGGTAGCGCGATAGCGCGTAGGCGAGCGACCTGTGGGTGAGCGTTCGCGCGTAGGAGAAAGGTGGTCATAGAGCCGCGAGGGATGGCGCGCATGTGCTGGTGCACGCGCGTGGGAGCGCGCAGGTGAATGATGCACAGGAGAGTATGCACGAGATTGAGCAGGAGAACGTGCATATGAATGCGTAGGAGAACACTCCAGAGAAGGAGCTGGCGAGTGACCGCGCGACCTCTTAGGAGAGCGCTGGTGATGGTGGGAGGGAGAAAGATGTCTCCTAGAAGACTTAATCTCCCTCAACTGGTGGCGCGCAGATCTGTCAGCGATCGGGGCGCATGTAGGAGAGGCCCCTTCTTCACAGCCTGCAGGGCCCACACCGTGTTGGCCCGAAAGACGAGCTGTAGGAGATCATGGGCGTGAGTGCGCCAAACTTAAGAGGCGCTCAGAAATCGAAGGGTGCACAGGGGCAACTGGAAGCGTGAGGCAAAGGTGAACCCTTGCGAGTGTCTGAGTCCGAAGATCTTGAGGGTGCTGGGGAGCGTGGGCGCAGAGAGCGTGCAACAGGCACAGGCACTAGTGCGTGCTTGCGCGCGCGCGCAGGAGAGTGATGGTGCGCAGTGCACCCATCAGGAAGTTGTTGCTTCTCAGGCTGGGGGTGCCCAAAGGAGAGCTGGCGAGCAGGGGAGCTCTGGCGAGAAGGAGAATGCTGGCGCGTTGGAAGGCGTTGCACCTTCTCTGGATGTCCAGGAGAGAGCTGGCGCGCGGGAGAGCGCTGGTGCGCAGGAGATAGCTGGCGCGTTGGGGAGCGTTGGTTCTTCACAGGCTGAAGAGCGCGCCCAGAAAGGCGCTGGCGAGAAGGAGATCGCTGGTGCGTTGGTGAGCATTGATCATCCTCAAGATGAAGAGCGCGCTGGCGAGCAGGAGAGTGCCGGTGCACAAGAGATCGCTGGCGAACAGGAGATAGTTGATGAGGAGACGAAGACCTACGCTCAACTGCACGCAAGCGCTCAGGTGCGCGCACAAGGGCCGGGGACTTTTCCTCCGAAGGAGACAGTGCCTGTAGGATTACAGGTGACGGTAGCACTGAAGATCTGGCAGGAGAAGGGGATCGTGAACGATCCGCAGAGGTCAAGAGATGTTTTAAGTATGACCTTCTCCTGACGAGGTAGTTCCTCCGCAGGTGGAGGAGGAGACCCAAAGAGGCGCCTCTTCACCCCTTCATAGGGAGAAGGGAGCCCCCTCTCTCGCAGAGGCCTACGGGCCTTACGACAAAAGCGACCCCTGGGTAAGGAGTCAGG
>NC_090735.1:44735000-44760000 GCF_036898095.1 Palaemon carinicauda | reverse complement strand
ACACTGTAAACCCGCCGATACAAAATGAGTCCGTCATTTCGTTCGACTTCCTAAGAAAGGTATGATCACTTGAACACTGGACCAGGCAATGACAGAGGAGATCAGAATTAGCTACTGTAACTACCCAATCAAGCATGCGCAAAACTCTCTTTAACAAGCGACCAGCGTTTTTTAGCCGATTGATTGCACACTTTATCTGGCTAAACAACCAGTTTTCGTGCTCCTCACTGTCTTGGAATAAATGATTTGATAAGTTTTGTCATGAATAAGCTAAGTACCACACTCGTGTTATGAATTTTCAAATGGGAAATTTAATTGAAAAACAATCTGTTCGTGCTATGCATTTTTGTACACACACAAACACACATACATACACACACATTTTATATATATATATATATATATATATATATATATATATATATATATATATATATATATATATATATATATATATATATATATATATATATATATATATTAGTTTCATAACCCCAGGGATAATGGAAGTTAAGATCGTAGAGAACGATAACCAGTTTAGGTTCTCAAGTCACTGGACACAACATGACTTCCAACATAAACACAACCACCTAACTTTGTCGTTATGACAATGTACAATAGTTTAACAATTCTGAAGGTACCATAGAAACTATCGGTGTTGCCAACCGAAGGACCTTTCCTCAATGTGTGTTTTAGATCTTACTGATATATTGAATATCTAGGGTCTTTTTTGTATATTTACTTTTCCATGATTAGGGTGAATGGCATCTAGACCCCGTGTTAAACTTCAATGAATTCATTCTATATCCCTAATATATTATATACAAGACAGTTGTTATAAATTGTTTTTTGAAGAAATAATCATATCAACCTAAAATGAATAAAAGAGTAAGCTATAATTTAAGAGATATTTTACAATTCATGACGCTAATAAAAACTAATAAAATAGATCTCTGAAACTCAATCATTCTTTAACAATCCTATGAACCAATGAATCAACAGAGACATCCGATGATCGATAAGAATACTCCTTCCAAGTTCTTGAGGCGATTGGAAAGGCCTAACCAGATCGCGGTGGGCCTTTTGAAAACATTGCTAATGTTAGAAGATCAAGGGAAGCCTCTCGGTGATACTTGAACATATGCTCGATGAGTTGAAAACCTAAATAAGAAAATTATGGATTCTGTCTCTTTCAGAGAGAGAGAGAGAGAGAGAGAGAGAGAGAGAGAGAGAGAGAGAGAAGTGAAATCAAGGAAAGATAAAAAAAATATTTCAGTTATTCTAAATAATATTTTGAAGAGAAACTACTATCGTTTCCAGAGGCCGTGTAATAATGTTTTTTAAATAACTCCTAAAAAACTGATGGATTTCCATGATATCAAAGCAGGGAGCTCTTCATACAATGGCCTAATTTTGGGGAATACTGTGCATTGCCAATTACGTTTCATTAACTTTTTTACTTAAGAAAATGAGGCTAAAGCCAGTCTTAGCCACCCACACATTCGCAAAAGTGATGACGTCCCTCAGTGACGTTGTTATGAAGTTTCTTCCCCTGGACCTCCCATCCCCCGAATTGTCAAACGCCTGTTTACCTCCATAGATAATTGTCATATGACCTACCCCAAGAAATACGAAATTCTTTGTCAGTAAAAGGTCAGCATACCTGGTAATGTGATTTGTGACTTTAGACTTTACCTAAACACAAGACCAACCTTTTATATCTTACCCATGTGGAGAATTTTTTAATGGTTGCGTTCTGAGTGGGAACTTAGTCCGGGAAAGTCTCCTTATAACAGTTACATAAAGTTCAACAGGGGAGGATAGGAGCACTTACTCTCGGGGCACAAACACCCTGCTAATACTTTACTGTCACAATTCACTAACCATCACTCACATACAAAAGGGAAATTTTACTGTCCA
Source organism: Palaemon carinicauda (assembly GCF_036898095.1). Classification (NCBI taxonomy): domain Eukaryota; kingdom Metazoa; phylum Arthropoda; class Malacostraca; order Decapoda; family Palaemonidae; genus Palaemon; species Palaemon carinicauda. The sequence continues at coordinate 44,758,080 of NC_090735.1, read as the reverse complement.
GAGGCCTAAGCACTCCACACGTAGGATTGAGAATAAATTATGGCCTACTCTAGCTTTGTCAGGTCTATAGTCATTTCATTCTCAGGCTCTGTTCCGGCTCCGTCCCAGCTACCCCAATGAAATGCTGGACAGTTATTTTACGTTAATGTAAGGTAGACAAAATCCAAAATGGGAGCAGTGATGTAAAGTAGTTTAAAAGTTTAAAGATAAGGATCTTTACCTTCGAAGCAAATATATTAATGCAAAGTTCCTCGCTGTTACCACCTATAGACTTACTTAGGTTTTCTCTTTAAATACTGGGTACTTTGTCCCGTGATTAACTATTCATTTCACACATTAAAATAAATGAGGGAGCAAAAATACTAAAGAGGTTTAATTAACCTAATATTGATTTATTTCACAAATTTACATGAAAGAAACGGACATCTTAACAAAGGCAAAAATTGGTATAAAAAGAAATGCAATTCAAATAATGAAAACGATGGGTTAGACACGTGGTCTGCAACAATCAAAATGGGGTCTGGCTCGTGGTCCACGTGACCCAGAGACTATGTTAGTCTCAAAAGGCAAAAAATTGTATAGAAAAAATATATACACACAATCCCACCGCACACAGTCCGAATAGTGTAATTAGCCAGGTTCCCTATAAAGTTAAAATTAGTCTAAGCTAATAAAAAATGGGGGAAAACTAAATGGCCATTGATGTAGTACCTGCACTCCTTTGAAGTTTAGTCCTATGCCCGAGATAGCTGTTGACCTGGACGTTGCACTAATCTCTTGCCTGGCTCACCCCAAGAATTCTCACTGTGGCTGCAACTAGGTACACCAGGGACCTCTTCTCAATCTCTCCGACCGGCAGCAACAGGACTCGTTGGTGAGACACGTTTTGGAAGAGGGGGAGCGAGGGGTGAGCCAGCAGTGGCCGGGTTCAATGACCAGGCAGCAAGTACGGGATAATTTAATTTAACAATAGGATGGTCGTAATGACGTCTCCAAAAATTCTTGTAATTACAAAGTTCATCTCTTACTTTACCAACAAGGGTTTTAAAATGGTTTACGGCTTCTGGACCCATGCTGGGAAAATCTACAGAAGCAAGAGCATGAAGTGCTAGGTCTGCGTCCTCACACACAAAGGTGAACGTTAACTCCTGTTCCTCAAGCCTAGCGTTAATCTCCTCTGGGCTAAGCGTTTCCGCCTTAGGCGGTGAAGGGTTGTTTACGTTAAACATGAACTCCGCCATCTTGGAATGACCACGTTTGATGAACGGATTCGTAAAACAAAACAAGGGATAAATCTGAATTTTAAAGGAATGTAAAATGAAACTTTACAAATTTACAAGGTTGATAATTAAACATTTAAATTCAGGGCAGGGCAATATCTTGTTGCAAGGAGTACAGAGGAGGCAGGATTTTGTACTAAATACTCAGATAAATCTTGCTGCTCTGAGGGAGGTTATATATACAACAATCCTACCTAATCTGGCTTGCTAAAAATTAATATTTAAAATGATTAGTTAGCAATGGACTGGTACGATGGGCATACATCTTAAAATTAACAAACCTTAATTGGTATTGAGAAATATAAGATGCATTAATTTAGCATTATTGGAATTTGTATCAAAAAGGCAGTTTATGAATTTAATCTCGACCCATGTAGTTAAGGAAAGAACCAACATACGCCGGGGTTACCACTAAGGCCATCTGTTGTGCGTATCTACGCTGTGACGTCACGAGCTTGGCGTGCGCCACTGTCAACAAGTTTAGATTAGTCTTCCCTATATTTAGTTAAAGAAAACTAGATGTAGGAGAGAATTTTAAGGGGTAGCTATAGTATTAGTAGAAGAGAGTTAAAAATACGATTAAAAGAAGAAGAGTGAAGAAAATTCTTCACACCCTGGGGATAAAGGGGAGAAAAAGGGAGAGGGGTTAGTTCCGGCAAATGTGATTCAACTACTTGTTAGTATGAGTGAGATAAGGATACTTGCTGCCTGGTCGAGTAAAGTTGAGATTGCTTTTAATAGCCTCATGGCTCATCCAAATTTACTTATAAAACCTAATCAGTCTTGTTCTTCTTCGAATGCAACACCTTCAGTGACACGTCCCCTGATTGTTACTTCTAATATATCGGCAGTCAAGTGCAATGTTCGTAATTTTGTCTCAGTTCCCCAACCAGTAAAATCGTCACATTTCAATACTATGTTGCCAACGTGGCATACGACTAGTAATTTTGTGTCAGTCTCACGTGCTCCGTCCTCATCTCCGAACCTTAAGCCACCAGCGTTTCATCGCCCTCAACCCCCTTTGTCTTTGCCGCCGGTGACAGTCCGTCCCGGAGGAAATACCGTTCATTGTCTTGTCATGGACCCCCCAGGTGGTAGCACGAATACCACTCAACCTAACCGTGTGCGTGATGGCCAGCAAAGGCCTGTACCGGTAAACTCAGTCATCAAACTCGTACCATCCCACGGACCAGTGCCCACGTTGCCTGATTGTCCTATTCTTAAGCATGTAACTTCCGCTCTAACCCGTGTTGACGCTAAACCATCCCCGTCAGGATTTGAAACCAGCCCTCAGAAAGAGCCACGTGATCGCAAGGTTGGGACTTTAGTTGTCAGAAAGGAACCTTTTGCGCTGACGGCGGATTTAGCGAAGGTCACACATGTAGACCTAGCACCGGAGCTTAGAGCGTGTTTACAAATAACTTTGCTTAAGGATAACGGTACATTGAACGCCATTCATTATTTTCATTCAGTCATATATGACGTCACATTAAACTTTTATTATTTTTGCCAAGTCATCCAGCAGCATTTTCCAGGCCAATCCCTTGCTTTAACCTCAAAGCGTAGATTTGATTTTTGCCTTGACAACTTGTCATGTTGCTATAATCCCCCTGACATCCTTCAGCTTGTGCTGAATATAACTTTTCCTTTAATTGCTCCCCTTGCAAGCGTTTTTCTTAAAGACGACATCCAAGACCCAAGCTGTCATAAATACGATGTCCCCATAGACCTAGTTCGTCTCGATTTATCATTCAGGCTAGTGTCAAGCAAATTTTCACCTTTAAACGCCGAGAAGGAAGTAACTTTTCTCCTTTTGTCAGGCAATGAATACAAAGTTTTCATTACGCCAGTAATTTTCTTTGTAAAATCATTTAATGTAAAACGTTGGGTGTCAGACCGGGATTGGGATTCACCCCCATAATTTTTAATTTGTCATTTGGCCTGACTTGTTGCTGAACTCGACCGATATTGGTTTACGTTTTGTTTGCTCTATCCGTACCCATAGGGTGGGAAGAATTGAGTACTTCTAATCGATCTATTATTATTGCATCGTACGTTTCAAGTTAACACTGATTATTTACTTATATTAACGCTTCCGTGAAACATTGCCTGCGTGGTTCAATTTTCCCCAAATTCGCGTGAAAGCATAACTTTTGATTCAATTGATTTCAATTAACGTTGACAGCGTTTTGTTAACTTTAAACGGACGTTGATGTGAAGAACAACTTCACTCTTCATTCAGCCAGTATCCTTATCTCACTCATACTAACAAGTAGTTGAATCACATTTGCCGGAACTAACCCCTCTCCCTTTTTCTCCCCTTTATCCCCAGGGTGTGAAGAATTTTCTTCACTCTTCTTCTTTTAATCGTATTTTTAACTCTCTTCTACTAATACTATAGCTACCCCTTAAAATTCTCTCCTACATCTAGTTTTCTTTAACTAAATATAGGGAAGACTAATCTAAACTTGTTGACAGTGGCGCACGCCAAGCTCGTGACGTCACAGCGTAGATACGCACAACAGATGGCCTTAGTGGTAACCCCGGCGTATGTTGGTTCTTTCCTTAACTACATGGGTCGAGATTAAATTCATAAACTGCCTTTTTGATACAAATTCCAATAATGCTAAATTAATGCATCTTATATTTCTCAATACCAATTAAGGTTTGTTAATTTTAAGATGTATGCCCATCGTACCAGTCCATTGCTAACTAATCATTTTAAATATTAATTTTTAGCAAGCCAGATTAGGTAGGATTGTTGTATATATAACCTCCCTCAGAGCAGCAAGATTTATCTGAGTATTTAGTACAAAATCCTGCCTCCTCTGTACTCCTTGCAACAAGATATTGCCCTGTCCTGAAGTCCCGATATGGCAACCCAAATGGATTACCATGCGCATCAAGCTCTTCACCTGTCTGGAAAGGTGAAGCCAGGTGATCTCTTCGACCGTAGTGTCGACGACATTCTACGAAAAGCTGCCCTGGCCTGCTGACCTGCCTGGTCATTGAACCCGGCCACTGCTGGCTCACCCCTCGCACCCTCTCTCCCAAAACGTGTCTCACCAACGAGTCCTGTTGCTGTCGGTCGGAGAGATTGAGAAGAAGAGGACCCTGATGTACTTAGGTACAACTACAGTGAGAATTCTTGGGGTGAGCCAGGCAAGAGTGCAGCGTGCCAATTAGTGCAACAACCAGGTCAACAGCTATCTCGGGCATAGGACTAAACTTCAAAGGAGTGCAGGTACTACATCAATGGCCATTTAGTTTTCCCCCATTTTTTTATTAGCTTAGACTAATTTTAACTTTATAGGGAACCTGGCTAATTACAATATTCGGACTGTGTGCGGTGGGATTGTGTGTATATATTTTTTCTATACAATTTTTTGCCTTTTGAGACTAACATAGTCTCTGGGTCACGTGGGCCACGTGCCAGACCCTATTTTGATTTTGATTGTTGCAGACCACGTGTCTAACTCATCATTTTCATTATTTGAATTGCATCTCTTTTTATTCCATTTTTGTGTTGTTAAGATGTCCGTTTTGTTTCAATGTAAATTTGTGAATAAATCAATATTAGGTTAATCAAACCTCCTTAGTATTTTTGCTCCCTCATTTATTTTAATGTGTGAAATGAATAGTTGTTCACGGGACAAAGTACCCAGTATTTAAAGAGAAAACCTAAGTAAGTCTATAGGTGGTAACAGCGAGGAACTTTGCATTAATATATTTGCTTCGAAGGTAAAGATCCTTATCTTTAAACTTTTAAACTACTTTACATCACTGCTCCCATTTTGGATTTTGTCTACCTTACATTAACGTAAAATAACTGTCCAGCATTTCATTGGGGTAGCTGGGACGGAGCCGGAACAGAGCCTGAGAATGAAATGACTATAGACCTGACAAAGCTAGAGTAGGCCATAATTTATTCTCAATCCTACGTGTGGAGTGCTTAGGCCTCTGGACAGTAAAATTTCCCTTTTGTATGTGAGTGATGGTTAGTGAATTGTGACAGTAAAGTATTAGCAGGGTGTTTGTGCCCCGAGAGTAAGTGCTCCTATCCTCCCCTGTTGAACTTTATGTAACTGTTATAAGGAGACTTTCCCGGACTAAGTTCCCACTCAGAACGCAACCATTAAAAAATTCTCCACAACCCACTCACTTACATTGAAGATCAAATATGAGACTTATGACAGAAGACAAAAAAAGCCATGCTAACCCTACACTTCGCACTTCAAGCGATTGTTGGTACAGCAATAAAAAATATAGTTTTCTTTAGGTTAAGCCGTAGGACTCATTCTTCCATACAACACAGGTTACTCGATACATCAATTGGCAGGAAGAAAATGACAGAGAGCATTGTTTGATATAATTTATCATATCAATTTCACCAGAGAGAGTAACTTGAATTCCTTAGAAGGTAGACTTCTAAAAGAAGTTTCATATAAGGGCATTGGCATCGGCCATTTGATAAATTTTGAAATCATATATATATATATATATATATATATATATATATATATATATATATATATATATATATATATATATATATATATATATATATATATATATATATACAAACACACACACACATATATATATATATATATATATATATATATATATATATATATATATATATATATATATATATATATATATATATATATATATATATATATATATATATATATACACATGTAAATATCACCCACGAAATGCATTTAATACCGAATTCTATCTTGGGAATACATATCCACTTGGAATTCATTTTATGGTAACAGCTTCTGGCCGGGTGGTGATTCGAACCACCACCTGTACGGCTAGAGACCATGCTGGCAGGGACCCTATCGACTCAGCTATCAAGAGAGACTAAAAGTTTATGACAAGTCCCCCTACATATTCCTGTCGAATTCAGGATTCTGTTCATAGACTTGAAATAGACCCATCTCCACCATGATAGCTGAATCGTGAGTTTGCAACACGTGGTTATTTTAATGAACATATATCACAAGCACACGTGATTTTAATTAATGTAAATATCACCCACGAAATGCATTTAATACCGAATTCTATCTTGGGAATACATATCCACTTGGAATTCATTTTATGGTAACAGCTTCTGGCCGGGTGGTGATTCGAACCACCACCTGTACGGCTAGAGACCATGCTGGCAGGGACCCTACCGACTCAGCTATCAAGAGAGACTAAAAGTTTATGACAAGTCCCCCTACATATTCCTGTCGAATTCAGGATTCTGTTCATAGACTTAAAATAGACCCATCTCCACCATGATAGCTGAATCATGAGTTTGCAACACGTGGTTATTTCAATGAACATATATCACAAGCACACGTGATTTTAATTAATGTAAATATCACCCACGAAATGCATTTAATACCGAATTCTATCTTGGGAATACATATCCACTTAGAATTCATTTTATGGTAACAGCTTCTGGCCGGGTGGTGATTTGAACCACCACCTGTACGGCTAGAGACCATGCTGGCAGGGACCCTACCGACTCAGCTATCAAGAGAGACTAAAAGTTTATGACAAGTCCCCCTACATATTCCTGTCGAATTCAGGATTCTGTTCATAGACTTGAAATAGACCCATCTCCACCATGATAGCTGAATCGTGAGTTTGCAACATGTGGTTATTTTAATGAACATATATCACAAGCACACGTGATTTTAATTAATGTAAATATCACCCACGAAATGCATTTAATACCGAATTCTATCTTGGGAATACATATCCACTTAGAATTCATTTTATGGTAACAGCTTCTGGCCGGGTGGTGATTCGAACCACCACCTGTACGGCTAGAGACCATGCTGGCAGGGACCCTACCGACTCAGCTATCAAGAGAGACTAAAAGTTTATGACAAGTCCCCCTATTTATTCCTGTCGAATTCAGGATTCTGTTCATAGACTTGAAATAGACCCATCTCCACCATGATAGCTGAATCGTGAGTTTGCAACACGTGGTTATTTTAATGAACATATATCAAAAGCACACGTGATTTTAATTAATGTAAATATCACCCACGAAATGCATTTAATACCGAATTCTATCTTGGGAATACATATCCACTTGGAATTCATTCTATGGTAACAGCTTCTGGCCGGGTGGTGATTCGAACCACCACCTGTACGGCTAGAGACCATGCTGGCAGGGACCCTATCGACTCAGCTATCAAGAGAGACTAAAAGTTTATGACAAGTCCCCCTACATATTCCTGTCGAATTCAGGATTCTGTTCATAGACTTGAAATAGACCCATCTCCACCATGATAGCTGAATCGTGAGTTTGCAACACGTGGTTATTTTAATGAACATATATCACAAGCACACGTGATTTTAATTAATGTATATATCACCCACGAAATGCATTTAATACCGAATTCTATCTTGGGAATACATATCCACTTGGAATTCATTTTATGGTAACAGCTTCTGGCCGGGTGGTGATTCGAACCACCACCTGTACGGCTAGAGACCATGCTGGCAGGAACCCTACCGACTCAGCTATCAAGAGAAACTAAAAGTTTATGATAAGTCCCCCTACATATTCCTGTCGAATTCAGGATTCTGTTCATAGACTTGAAATAGACCTATCTCCACCATGATAGCTGAATCGTGAGTTTGCAACACGTGGTTATTTTAATGAACATATATCACAAGCACACGTGATTTTAATTAATGTAAATATCACCCACGAAATGCATTTAATACCGAATTCTATCTTGGGAATACATATCCACTTGGAATTCATTTTATGGTAACAGCTTCTGGCCGGGTGGTGATTCGAACCACCACCTGTACGGCTAGAGACCATGCTGGCCGGGACCCTACCGACTCAGCTATCAAGAGAGACTAAAAGTTTATGACAAGTCCCCCTACATATTCCAATTGCTCCCTTAATCGGAGCCAAAAAAATATTCATACTTTAACGATGATTCACGACCACAGTTCTTTGTTAGGTCATTCCCTGTCTTTTGATGCTTTAACTTTACGTAACAATACTCTAACTTATAGTGACCACGGAATAATTAGGAATAATTAATAGTCGTCTTACACATGGCTATATGTAAATATTTGTCGTTCCACAAAATTAAAGCGATTAATCAGATAGCAACTGGTGTAATGCCGAAAGGAATGTTGAACATAAGAACTTTCATGTATAATAATTCTGCCTTCTTTTTATCTCAGTTATCCTCTAGCGGGCGACGTGGAAGGGGTATTTGGAAATCAGTAACTGAGTGCCAGATATTTGGGTAAATTACGTAACAGAGAGCATATATTTTGTATTTATACTGTTCAATTTTCCTGCATCATCAGGCATATAAGACTACAAAACTATTAAAGAGTACCATACACTATAACAATTGTTAATACATATTTGAAATCAGGAAAATATTTTGAATTAATTAACAATCAAATAACAGAGGGGAATGATACAGTGTAATAATCACTAAAGCACATTCCAGGACAAGAGACTCATCTTGATTCAAATAATAATAAAATAACAAGATATCAGTTCAAAATCATCATGAAATTCCAACTACCAAGAACGGCATCCATTATCATGCGAACATTTCAATTATTCGGAGGGACAGCTTACAGATGGAAGGTGTTTCCCCACCACCCTGAATTCAGTCCTCTCCTTTGCCTATGGTCGGCGACGACCAAAATTTGCATAGCCTACATGGCTATCAAGTCCGGATCCGGATACGACCTCCGATTTGGAGACGGGAGCGTTGGCGATGCGGTGCTACGACTCGGCACGATTTGTTTGATAATCTCTTCTGCCGTCGCGCCAGAATTCTTGCTGCTGAGCTCGAAATCTCTCGCTTGGCTTTTCGTTGAAGTCGAAGAGATAATAAAACTCGCAGGACCTCTTGATAAAAGGAATGGAATAAGCGTCATAATGCTTATCTTCTTGCCTCTGGTGTACGTGACTCCAACCTTGGTGGCCGTAGGTTATGCAGCTGAGATGAACAGCCTTGGGTTCTTCTTAGTAATAATGGCGTTGTCGCTAAACGGTTTCATCTGCTTGAAGGCGGTGCTCACTCAGCTTCTCTTTATGGAGTTATGCGGGCAACTCTCAGAGGCAACTGACATTATTGCAGGAGAGCTTGCGTTTATAGACTGTCAATCAACCGCTGACGGGTCAAATTCTATCTTGGTTGATACAGTACGGAATAAATTGGCATTAGTTGGACATTTCACTACCAAGGTGAGTCAATTGTTTAAAGTAAATGTTTTGGAGCACAAACATGAACATAATTATGTGCCTTTTTCAAAAGATATATATAAAATTCTACAAAAATATGCACTCCAATCAGGCAACTTAATTTTCCTGCTTGATCACGGTCATACCCGGATTGCTAAAACTGGTGTCCTCTTGGTTTACCAGAACTCACTATATTCAATAATTAAAAAAAAAGTAATCATATTCTTATTAAATTCAATAATAATCATAGCAATTTTAAATAATCTTCCCTCAATGCAAATTTGCATAATGTTACGAAAAAACATGATTTTTTCTACTCAATTGATCTTATTTCATTACGTCATCCGATATTTTTTCCTTCTCAATTTCTATTGGGTGGAATTTTATGATCTTTGGAACCACATCATGTTTGTACCCTGAATGACTACCAATATCACAACTTTTGCAGGTGAAAGTGTCCAAAGAAGCAATCTCCAACTGCTTCTTGTATCCGGTCATGATGCTGTTCGTTGGATCTGTGAGTGGCATCGTCATTATCAGCTTTATGATGGCAAGGGGGGTCTTCCTTGTGGGGGGTTCACCCTTCATGTTCATACTGCACTTCACTTGCCTCTTTCTGTTTTGCTACTCTGGTAAGAGAGTCGTTGATAAGGTAATATTTATAGGTGCATGAATTGTATTTCATTTCACATAGCTATTAATTAATTTGTTCATAAGGGATTGAATGAAAAGTTTTTTTTTTTTTCTACAGAACCAGCATGAGATTATTCAAATAAAATAACTTATTCAAAAGAAAAATAAAAACTTTTATTAAAAAAAATAACTATTATTCAAACGAAAAGGAAAAAGTAAATTTTATTCAAACAGGAGTGGATTTAATTCAAACGAAAAAAGTAAATGTTATTCAACCTATAACAATAAATTTTATTCAAAAGAAAAACATAACTATTATTATACAAAATTTAACAAAAAATTACTTTTATTCAAACGGGAAAAGGTACTTTTGTTAAAAAGATAAAAGTAACTTTTATTCAGAAGAAAAATGTAATTTCTATTCAAAAGAAAGAAGTAACTTATTCAAACGGAAAAAGTTAATTTTATCCAAATGAAAAATTAACATTTATAATGGACTATTGGAGAATAATTATGTAAAAAGGATAAATTGTTAAATGTTTCACTACAAATGAATAAGCTGTTTTATATTCTGAAAAAAATCTACTACATTTATTATTCAAGTTCACGAGGGGTTGATAATATGGCTCTAAATATTCAAAATAATTTATTTTTAAGTTTTATTCATCGTAATTCCACTCTTAACGTTATAAGAATTTCTATGTTTTATTTATCCTAATTCCACTCTTAATGTTATAAGAGTTTTTTATGTTTTATTCTTCTTAATTCCACTTTTAACGTTATAAGAGTTTTTATGTTTTATTCTTTGTAATTCCACTCTTAACATTAAAAGAGTTTCTATGTTTTATTTATCGTAATTCCACTCTTAACATTATAGGAGTTTCTTTGTTTTATTCTTCGTAATTCCACTCTCATAGTTATAAGAGTTTCTGTTTTATTCATGGCAATTCCACTCTTAACGTTATAAGAATTTCTTTGTTTTATTCATGGCAATTCCACTCTTATAGTTATAAGAGTTTCTATGTTTTATTCATTGCAATTCCACTCTTATAGTTATAAGAGTTTTTATGTTTTATTCATCGCAATTCAATTCCACTCCTATAGTTATAAGAGTTTCTATGCTTTATTCATTGCAATTCCACTCTTATAGTTATAAGAGTTTCTATGATTTATTCATCGGAATTCACTCTTAACGTTGTAAGAGTTTTTATGTTTTATTTATTCATCACAATTCCACTCTTAACGTTATAAGAGTTTTTATGTTTTATTCATCGCAATTCTACTGTTAATATGATAAGAGTTTCTATGTTTTATTCTTCGTAATTCAACTCTTAACGTTATAAGAGTTTCTGTTTTATTCATTGTAATTCCACACTTAACGTTGCAAGAGTTTCAATGTTTTATTAATCGTAATGCCATTCATATCGTCATAAGATTAGTAGGAAAAATCTAAATAAACTAAATATGAATATCTATTTCAGATCCGGTCTCTGGGTAGATCACTCAGAAGGATATCTTACGCTACATCAGATGAAAGAATTAAAACACAAGTAAGTGGTGAACAAATTTTTTTTAGATAATAATGAAATTATATGAAGAATTTAAATACAATTTCAAATGAAGCGTATTATTCATAAATGATGGTTGATTTTCAGTTTATCACTTTCCTTTTAATTCTGTTTTTTAGCAAAAATTTCCTGATGTGCATACAGTAAAGACACAAAACTTACCAATAAGGAAACTGGTAATGCAAAAGTCTTATAGTCATAATTATTGCTTGATATGTTATAACTAATGCATTAAAAACTAAAGCATACATTTATTAATTAGAACTGTTCTCTTTACACTAATAAACACCATAATCATATTTATTTCCAATTTTATTGTTATATTTTCCCTTTCACAATTAGTTTCTTTTATCTTAATTATTTCTTTATCAAAGATCAACCGAATGCTTCTTCGTCTTGATGGGCTGTCTGTTTTTGCTATGGGTGGCTGGTTTACGTTACATTACGAATGTATTGGAAATTTGTTAGTATATATGAATTCTATTGTTTAGTTGCTCTTACGGGGTGGGTGAGTTTAATAAACTCTACGGGATTAACACTGCGTTACTTGGTCAACAATAGTGCCAATTTGATCAATTGTCATCAATTATAATAAAGATTCTACTACTTATATCTTAGAAAAAAAAAGTTTCCCACCTCTTTCGATGCCTCTCTATAACAGGTTACAATATCCAAGTCTATCACAAATTCGAGTTTACGTACTTTACGGTACACTGATAACTTTTGTGAAATTTCAATGTGTAACAAATGCTGGTTACTGATTTCCTGTTCTGCAAGTAGATATACATCACTGATAGATCAACAGTTTTTTTCCTAAAACAAATTTTGCATACATGGTGGTAGCTAATAAGAATAAGATTATGTCAGCATTATAAAGTTAAGAATTAACTCTAATGAAAAATGTATTTCTTTGATTAAAAAAAAGAAACGATCAAGTTCATATTCAGGCAGTATTCTAACTTTCAGGTAATGATGAGGTTGATTAATTAATGATCAGATCTACAAAGTTCTAAATGGATTTCACTTAGTTTAGTTGAAAAGTCCTCACCAATATTATCTACAGTATATACTAGTGATCGAATATTAGCAGATGCAACTTCATTTATAGAGTAATTCATGTGGGAAAATGGAGATTAGAATGGAGATTAGAAGATGAGTTTCATGTAAATGATGTGTTAATGAAAAGCAATTGGATATAACCCGGTGATGGCATAAGAGAAAAAAGAGAGACGGTATGGTAAAATGAGGGGTAAACTGAATGAACACTATCTATCTATCTATCTATCTATCTATCTATCTATCTATATATATATATATATATATATATATATATATATATATATATATATATATATATATATATATATGTGTGTGTGTGTGTGTGTGTGTGTGTGTATTATCAGCCAAACTACAATCCTAGTTGGAAAAGCAAGATGCTATAAGCCAAGGGCTCCAATAGGGAAAAATAGCCCAGTGACCATAGGAAATTAGGAAATAAATAAAGGATGAGAAAAAAATAACAATAAATCATTCACAAAACAGTAAAAACATCAAAAAAGATATGTTATACATAAACTATAAAAAGACTTATTTCAGCCGGTTCGAAATAAACGGATTTTGAGCGAAGCGAAAAATCTATTTTTGGGTGAGATGGCCATGTCGTCCTGATGGAAGTTCCTATAGGGTAGCTTCCTAGGGTATATAACAACTAAGGCAATATTCCCAGAGAATTTACCTTAAGGTACCCAGAATTCTAACTCCTAGAGCGAATATCCCTAATGAAAGGGATATCGCGAAATATCAGAGGACGTATTCTTGACACGCCACATAGCAATCTGCACCCCGAACAGAGATAACACTTCGAAGGGGTCAATTGGCAAGAAAACGAAAACGAGAAAGAAAAAGGGGAGCCGTTCCCAAGGCTCTCTTTTCTCCCGTTTCGTAAGCGTGCATTGCGCCGATTCTGGCGCCATCTGTATTCCTTGTAGCGATACACGAGGTGCTACAGATACTGTATGTAGGGAGGGGTCCTACAGTCCTTTCATAGAAAGGGAAGGGCGGGTCCATCAGGACGACATGGCCATCTCACCCAAAAATAGATTTTTCGCTTCGCTCAAAATCCGTTTTTTGGGCTCAAGCCATGTCGTCCTCATGGAAGTATACCAGAGCATTACTGTATCTGTGGATTCTCAGAACGTGCCGTACTCCCCGGAGGTATTTCCCCGGTCGACTAGACCTAGAGACCTAAGATGTTACCGTTATACATCTTTTCAACTAACCATAAACCATGTTAGAGCTTCCTGCCCCCTACAGGGAAGAGTACATATACCTATGTATGAATACCAGGAAAGCCAATATAGTGGTCTCACCTTATATTAAGTAAAGCATAGTTTGTAAAGAACCACTGCGTCAATATGAAATATCGACCAGTTCTCCGCACAATACTTGTATTGGACAAAGGTTTATATCCACATAGGAGGAAGCTGTAAATCCGCCACCATCCCCTTATGGGGTGGAATCCTCCCGCTAAGGGAAAGCATAAACCAATGCAACATTAGCTTGCATAAAGGAACAATCTATTAGAATTATCCCAGATAAATATACATAGAATGAATGCTCAATTATATCAATAAATTGACACAGGTGAAGGAGACGCAAGGTTCTCAAGAACAAGTTTATTGACTGACAATAAACAGACAGGTTAACAAAAATTATATATATATATATATATATACATATATATATATATATATATATATATATATATATATATATATATATATATATATATAAATATATATATATAAGAAGAGGATAACCAAAACTTTAAGCATAAATATAATAGTAAACAGAAAATTGTTTATCTGAAAGAAAAACCATAGTGCCACTTTTAACATACCGAGGTATCAAAGTCAGAAAAGTCTGTATTACTAATCAGTTACATTAGCGTTAGAAACGCTCGGCACACATGTCTGCACTTACGCTAGGTTCACCTTTGGAAGTGGAACAGTCAACGTGGGCACCTCAGTGCCCTCACTTAGTTTGTAGCACAGTATGTAACTACACACTCACCCTGGAATTAATCGTCCCAATTAAAACCACTGTTCCTCGCAGAGTTAAACAGCAGGGTTAACGACGCAACCCACTGCTACCACAGATCTCTTTCGTTGCTCCACTTGCTTCGCATAGTGGCGAAAGAACACTCTGGAAGACTTCCAGCCAGTGTATGAACGAAGATGTTCAAAATCCATACAATGAAAGAAATTTAAGGATGAAGCAACTTTCCTCGGATCGTGACCTGCGGGTGTACTGTCAGGATTCGCTCTGCGAATAAAATATGTGATTTTCGCCCTGAGTTGATTTAGTGATAAATTTGAGCCTGATGTTTCTCCCCTGAAAAGTTGACCACCCTTGAAGTCTGAAGTTCTATGAAGATAGACCTTTAGGCATTCTACTGGACATAGATATGCATCTTCTTTCAGAGGGCAGATTCTCCAAGGACCCCACCTGTTGGTGGGTAACTCATTCTTGGCGAGAAACGTAGGATCCGGAAACAGGTTCAGTTCTCCCCCATCCAGGAACTGAACACGACCTTCCTCTCTCGAGAGGGCTACAATCTCACTAACCCTGGCCCCGGACGCGAGTGCAAATAGGAAAATAACTTTTTGGGTCAAATCCTTTAACGCAAACTCCTCATTGCTCAACAGAGAAGTGAAATGAAGAACTTTGTCTAAAGACCATGAAATGGGCTTTGGAGGTGCTGAAGGTCTGAGCCTAGTGCAGGCTTTCGGAACTTTATTGAAGATCTCGTTAGCAAGGTCGACCTGGAAGGCATATAAAATGGGTCTTGTCAAAGCACACTTACACGTCAAAATCGTGTTAGCTACCAACCCTTGACCATGGAGGTGGATGAAGAAAGATAAGCAGAAATCCGTCGAGATCTCCTGCGGATTCTTTGCCTTGACAAAGGCCACCCATTTTCTCCAAGATGACTCATATTGCCTTCTAGTAGATTTGCACTTATATTCCTCTAGGAAGTCTATGCTGGCTTTCGAAATCCCAAAACGCTTTCTCACCGCTAGGGAGAGAAAATCATGAGCTGCAGGGTCCGGGTTTTCTGTAATGAAGCGCAGACAGTAGACTTCTGGACTCGCTGGGTCAGAACTGGATCTGGTAGCGGTAGAAACTTCAGCCATAGTTCCAATGCCAGGGGGAACCACACGCTGTTCGGCCACTTGTGGGCCACTATTGCCGCTACCCCCTTGAAGGATCTCAGTTTGTTGAGGACCCTCAACAGAAGGTTGTGAGGAGGGAACAGATAAATCCTGGACCATCTGTTCCAGTCGAGGGACATCGCGTCCACTGCTTCCGCTAAGGGGTCCTCGTACGGGGACACGTACAGGGGCAACTTCTTGTTGTCTTTCGTCGCAAAGAGGTTTATCTGCGGTTCTGGGACTTGACTCAAGATGAAGGAGAATGATCCTGCTTCTAGGGACCATTCCGACTCTATCGGTGTGAACCTGGATAGAGCGTCCACTGTCACATTGCGGACTCGTTGAAGGTGAACTGCCAACAGGTACCACTTCTTCTTTTCCACCAATCGGAAGATGGCAAACATCACCTGGTTGAGAGGTGGTGACCTTGATCCTTGTCGATTCAAGCATCTCACAATTACCTCGCTGTCCAGCACCAACTTTATGTGGATCGAGTGACGCGGGGAGACTTTCTTTAAGGTAAGGAGCACTGCCATAGCTTCTAGAAAGTTTATGTGAAAGGTCTTGAATAGCTTGGACCAAGTCCTCTGGACTTTTTTCCGATGAGAGTGACCTCCCCATCCCTCCTTCGAGGCGTCTGAGTGAATTGTCACCGACGGGGGAGGTGGCTGAAGAGGAACCAACTTCTTTAGATGTCTGGCTTGGGACCAAGGCCTGAGAAGAGTACGTAGACAAAGCGGAACTGGTCTTTTCAGATCTCTTCGCGCGTTTGATGCATAACTTCTCCAAACTCCGGTTGCATCCTTTAGCTGTGCTCTTAGCACCGCGTCTGTCACCGAAGCAGACTGGAGAGAACCCAGTACTCTCTCCTGCTCGTGTCTTGATATCCTTTCGGAATCTAGAAGTCTCTTGACAGAACCCGCTATCTCCTTCCTTTTCTTCGCCGGGATGGAGAAACGGTGTGACATTAGGTCCCAGTGGATTCCCAGCCACTGGAACTTTTGAGATGGAGAAAGTCGAGACTTTTTTCTGTTGATCTTGAAGCCTAGATACTCTAGGAACTGGATCACATGAATGGAAGCTTGCAAGCATTCTGTCTTGGATGCTGCCCACACCAGCCAGTCGTCCAGGTAGGCTACTACCTGAATTCCCTTTAGGCGTAATTGTTTGAGAGCTACGCTCGCAAGCTTCATGAAGATCCTTGGAGCTATATTTAGCCCGAATGGCGTGGCTCTGAAGGCGTATAGTCTTCGTTGTAGCTTGTGTTGCAGTGTTAGCATCTTGAACTTGCAGTTCACTATGAACTTGTTGAGTGGCGACAAGTCTAGAATGACTCTGAGTTTTTCCCGAGTCCTTCTTGGGAACACAAAAAAGCCTCCCTTGGAATTTGATGGACTTTACCCTTCGGATCACTTTTTTCTCCAACAAATCTTGGATGTACTCCTCCAGAACGGGGGTGGAGTGTTGGAAAAACCGAGGGCACGGGGGTGGAGTGCTGTACCAGCTCCAGCCCAGTCCATTCTTGAGTAGGCTGTGGGCCCAGGGATCGAAGGTCCACCGATCCCGAAAATTCTGAAGTCTCCCTCCTACCAGTATCATCTCACTTGGACTGTTGTCCTGAGGTCTTGCCTCCCTTACCGAGACCACCCCTGAATCCCCTTCCCCTTGAGGGGCGCCTAGACGAGCCTCTGGCTCCTCATCTAGGCTTTGCTCGAAAGGAAGTTGACTGCCCTTCGAATGTTGGGTTGAATGCCGGGGACTGCGTCGACACGGCCTGGGGTACCCACTGGAAAGTGGTCGGGGTTTGTGCCACCATCTGGGGCACTGAAGGCATCGGCAATTGCTGTTGCTTTTGCTGTTCAAATGGCTTGGCTGGCCGAGACGGTAGCCTAGTCCTCTTAGTCTTCCTCTTTGGTTGGTGACCCTCATCCGGGGAAGACTTTCTCTTGATAGACAGGCCTCACTTCTGGAGAAGATTTCTATTCTCCGTGGCGGCCTTATCCACAACTTCTTTGACCAATTTGCTAGGGAAAAGGTCTTTGCCCCAAGTGTTGGAGGAGATTAGTTTCCTTGGCTCGTGCCTCACCGTAGCCGAGGTGAACATGAACTCCCTACAAGCTCTCCTCGCCCTGACGAAGCTATAAAGATCCTTCGTCACTGTGGCCAGATGAGTCTTGGCCACTACCATGAACATTTCATGGACCTTGGGGTCACTTGCCATCGTCTCAAGAGTAGTCTGAAGAGACATTGAGGTAGCCAGTCTTTCTTTTGTCTCGAGCTGGTTCCTTCCTCAACCGGACATAACTGTCCGGATATGAACCTTTGCTGGGCCAGAATTCCACCTCCTCAAGGGGAACTGAACCCAGATTATCCGACATGACGATCTTTCCAGTCGTCATCGGCATGTGCTCAGCATATCTCCAAGGGTTAGCATCTGAGCACAAGGGAAGATCTTTCACATTGAGCCTTTTCTGGGGCCCACGTGATGCTGCAAGCTTCTGCATCTGCAGTTCCATTGCAGCCGCCTTCTCCATATTCTCCTTCTGCATTTGTTGGATCATTCCAACAATGGAGGAGAGGGCCTGTCCCAGGTCTACTGGGAGAGCGGACGATGTTGAGGGAATAGGTTCAGGCATCTGAACCGGAGCAGCCGACACCTCGTCGGTCTCTTCCTCTACAGTGTCTGGGGCTTGATCTTCATCCTGGCCTCCTGCCAGGAGGTCTTCCTCCAGACCCTCGGACACGTCTGACATCCTGTCGTCCAACTGGATGTCTTGCAAGGCGACCGCGACTTCAGCATCCACCTGGATCTGAACTAGGGGGATCTCCTCTTGAGGCTGGGGAATCACTGCATCAGCTGATGCCCTAGGGAAAAGGTAAGCCCTCATCTTCTCACTTGGAAGATAAGGTCCAGAGGTGTTCTTCTGGAAGCCCCTTACCCAGGTACGATGCTTCTCCCTTGCTATATCCCTTGATTCTGCTGTCCTAGGGGAATCAAAAGCCTCAGTAATCAGGTTAGAGCACACGGTACATACCCTGGAGACAGCGCATGCTGCGTGCCTCCTACATAACTCATATCCGCAGAAGTTCTTACTGCGGACGTTGCAGAAAGCACTTCCGCATTTCGGACGTTCCTCCTGTAAAGAGAAGAAATTTCCATGAGTATCAAGTGAACTACGTATCACTGGATATGCACAGTTACCATAACAAATCAGAAAGGAAAGACACACACTTGTGTTTCCCCACACAACCAAGTGTTGCAGCCTTCCAGATAATAAAATCGTATGGTTAATCTGTCCCAGAGTAACCAATGAAAAATTTCCAGAGGAAACAGGTGGAGCTCACACCTAAGATATGATTTTAAAATACTGGATAATAGACAAGAAAGAACTTACTTTCTTATCTGTAAGGCAACACCAAAGGGCTGTGCAAGACAACACAAAAGTGTTAGAAGACAGTGTTGTACCAATACTATTCTATAGTTTTCTTCCTACAGTATATGTTATACTGAAGAATACTGGTACAGTATAGAAGGTAATGCGCCAGCCGGCACACACCATAACTAGCTTTAAAGTATACTACTTAACAGCTATAAGGCGGCAGAACGCTGGTTCAAACGCTGGTTCAAATGAGATCCTTTCCCAGGGAAAGGATCTCATCCTCCCACCGAGAACAGCAACAAGGACTAGTCTGCTAGATCACAAAAGAAGGAATCATCTTGTACAGAAACCTTCGGCAGTGACCTAAGGAGGCTAAGCCTCCTATGTCTGCGTCAGGCTAGCGAGGGAGACTCTATCCCAAGCCAGACAAACACAGACTCAGACTAAAAACTCTGATGTTCTGCCCCTCTCTGAAGCCAGACTTACTGGAACAGGAAGGTACAGTAACACCCCAATATAGTTGTATCGAAAGTTAATTCAGATAAACCACTAGGGTTAAACCCAAGGCTTAAACAGAGGAAAGGGATTGCATACCTTCTCCGAAGAAAAGAAAGCAACCGGGGAGCATGAGAAAGTATACTAAGGCTCCATAGGCAACTTAGCCTAGGCACCAAGAGAATCGATTACCTAAATCACCGAAACTCACTCGTATACTATCTTGGAAATAATCAATATAATCTTAAATGTATAAAAACTGCCTAAAGCTTCAATAAAATTTTAAAAACACCCGGAAATCCAAAAATCATGCAGGGAAGTACTAAGGCCAAACGACTAGGCTACATGGTCTAGCGTAGGCCTGAATTGGCGAATACTTCGCCAAAACAAATAATACTAAAAGCACGAGTAAGGAAATCCTATATAATGCTAAATAGCTCAAATTATTAAATCAAAACTGCCGGGAACGTCGCTCTGGCTAACTAAAACTCATACCTAGCGAGCGACAGCATCCAGGACGCCTCCGGTAGGCAACGGCTCTTGTAACAAAGATTATTACTATTAATCACTTTAAAAATTACCAAGAGCCTACATTTATACATAAAAGAAATGGTACTCAACTTATCAGAGGCAAACGAAGTTGGAGAAGCCATAAAAATATGATTAAATCCAAGATTTTGCGAGAAACACAGGAAAAAACACCGAGTTGTTAAGCTACGCAAAAAGGAGTACAGATGGCGCCAGAATCGGCGCAATGCATGCTTACGAAACGGGAGAAGAGAGAGCCTTGGGAGCGGCTCCACTTTTTCTTTCTCGTTTTCGTTTTCTTGCCAATTGACCCCTTCGAAGTGTTATCTCTGTTCGGGGTGCAGATTGCCATGTGGCGCGTCAAGAATACGTCCTCTGATATTTCGCGATATCCCTTTCATTAGGGATATTCGCTCAAGGAGTTAGAATTCTGAGTACATTAAGGTAAATTCTCTGGGAATATCGCCGTAGTTGTAATATACCCTAGGAAGCTACCCTGTAGGAACTTCCATCAGGACGACATGGCTTGAGCCCAAAAAAAAGATTTACTGCAACTTTGAACTTTTGAAATTCTACTGATTCAATTACTCGATTAGGAAGATCATTCCATAACTTGATCACAGCTGGAATAAAACTTCTAAAATACTGTGTAGTATTGAGCCACATGATGGAGAATGCCTGGCTATTATAATTAACTGCCTGTCTAGTATTACGAACAGGATAGAATTGTCCGGGGAGATCTGAATGTAAAGGATGGTCAGAGTTATGAAAAATCTTATGCAACATGCATAATGAACTAATTGAACGACGGTGCCAACGATTAATATCTAGTTCAGAAGTAAGAAATTGAATAGACCATAAGTTTCTGTCCAGCAAATTCTTCTTCTTCTTCTTCTTCTTTGTCTGCATCTTTTCCCACTTCTATGTGGGGTTGATGTTTCTAGCCAGCTTTCTCCATCTAGCATTAAGTTTATTCTGATAATATTCAATGTCCATATTTGTTTTGGCAAATTTTTCATGACCGGATGCCTTTCTTGCCGCAAACCCTCCTCATTTACCCGGGCTTTGGAGCGGCACCAAATTGAGGCTGGGTTTCGGTCCAACAAATTAAGAGGAGAATTAGCAGTTGAAGACCAGACAGAAGAACAATACTGAAAACAAGGTAGAATGAAAGAATTAAAACACTTCTTCAGAATAGATTGATCACCGAAAATCTTGTAAGACTTTCTTAATAAGCTATTTTTTTGTGCAATGGAAGAAGACTCAGACATAAAGTGTTCTCAAAAGTAAATTTGCCGTCGAGAATCACACCTAAAATTTTAAGTCATACAAAAAAAAAAAAAAAAAAAAAAAAAAATACATTATGAATACTGAGATCGGGATGTTGAAGAGCCACCGTTCTTGACCTATTTACAATCATACTTTGAGTTTTGTTGGTATTCAACTTCATACCTCATAGTTAGCACCATGCACTAATTTTAGCTAGATCTCAATTAAGGGTTTCAGCAACCACAGATCTACATTCAGAAGATAGAACTGATGCAAAGAGAGTACCATCATCTGCATATGCAACAAACTTGTTTTCTAGGCTAAACTGCATGTCATGTGTATATAATATGGAAAGTGATGGGCCTAGAACACTACCCTGTGGAACACCAAATATCACATTCCTATACTCACTATGGTGCCCAACAAAACAACAACTCTTTGAGACCTATTACTTAATTTAAAAAATCAACAATAATGCTAAGAAATGACCCACCCACTCCAAACTGTTTAAGTTTGAAAACAAGGGCCTCATGATCAACAACGTTGAAAGACAGCACTAAAATCAAGGCCAATCATATAAAGGTCCTGACCATAATCAAGGGATTTCTGTACAACATTGGAGATTGTAAGAAGGGCATCACATGCTCCAAGGCCTTTACGAAAATCAAATTGCAAACTAGGGAATAGATGATTACCTTCAGCAAACCTATTAAGACGTTTTGCCAGAAGACGTTCAAAACTTTGGATATTATGGGAGTTATGGAAATTGGGCGGTAATCAGTTGGACTTGAGCTACCACAAACACATTTACATAGAGGAGTAACATTACCAATTCTCCAACAAGTGCTAAAAGCTCCTCTTCTTGCTAACTTGCAAAAAATAACAGATAACTTTGGAGCTAAGAAGTCTGCAGTCTTTATAAAAATAAAGGAAAAATACCATTTGTATCTACACCTCCATAAGCATCAAGGCCCATCAACAGAGCTTTAATTTCACGAGATCGAAAAGCTAAACTAGTTAGTTTAGCCTCAAGAAAACAGGAATGAGGAAGTTCAAGTTTTCATTACTCTGTTTACTGTAAAAAACATCAGCCAAAAGGATTACCTTTTCCTTTGGACAGTGTGTGACTGAGCTATCTTGTTAAGGTAAAGGAGGAACTGTTGCATCTACACCAAAGAGTGCATATTTAAGGGTAGACCACCATTTATGTTCCTGAGCTGTACCAGCAAATATTTCTTTTATGATTAAATTGTATTCCTTTTCAGTTGAGGCATAAACTCTCTGAGCAAAAGCTCTAAGCTGAGTATTGTTATTCCAGGTCAAATCTGATGTTACCCTTCCATAGATGATAGGCCTCCTGCTTCTCCAGCTAAGCAAATCTACAATCATCATTGAACCACGGTCTGTCCTTCACTCGGTACCTTAGTACACGAGAAGG
The DNA here is from genome assembly GCF_036898095.1 of Palaemon carinicauda. Classification (NCBI taxonomy): domain Eukaryota; kingdom Metazoa; phylum Arthropoda; class Malacostraca; order Decapoda; family Palaemonidae; genus Palaemon; species Palaemon carinicauda. The sequence goes on along the minus strand of NC_090735.1, from coordinate 44,735,030 downwards.
GATACGCCTATCAATTATGTTGACTAGATT
>NC_090735.1:44715000-44727500 GCF_036898095.1 Palaemon carinicauda | reverse complement strand
TGGGTTGAGTTAGAGTTCTCTTGCTTGAGGGTACAATCGGGCACACTGTTCTATTTAATTTCTCATCCTCTTGTTTTGTTATATTTTTTATAGTTTATATGGGAAATGTTTATTTTAATTTTGTTACTGTTCTTATAACATTTTATTTTCCCTTGTTTCCTTTCCTCACTGGGCTATTTCCCCCGTTGGGAACCCTGGGCTTATAGCATTCTTCTTTTCCAACTAAGGTTGTAGCTTAGCAAGCTACAACAATAATAATAATAATAATAATAATAATAATAATAATAATAATAATGATAATAATAATAATAATAATAATAATAATAATAATAATATAAAAGGCATATATAATATCTACAGTAACTTACATCTCTCAAGTCAACTATTCGCTAAATCAATATCTAAATTTCATCTTCATTTTCAAATGGTCGCTGGGGAGGAAGCCGTTAGGATGCACATCTGAAACGCCAGAATTCCAAATTACAATAGAGAGAATATATTGGTGTCTCTGATTAATAAGCTAACTGGTACTGCCATCTGGCAATTAAATCTTGACGTTTCTAATTGGGTTATACAGCTGTCTGCATGGAAATTGCCACTCGAGAGTCAAGAATCACAGAACCATTCATTTGGGGTTGCTATAATTCTTCAACGTTCTACAAACGCTAAAATGCCTATTCTATTTCTAATTAGCCTTACCACTTCTTCCTAATATGTTAAGATTCAGTATTATTTACCTTTGATCCCCTGTTTGACAAAATTATTTTTTTTTTATCAACATTTTATTACATTTAAAGTCAATGAAAAGATTCAGTATTAATTCACTTTCGATTCCATATTGGACGAAATTGTCTTATATCAACATTTTACTACATTTAAATTCAATGGAAAGATTCAGTATTAATTCACTTTTAATATGTCGGACGAAATTGTTTTAGATCAGCATTTCATTACAGGTAAAGTCAATGGAAAGATTCAATATTATTCAATTTTTTATCTCATGTGGGACGAAATTGTTTTAGATCAACATTTTATTACATGTAAAGTTTCAGTATTAATTCACTTTTGATCTCGTGTTGAACTAAATTTTTCTAAATCAACATTTCATTGCATTAAAATTCAATGTAAAGATTCAGTATTAATTCACTTTTGATATCATGTCGGACGAAATGGTTTTAGATCAACTTTTTATTAAATGTAAAATCAAGGGAACAATTCTGTATTAATCAACTTTTGATCTCATGTGGGACAAACTTATTTTAGATCAACATTTTATTACATGTAAAGTCAATGGAAAGATTCAGTATTAATTCATTTTTAATATGTCGGACGAAATTGTTTTAGATCAACATTTCATTACAGGTAAAGTCAATGGAAAGATTCAATATTAATTAATTTTTCATCTCATGTGGGACGAAATTGTTTTAGATCAACATTTTATTACATGTAAAGTTTCAGTATTAATTCACTTTTGATCTCGTGTTGAACTAAATTGTTCTAAATCAACATTTTATTGCATTAAAATTCAATGTAAAGATTCAGTATTGATTCACTTTTGATATCATGTCGGACGAAATTGTTTTAGATCAACTTTTTATTAAATGTAAAATCAAGGGAACAATTCTGTATTAATCAACTCTTGATCTCATGTGGGACAAACTTATTTTAGATCAACATTTTATTACATGTAAAGTCAATGGAAAGATTCAGTATTAATTCACTTTTGATCTCATGTTGGACAAAATTGTTCTTAATCAACATTTTAACCGAGGAAAAACAAATGAAATTACAAATTGAATTGAACATAATTAGAAAGACGGAATCATAGAGTGAAATAAAATTGTCAAAGATTATTTCTGATATAAATGAGAATAATAATTCATCATCATCAAGTGACAATTGTTAGTGAATGTGCGTTACCAATCAGCTGCTCTCCAAAAAGTTCCTTATCTCTTGAAAAACAACAAAGATAAAAATGAAACTTCTTAATGATTTTCTTAAGATATTTGCGATAACTGATTCATACATCCATTCATTCATTGTTCACTATAAATTTCATGATAATTCAAATATTTTGACATTTCTTTTTCTTTTCATATCTAATAGCGTGAAGAAATTCTGATATCTCCTACAAATGAAATTACCCATTCAAATATGTAATCATTTGATATCTTATAAGTATCCCAGAGGTTATTCGATTTTATAACGAGAAAACGGTTTTACATAAGCGATTTATCTATTCCCTTTATATGAATTTTAAAGTAAACTTATGATTACTATGGAGTAAGGTCGAGATGCTATAATTTCATATTTTCTCTTCTATCATATTGTTATAATACATTCCAAGAGCAGAGATATGATTATTACGTATCTAAAGACCGGTTTACAGAAGGATAGGCTTGTTCACTAACGCCAGTAACTAGCTGTAAGTAAACTTTCCAGGAATAGGATAGTAAGCCTTTGCACGGAGATAGTAGGCGTTTGCATGGGGATAGTTTGCTGACGCCAGTAAACTGGCGCTAGTAACTATCCCCGTGTAAACGGACCTTAATTAACACAAAAAGATCACATTCTTCACCTGTTGTTAAAAGCAACACTCACCAAAAAATATTCTACCTCTTTCATCAAAGACATTTCTACATTTTACTCATGGCAAGGTACTGGCCCAAATTTTTCCTTTTCAAAATGAGTAAATCCCACTACACAGACATTAGAATCCATATCATTCTTAAATTGGTATTATCAAAAGCAAAGAGAATGCAGTTTTAATCAGAAGCTAAACATGCCTTGTTAAATAGCCTGACCTGCAGACGAGATTTTCTTGATATTGTCTTATGTTGATATGGTAAAGGAGTCAATCCTGTGAAATTATAAGAGAAAAGAACAGACCAAAAATGATTTAGTAAAATAATATGGCCACAGACTGAGGGCAAATTATAACATCACAGATATACTTGTATATAATTGTGAATGTTTTCAGTAGGTGTAGATAGCATACCTGTCTGGTTTGAGCGGGGGATTTGGTATACCAGTGGAAGTATGTTTATTGAAATAGTAATAAAAAAATCTAAATATCAAGGTCTTTAGTTTTTGAAAGAAACGAACACTCACTAGGGGCCACTGCAGGTCCCTTCAACCGTTTAAAGCTGTATTCATTTTAACATTTCGTATCTAAATATTTTTTTTCCAGCAATATACAAAAACCAAAAATTTTCCATTAGACTTTCCAGGCCTACATGTCTTTGCGAGTAAATAATCATAGAAGATACAGCAATTTTTAAAAGACAAACCTGACTAAATAGGCATCATATCAATTTCGTTTGTATTTAACCCAGAGGTAAAATAAGGAACACAGGGCAAAAGTAATTATAATATCCTGACAATCGTTATACAGATTCTGTCGACAGAGAATAAATCAGTAATTACGTACGTTTATTAGTATAATAGGATCCATGTTGCCTCATCCATTTCGGATTCAGTGAACCAAACAAATATTGTATTAAGCTTTACTGTTCCTAGTTGGTTCATCTGCAACAAATTCCCTTCTTCCAACTTTATAAGGAATGTGTGAATAAATCGTTAGTTTGATGTATTCTAAAGTTCTTGCATTTGCGGTAACAAAATGGAAGTTACTGAGCTTCCTAAAGAGATTTCTTGTGATGTTGGTTTGCCAAGAAACCAAGATTTCAAAGTAAAATCAAGGGATTCAAATTTGGTAAGCGTTGCTGTGCCTTTGCTATTTACTTTACAGCCTTACTAATAATTAAGACATCTTATACAAAAAGAGCAAATATATTAACGTTTACTCTTATATAAATACGCATTCTGAATTGACTTCAGAAGGTGTGCTGTCACAGTATGGATTTATAAGCTGTTATGCCGATGAAACTAATTAGTTATATATATTATAATCAAATAAATGCAAAAGGATCTATGGCCCCAATATACTTGCTGAGGATAATTTCATAAAATTATAGATGTGCACATGTCCAGTGATAACAATAAAAAAAAAATGGCTTAAGCAGTTGATGAGAGAAGGCATAACTCCCAGAATAGTCGAAGGATGGAACTTAGTGTGGCTGTGCTTTGGAGTGTATGTAGAAGCCAAGGATAGTATGCATGGCTGAGCTGTTGAGCAAACTTTTCTTTATGGAAGTTATGTGAGAACGTTAAATGCAGAGTCAAAAAGAAAATGAATAGAGATTAAAACTTTTTGCGATGGTTTGTTATTGTACTGTACGTGGCATAAGAAAAATGGGAGGAATGGTAAAGTCGACCTAAGCTGAAATAATATAAAAGGTTAACATGAGTAAAAAAAAAAGATGGATCTCAATGGTTTGCTGTGATTTGGTCACCAGGAAAGAATGGAAGACATACTTTGCGAAAAAAAAGTATATAATTTCAATGTGTTGAGGGGAAGCTAGCTAGATTCAAGAAGTGCTGTATAAATGATTGTGTGTATATGGAAAAGCAAAGGTCTTGATAGCCAGGAATCGTGCAAGTGCATTCAAGATGCGATTGACGTAGTTTGTGAAGGGGACTTTAACAATGTGCTAAAGTTGTAGAAGTTTTCAGAACTGAAACTTCATCACGATATGCTAAGTAAGAATAGGGCAGCGACTACTGTCGTGCTCTTTCTTGGGGTCACCCCTATAGGGGGAACAGCTTCCCCTTTGTTCTCTGATTTCGGTTATGGAGGAGGCAAGCCTTTAAATCTCCTAAATAGAGCGCCCCCCCCCCCCCCCCCCCCCCCGCGCCTTAGAAGGGTTGTGGTAGCCTACTGGAAACGTCCCTGCCTATCAATCCGCTGGACTGGGGTTTGAGTCACAACTCATGCTGTGTTTTTTTTTTTTTTTTTTTTTTTTTTTTGTAACCTTCCCATCGTTGTGAGCAAAAAATTTGGGGTTAGGCAGAACCTACAGTTCCACCTGTAGTCATCAGCAGCCATTGCTTGGCTATTCCTGGTCCTAACTTTGTTGGGGAAGGGACTTAGACTCTCATAATATATATAATCAATCTCTAGGGCATTTTCACTGTCCTTTTCCTCTGCCATTCATGGGTAACATTTAAAACCCCGAAGGTAGTTCTATTCTCGGACTCATCAAAAGAAGGGTAGATTACACAATTTGAAGGTCAGATCACGTGCAGGTTGTCTGTATACGTGTGCATGGTTGCAATAAAAAAAAAAGAAAAAAAAAGAGAATAATCTCTGTCCTCTATTAAATTAGAATCGCTGATTCTACTGAATATCTGCTTTGGTCGGATGAGGTGAGGTTATTGGCTCAATGCTACATTCTAGTTGCAACTCGCACAGTCATTTAATTAAAATAATCGTAATTTCATTCTTAGGTCATTAGAGGCACATTGACTTTTAATGGTAATGGGCTAAAAATTTCTGCTCATTAATAATACGAAGCCAAGAAAGACTTTTTGCTTGTATTTAAGTAAAGTAAGCATCCAAACCACTGAACGAGTCTCTCTCTCTCTCTCTCTCTCTCTCTCTCTCTCTCTCTCTCTCTCTCTCTCTCTCTCTCTCTCTCTCTCTCTCTCTCTATATATATATATATATATATATATATATATATACATATATATATATATATATATATATATATATATATATATATATATATATATATATGTATATATATATATATATATATATATATATATATATATGTATATATATATATGTATATATATATATATATATATATATATATATATATATATATGTATATATATATATATATGTATATATATATGTATATATATATATGTATATATATATATATATATATATATATGTATATATATATATATATATATATATATATATATATATATATATATATATATATATATATATATATACAAGTTAGTGTATATATAAATATATATATATATATATATATATATATATATATATATATATATATATATATACATATATATAATATATATATATACATATATATACATATATATATATATATATATATATATATATATATATATATATATATATATATATACATATATATATGTATATATATACATATACATATATATATGTATAAATATATATATATATATATATATATATATATATATATATATATATATATATATATATATATATATATATATATATATATATTTCCACGAGTCATCTTCATGACTGTATTAATCATGAAACTCTACTCCTGATCAATTCTTTCGTTCGTAAATAAAGTTCTCCAATAGTGTTTTAATAAAATGTTTGTTTCTGCATTCCATTCTGAATCTGAATTATAGATTTTGTGAGGTATATGAATATTTCTTGAGAAATTTCTCTTGAATCATTAGATATTCTTCATTTGATATGGATATTGAAGTAAAACTATCCACATCTAATTATTACTTTTAGCTAAAATGAAGCAATAACTAATCAAAAACTATGCTCATTAAAGTAGCAAATGTTAAAAATTAATCACATTAAAACATTACATTTGAAAGCGAATTGCCTTCCTTTCAGATCTGATATTGATCTCATAATTAACAAAAATAATCAGTTAATTGCATGAAAATTAAACGTAATGGGATTTTAATATTTTTCCTCGATATAAAACAAGGAACTTTATCAAACTTTTTACTTGTCCGTTAAATTTTTTCTTTCTTTTTTTCTTAAACCTGGATAAAGTTCGGTAACAAATATTATGATGAATATTTCTCTTCGAACCCGACGAAATTTTCATTCTGTGTATTTTTCTTTGTATTTCAGCAAAATTGTTGGCTTAAAAACATTTTAGAAACAAATCTGTGTTCATTTTTACTCAAAATGATATAGCTTTCATGTCATGTGCGTTTAGACTTTTAAATAACGTTTGTTGCTTCAGTCACCGGACACTTCGATATCGTTAAATTATTCTGTATTGAAATTTGATATTCGTTTTCTATATTTTCCCTTTTTACGTTTTTAATTTTGCATGCGGGTTGGGTTCACTTTTATTTTCAAAAAACGATTAAGGTCATATCAGCTCTCACGTTTCCAAATCACTAAATTCTACTTCTGTCAGAAGATAAATGAATATATTTCGTTTTTATATTGGTAACCCTGAAATTTTATTGTGTTATTTCATCACTCAATTTAGTAAGAGGCGTAACAGATATGGCCTGCATTCCATTATTATTATTATTATTATTATTATTATTATTATTATTATTATTATTATTATTATTATTATTATTATTAATACTTGCTAAGCTACAACTCTAGCTGGAAAAGCAGGATGTTATAAGCTCACGGGCCCCAACATCGAAAATAACCCAGTGAGAAAAGGAAAATAAAATATTTTATGATGAGTAACATCAAATTTAAATATCTACTATGTAAACTATAAAAAATTTAACAAAACAAGAGAAAGAAACATAAGATAGAACAGCGTGCTCGAGTGTACCCTCAAGCTAGAGAACTCCAACCTAAGACAGTGGAAGAGCATGGTACAGAGGCTATGGCGTTATCTAAGACTGGAGAACAATGGTTTGATTTTGGAATGTCCTTCTCCTAGAAGAGCTGCTTATCATACCTCAAGAGTCTCTTCTACCCTTACCAAGAGGAAAGGGGCCACTGAACAATTACAATGCAGTAACCCTTTAAGTACAGAAAAATTGTTAGGTAATCTGTGTTGCCAGGTGTATGAGGACAGAGACGAACATGTAAAAAATTGTCCAGACTATTCGGTGTGTGTATGTAGGCAAAAGGAAAATAAAACGTAGCCAGAAATAAAGATTCAATGTACTGTAGTACTATCTGGCCAGTAAAAGGACCCAATAACTCTCTAGTGGTAGTATTACTTTTATAATATCATTAATAAAATTTATTTTTAAAGATGAAAACAATGGTACTAATGTTTTATATCTTTTAAATGGAAAATAGAAAAAAATTCTAAAATATACGACATTTAAGATAGCGCGATTTATGTTAGAAATATACTATGTTCAGTAAATCTTATAATACCCTAAAATAGATAGAAATATACGGACTAATTTTTCTCTGCTAGTCAGAAGTTGCTCTTGGGTTGCAAGAACACAATGTAAATATTAAAATGCTCTACACTTCAAGTTGATGGCATTTTAAGCCAGTTTCATAACAGTAATAGAGATTATGATCTTTTTCTTCTTCCCAGCTGGTTCCCATTTTTATATGGAGTCGCCGTTGTGGATGAGCCGTTTCCATCTTTTTCTATTCTGCGCTTCTGCCTCATCAATCCCCTTCTCCTGTAAGTCTCCTCTCACACAGTCCCTCCATCTCTTTCTTGGTCTCCCTCTTCTTCTTCTTCTTCTTCCCTGAACCTCCATCTCCATAGTATGGCTCCCAAGATGGTCCTCATCTCTCCTCATCAGGTGTCCATACCATTTCAGCCCCACTTCCTGCACTTTCTTTGATATTTCCACCACCTTTGTCGACCCCCTTATGTAGTCATTTTTTATCCGATCCTCTCTTGTCACCCCAGACATCCACCTAAGCATTCTCATTTCTGCCACATCCATCTTCTTCTCCTCTGTCTTCCTCATGCTTGCTGTTTCCATTCCATACAACATTGCCCTTCTTACCACTGTCTTATGAAATTTTCCTTTTAACGTCAGTGGTATTCTTTTGTCACAAAGAACTCCTGAGGCTGCTCTCCAGTTGTTCCAGCCTGCCTGTACCCGATGTTTAACTTCATCTTCCATACCTCCTCCATCGTTAACAAAGGATCCCAAATACTTAAACTTATCAACTCTCTTTATCTGTTCTCCCCTAAGATGAATACTTTCTCTATTACACACTTCACTGGTGGTACACATATATTCTGTCTTAGATCTACTTATTCTCATTCCTCTGTCCTCCAGTACTTGCCTCCACCTTTCCAATTTCATTTCCAGATCTTCCCTGCTCTCTGCGCACAGAACAATACAATCTGCATACAATATGTTCCATGGTACTGCCTCCCTTACATCTTCTATTAAAACGTCCATCACTATGTTAAAGATAAATGGGCTCAGAGCTGACCCCTGGTGTAATCCCACTCTCACCTCAAAACCCTCTGTCTCCCCAGCACTGCTCCTCACTCTAGTAAATACACTAGGGTACATCTCTTGTATAAGTCGAACGTACTTCTCTCCCTCAGACTCCTCCATACCTCTTGTCTTGGGACTCTGTCATAAGCCTTTTCAAGGTCAATGAATACCACATGCAGGTCTCTTTGCTTTTCCCGGAATTTCTCCATTAGTTGGCTCAGACAAAATACACCATCTGTTGTTCCCCTACCCTTCATGAATCCCATCTGCTCTTTACCTATTTCTACTTCTTCTCTTAGTCTCGAATCTATCATCTTTTCCAATATCTTCAAAGTGTGGGACATCAATTTAATACCTCTGTAATTCCCACACTCTTGGACATCGCCTTTCCCTTTGAAGATTGGGATCAATATACTCCCACACCACTCATTTGGTATCTTTTCCTGCTCAAAAATCTTTATCATGAGATCGTACAGCATATCCACTCCTTCATCTCCTAAGGCTTTCCATGCCTCCACAGGCCTCCAACTGGGAAAAATGACGCTAATAATGAAATTATGAAATTATAAATTGATATAATTATAAAGACGAAACTTTAAGATGAGTGTATGCCAAGAAGACCTCAAAATGAAAAAATATTTATTAATTATATCTAGTCTTGGACAGTGGCATAGCCTCTGTACCATGGTCTTCCACTGTCTTGGGTTAGAGATCTCTTGCCTGAGGGTACATTCGGGCAAACTTTTTTATCTTGCTTCTCCTCCTCTTGTTATTTGGAAATTTTCATCCTCTTGTTATTTTCAAGATTTTACAGTTTATATATGAAAGATTTATTTTAACGTTGTTATTGTTCTTAAATTTCTCTGGTAGTTTTTCCTCATTTTCTTTCCTCACTGGGCTATTTTCCCTTTTTGAACCCTTGGGCTAATAGCATCCCGCTTTTCCAACTAGGGTTGTAGCTTAGCAAATAATAATAATAATAATAATAATAATAATAATAATAATAATAATAATAAATGTATTACCTAAAAACTGTTTATTAAAAACAAACAATATGTTGAAATGGAGAAATATAAGGTGTAAAGATATTTCTTTCCTCTCGTGTACAGGACAAATAAATAAATGTTTCTATTGAAAACCAGATTTTACGTCACCTAGTTTTTTTTTTTTTCAAAAACATTCAAAGGTAACCCACCAAATATGTATCGGATTGTTTGTAACTATTCATAAATTATTTTACGTTGGTATAAGGCTCCTAAAATTGATAGGCTCAGAAAACATTCCAATCCTATCATGTTCCAGCTCCATTTTTTTTATACAAAAGAATTAATTACTGCTGTTCCAATTAACAGAAATTTCTTTCGTGTAAAGCTTATGCATGATTGCTTTGGTATGCATCCGACCTTGTTCGTTTCCAAAGTGGAAAAAAGTGGCATGTGTTTTTAAATGCATATTTAGAAGCAATAATTGATTCTGAGCCCCACTATTGCTACCCAGTCATATGAAACTAATGCAATTTAATAGGAAAAAATTGCCTATAGAATGGTATCTAGTTGGATAGATTTTATTTCCATTATTTTCAATGATGTTGGTGGCCACTGGCAGATTCTCATATGTGCTTTCTGACTTTTTTTGAGATAAATGATCATTCTTCTTTTGTTTGCATATAAAATTACAATGAACTAATTCAGTCATAAATTTATCCTTATTTGCAATAAAAAGAAAATTAATTCAATATTTATAGTGAGTCCATAATGTTGTTCTCTCATATAAAGAATCTGTAGAGTTAGCTAAGTTGGCTCGAATTCAGAACATTCAGTTTCACTGACGTATATTATCAACATTACAATTATTGTTTTTACTACTAGCTAAGTTACAACCATAGTTGGACAAGGAGGATGTTATAAAACCATGGGATTAAAAGGGGAAAATAGCCCAATGAGAAAAGAAAATATGTAAACAGATAGAATGGTGTGTCGGAGTGTACCCTCAAGCAAGAGAACTTTAACCAAAGAAAGGGGAACAATGGTTTAATTTTCATGTGTCCTTCTCCTAGAAGAGCTGCTTATCATAGCTAAAGTCTCTTCTACACTTACAAAATAGAAAGCAGCCACTGAAAAATAACAGTGCAGTAATTAACCCCTTGAGGAAAGAGGAGAATGTGTAAAGAGTAGGTTAGACTAGTTGGTGTATGTGTAGGCAAAAACGAGCCGTGACCAGAGAGGGATCCAATGTAATACTATCTGGCCAGTCAAAGGACCCAACGTTCATGTGTAAATACAAACCCACGAACGTTATTTATGTTTTACTTGTCGAGACATTTGTCCCATTTTGCTGACAATGCATGGCAGACAACAAAGAACTTTATACTTTATATTTTTTTTTATCTTTTTATTTGTTTATTTATTTAATAATGAACTTATAAAGATAAATTTAGCCTTTGACAGTATATTGTAATACATATGTACCTATCTGGTAATTCGTCTATATATATATATATATATATATATATATATATATATATATATATATATATATATATATATATATATATATATATATACACACACATATATATATATATATATATGTATATATATACATATATACAGAATGTATATATATATATATATATATATATATATATATATATATATATATATATATATATATATATATATATATATATATATATAAATAATGTTTATATATATATATATATATATATATATATATATATATATATATATATATATATATATATATATATATATATATATATATATATATATATATATATATATGTTAAAATCTATACGTCATATACGCTGCTTTATGCAACATCATCCTACGGACATGAATCCACCTCTCTCATTCATTCTTCTTTTCCTTTGCAAGATCAGTGCTAATATATTTTCATCCCAATACCTTTATCTATCTAAACTTTTATCTATCGATCCAAGCCTCACGTCCTATTCTCTGCAAAAGCAGTATGAAGGTATTGGCTGCAAACCTCATTTCCCTTGCCAATTTGCTGACGTTCGCACACTCCAGATAGTCGAAAAGGCTAATATTTTCTTGTCTCGAAGGAAGACTCGAGAGGGGGATAGCACGGTCACAACTGACAAAGAGAAAATGGGCTTTTCTGATATTTGGAATGTTTTTTTTTTTTTTTTTTTTTTTTTTTTTTTCCTTCAAGGGGTCCAAATAACTTTACTAGATTTGCCAGCGCTTGGAGGTACATTAGATCTTTATGAGAAACCTTTGCCACTTTCTAGGGCAGCAATGTCTTATGGGAACATGCGTATGCTTGATAAGTAAAATATTTTCGTTTTTAAATGTGATATTTTCTTAATCTCTATCACTCAAGAATTTTTCTATTTCTATGCAACAGGAAAAGACTGCATAAATAACTGAACACAAAAACAAAACAAGAAAATAACTTGACCACAAAACAA
>NC_090735.1:44702500-44707500 GCF_036898095.1 Palaemon carinicauda | reverse complement strand
TGCTACGACTCGGTGCGATTTGTTTGATAATCTCTTCTGCCGTCGCGCCAGAATTCTTGCTGCTGAGCTCGAAATCTCTTGCTCGGCTTTTCGTTGAAGTCGAAGAGATAATAAAACTCGCAGGACCTCGTGATAAAAGGAATGAAATAAGCGTCATGATGCTTATCTTCTTGCCTCTAGTGTACGTGACTCCAACCTTAGTGGCCGTAGGTTATGCAGCTGAGATGAACAGCCTTGGGTTCTTCTTAGTAATAATGGCGTTGTCGCTAAACGGTTTCATCTGCTTAAAGGCGGTGGTCACTCAGCTTCTCTTTATGGAGTTATGCGGGCAACTCTCAGAGGCAACTGACATTATTGCAGGAGAGCTCGCGTTTATAGACTGTCAATCAACTGCTGACGGGTCAAATTCTATCTTGGTTGATACAGTACGGAATAAATTGGCATTAGTTGAACATTTCATTACCAAGGTGAGTCAATTGTTTAAAGTAAATGTTTTTCAGCACAAACATGAACATAATCATGTGTCTTTTTTTTCAAAAGAGATATAGAAAATTCTACATAAAAATACACTCCAATCAGGCAACTTAATTGATCACGGTGACCACACCCGGATTGCCTAAAACGTGTGTCCACTTGGTTAACCAGAACTCAGTAGATTTAATAATTTTTAAAAAAATAATCATAATTTAATCAATTTTAATAATAATCATAATTTTAAACAATCTTCCCTCAATGCAAATTTGCATAATATGATGAAAAAACGTGAATTTTTCTACTCAATTGGCCTTCTTTCATTACGTCATCCGATATTTTTTCCTTTTCAAGTTCTCTTGTGTAAAATTTTATGATCTTGGGAACCACAACACGTTAGTACCCTGAATGACTACAAATTTCACAACTTTTGCAGGTGAAAGTTTCTAAAGAAGCAATCTCCAACTGCTTCTTGTATCCGGTCATGATGCTGTTCGTTGGATCTGTGAGTGGCATCGTCATTATCAGCTTTATAATGGCAAGGGGGTCTTCCTGGCGGGGGGTTCACCCCTCATGTTCATACTCCACTTCACTTGCCTCTTTCTGTTTTGCTGCTCTGGTCAGAGAGTCGTTGATAAGGTAATATTCAAAACAAAATATTGTGTTTAATGCTGGTGATTTATGTAAATTTTATTAATTGCATAAATTGTAATCCATTACATCTACCTGTTAATAACTTTGTTCATGACGGATTGAAAAGGAATTTTGTTTCCTTTAGAAAACGAAACAAGTAACTATTATTCAAACGAAAACAGAAATTAAAAGGAGAAAGTAAATTTTATTCGCACAAAAGTAGCTTTCATTCAAATGAAAAAAGCAACTTTCATTCAAACAGGAAAGTAAATTTGATTCAATCTATAAAAGTAACTTTTATTCAAACGAAAAAAATAACTTTTATTCAAAAGAAAAAAAAAATATTAAAACAAAGAAGTAACTTTTATTCAAACGAAAAAAAATAACTTTTATCCAAGAGAAAAAAAATATTAAAACAAAAAAGTAACTCATTCAAACGAAAAAATGTACCTTTATGAAAAAGATAAAATTAACTTTTATTCAAACGAAAAATCAAATTTCTATTCAAACGAAAGAAATAACTTTAATTCAAACGGAAAAAATAAATTTTATCCAAATGAAAAAGTAATATTTATAAGGGACTATTGGGGAATAATTATGTAAAAATTATAAATTCTAAAATGTTTCACTACAAATGAATATGCTGTTTTATATTCTAAAAAAAAAAAAAAAAAAAAATCTAGTACATTTATTATTCCAGTTTACGAGGTGATAATATGGCTCTAAATATCCAAAATAATTTATTTCTAAGTTTTATTCATCGTAATTCTACTGTTAACGTTATAGGAGCTTCTATGTTTTACTCTTCGTAATTCCACTCTCAACGTTATACGAATTTCTATGTTTTCTTTATCGTAATTCCACTCTGAACGTTATAAGAATTTCTATGTTTTATTTATCGTAATTCCACTCTTAACGTTATAAAAATTTCTGTTTTATTTATCGTAATTCCACTCTCAACGTTATGAAAATTTCTATGTTTTATTCATCGTAATTCCACTATTAACGTTAAAAGAATTTCTATGTTTTATTCATCGTAATTCCACTCTTAAGGTTATGAGAATTTCTATGTTTTATTCATCGTAATTCCACTCTTAACGTTATAAGAATTTCTGTTTTATTTATCGTAATTCCACTCTTAACGTTATAAGAATTTCTTTTTTATTTATCGTAATTCTACTCTTAACGTTATAAGAATTTCTATGTTTTATTCATCGTAATTCAACTCTTAACGTTATAAGAATCTCTTTATTCATCATAATTCTACTCTTAACGTTATAAGAATTTCTATGTTTTATTCATCGTAATTCCACTCTTAACGTTATAGGAATTTCTATGTTTTATTTATCGTAATTCCACTCTTAACGGTATAAGAATTTCTATGTTTTATTCAATGTAATTCCACTCTTAATAGTATAAGAGTTTCTATATTTCATTCTTCGTAATTCCACTCTTAACGTTTTAAGAGTTTTTATGTTTTATTCACCGTAATTCCACTCTTAACGTTATACTCGTTTCTATATTTTATTTATCGTAATTCTACTCTTAACATTATAGGAGTTTCTTTGTTTTATTCATCGTAATTCCACTATTACCGTTATAAGAGGTTCTATGTTATAAGAGTTTTTATGTTCTATTCATCACAATTCCACTCTTAATGTTATCTAAGTTTCTATTTTTTATTCATCGTAATTCTACTCTTAACGTTATAAGAGTTTCTATGTTTTATTCATTGCAATTCCACTTTTATAGTTGTATGAGTTTCTATGTTTTATTCTTTGTAATTCCACTCTTAACGTTATACTCGTTTCTATATATTATTTGTCGTAATTCCACTCTTATAGTTATAAGAGTTTCTATGTTTTATTCTTTGTAATTCCACTAATAACGTTATACTCGTTTCTATGTTTTCCAGTCTTAACGTTATAAGATTTTCTATGTTTTATTCTTTGTAATTCCAGTCTTAATGTTATAAGAGTTACTATGTTTCATTCTTTGTAATTC
The DNA here is from genome assembly GCF_036898095.1 of Palaemon carinicauda. NCBI lineage: Eukaryota > Metazoa > Arthropoda > Malacostraca > Decapoda > Palaemonidae > Palaemon > Palaemon carinicauda. Next base: position 44,704,392 of record NC_090735.1, on the reverse strand, counting down.
CACTCTTAAGGTTGCAAAAGTTTCTATGTTTTATCTATCGTAATTCCTCTCTTAACATTACAAGAGTTTCTATGTTTTATTTATCGTAACGCCACTCTTGACGTTATAAGAGTTTCTATGTTATATTCATCACAATTCCACTCTTGACGTTATAAGAGTTTCTATGTTATATTCATCACAATTCCACTCTTAACGTTATAAGAGTTTCTTTGTTTTATTCATCGTAATTCCACTATTACTGTTATAAGAGTTTCTATGTTATGAGAGTTTTTATGTTCTATTCATCACAATTCCACTCTTAATGTTATAAGAGTTTCTATTTTTTATTCATCGTAATTCCACTCTTAACGTTGTAAGAGTTTCTATGTTTTATTCTTTGTAATTCCCCTCTTAACGTTATACTCGTTTCTATGTTTTATTCGTCGTAATTCCACTCTAATAGTTATAAGAATTTCTATGTTTTATTCTTTGTAATTCCACTAATAACGTTATACTCATTTCTATGTTTTCCACTCTTAACGTTATAAGATTTTCTATGTTTTATTCTTCGAAATTCCAGTCTTAATGTTATAAGAGTTACTATGTTTTATTTATCATAATTTCTCTCTTAACATTACAAGAGTTTCTATGTTTTATTTATCGTAACGCCACTCTTGACGTTATGAGTTTCTATGTTTTATTAATCACAATTCCACTATTATCGTTATAAGAGTTTCTATGTTTTATTCATCACAATTCCACTCTTAACGTTATGAGTTTCTATGTTTTATTCTTTCTAATTCCACTCGTAACGTTATAAGCGTTTTTGTTTTATTCATCGTAATTCCACTCTTAACATTATAAGACTTTCTATGTTTTATTTTTCGTAATTCAACTATTAACGTTGCAAGTTTCTACGTTTTATTTATCGTGATGCTACTCTTACCGTCATAAGATTAGTAGCAAAATTATAAATAACTGCGAAATGAATAACTATTTCAGATGCGATTTTTGGGTAGAGTACTCAGAAGGATATCTTACACTTCATCAGATGAAAGAATTAAAACACAAGTAAGTGGTAAACAAATTTTTAGATAATAATAAAATTATATAAAAATTTAAACAATTTCAAGTGAAGTGTCTAATTCGTGAATTATCGTTGATTTTCAGTTTGTCACTTTTTGTTTTTTAGCGTAGATTTTCTGACGTGTAGATAGTAAAGACAGAATATACCAATAAGGAAACTGGCAATGCAAAAGCTTTAAAATCATAATTATTATATGATATATCATAACAATTATATTAAAAACTAAATCATATAGTTATTAGAACTCTTCTCTTTACATGAATCAACACCACAATTGCATAAATTTACAACAATAAGTATTTTCGATTTCGCAATTAAATTTAGTTTCTTCCACTTTCATTTTTTTTTCATTACAGATCGACCGCATGCTTCTTCGTCTTGATGGGCTTTCCGTTTTTGCTATGGGTGGTTGGTTTACGTTACATTACGATACTCTGTTTACGGTATGTACTAACACGAATGTATTGGAAATTTGTTCGTGTTTATGAAATCTAGCGTTTAGTCTCTCCTACCGGGTTGGCGAGTTTAATAAACTCTACGGAATTAACACTGCGTTGTTTTGTCAACTGTAGTGGCAATTTTGTCAACTGTGATCAATTGTAATGAAGATTCTAGTACTTTTAGCTTAGAAATAAAGTTTTTGACCACTTTCGACGCCCCTCTGTAACACGTTACAAAAATTACAAGTTAAAAACTACTTTGAGTTTGCGTTCTATACGTTACACTGATAACTTTTAAGAAATTTTATCCTGAAACATTTGTTGTTTGTTGATTTCCTGTTCTGCAAATCGATGTAAAGCATTGAGAGATCTACACTTTTTTTTCC
>NC_090735.1:44692500-44697500 GCF_036898095.1 Palaemon carinicauda | reverse complement strand
TCAAATCCTAGATATACAACTCAAGTTATGCATATCCTACTAACTATTGAAAACAAACCTAAGTTTTTCATTACGATTCTTTGAACTTTTGTTATCAAACAAATTCATTCCTAAGTAATGCAATAGTAACAAACCTCACAGTAGTGCATCGAAGTTTGTTCAAGAATTATGATAATTTTCTGTAATGAGGAACCTTTTAAATGAATGATATTATGATACTATGAAAATTAAGGAAACCCAATATGATTATGATTTAATTTTAACAGACAATCACCGTCTGTTATTAGATTATACTCACCATGCACTCTTGGAAGAAAATACCAAATAGATTGAGAGCTAGGAATGCTGTGAGTGGTATGTACACACTGTATTCACTACAAGGAAACAAAAAGGATTCGCTCTAGTGATCACCTATATATATATATATATATATATATATATATATATATATATATATATATATATATATATATATATATATATATATATATATAAATATATATATATATATATATATATATATATATATATATATATATATATATATATATATATATATATATATATATATATATACATGCATACATACATGTGTGTGTTGATTTCATGTTACGTTGCTTGAGAAAGCGATATTGTACTGTCAAATAACTTTTTTTTTCTTTTTTTTTTCTTAACTGCTGATGTTGTTTATAAACTCATTCGTCTTAAAAATTTGAATATTGCCTCTTTGGAGAGGGCTCATCAGGCACCCGACCCTTTCATGTAGGGATAACGGTGGAGGAAAAAAAAATAAGACTTCCAGTCTTAATCAATATATCTGGCAAAAACATATTTGATATAATGATTGTACAATATAATTATTTCAGTATTTTTTTCTTAAATACAGCAATTATCTAATTAAAAACTAAGGAATAGTGAGATAACCGTGGGGACTGATATTTCCAATTGGAAGACAATTATTAGCCCTTATGAAAATTAGAATTGGCACGCCGTGAGATAACAGGGTACCAGGATTAACCAATTATCTGGTAGCAATTCCATTAAGTGGATAGCTTATTGCATAAACAACGAGATATTGAGTGTGATTATCACAGATGGAAATATCCTAAGACTCAGGTACTATGTATAATTTTCAATTTAAATATTGAATGTTTTTTATGAATACATGGTTACTCGTGTAAACGATGTTTGTATATGCAGGTTTTAGATCATAAAAAGTGATAGTTGAATATCTCTCTCTCTCTCTCTCTCTCTCTCTCTCTCTCTCTCTCTCTCTCTCTCTCTCTCTCTCTCTCTCTCTCTCTCAAGAAAGAAAGAGAGATATATTAGTTCACCAAACTTTCAACTGGGCTCCAAAAGGCACTAGAAGAGTTGAAAGTCCCAGCCATACATGGCTGAGGACTATGGGGCGTGAAGTAGATGATGATGAATGGAGAAGTATTGATTTAAAAGCTCACGATAAAGACGACCTTTGCATCAATAGGCGCAGGAGGATATATTATATATATATATATATATATATATATATATATATATATATATATATATATATATATATATATATATATATATATATATATATAATATATATATATATATATATATATACATATATATACATATATATATACACACATTATATATATATATATATATATATATATATATATATATATATATATATATATATATATATATATATATATATATATATATATATATATATATATATATACCAGAGAGATGATTACGTGATCTATTTTTTCATAGATTAACCTAGAATCGTCTGTAAAACAACTTTACATTATTGCAACTCACAGAGAATAATGAATGAATCTTTCCACATTATATTGCTTCCAGATGGACTTAGAGTCACACTGAAAATATTTCGTATCATTTCGTTATCAAACAGCAGTTAATAAACAGTTCACCCACTTTAAAAACTTCTTTGTTATCTGTTTACAAGGTAAATTCCCCTTTACAGTGCTTTTATATTATTATTTTTTTACAAACTTTTACTTAAATAAAACTTAAAGCATTGGTTTTAATTGAAATCAACATAGACGTATCCTGAATTTCAGTATGATCTAAATTCATGGAACATCCACTGAATTAGAAATTAATTCAATTATCTTTAAATAGGTCAAATTTTATATACTTTCTCTTAAATAAAACCAAATACTTGTTTTAACTGAAATCAAAATAGTCGTGTCATGAACTTCAGTATGACCTGAATTCATGGAACAGCCTCCAAATTATAAATGAATTTAATGACTTTCCTCCCCAGCATTCACTCTCGCTATCTAATATAAATTGGAACTTTTCAACTCTAGCGAATTTACGGAGTGTGCACGCTCTCGTAAAACTTCTCCCTCTCTCTCTCTCTCTCTCTCTCTCTCTCTCTCTCTCTCTCTCTCTCTCTCTCTCTCCTTACATGAACGGACACATAAATATTGGAACAAAGGAGGTTAAATGTGTCGAAAGTTTGAATGATTTGATTCAATTTAACCTTAGTCTTTGTGGCCCATAAAGTGAAATGTATTTGAATCACTCCTTTTAGAATATATGAAATAAAATGTGGAAGAAAATTAGACATATTTCAATGCACACTTTGATATGCAGTACAACATAATGGATGTCGTGAAACAGAGAGAATTACATTTTAAGTAGTATTCATTCTTAGTTTCATATTTTTTCGCTAGGAAGTTTTAGCGTTTGAGCAACATGATACTGCTCTCACTTTTCTCTTTATGGCTGCATGATTTGATGCAAAATGCAGCATCCATTAGCCTCCATATATATATATATATATATATATATATATATATATATAATATATATATATATATATATATATATATATATGTGTGTGTGTGTGTGTGTGTGTGTGTGTCTGTGTGTGTGTGTGTGTGTGTGCTTGTGTGTGTGTGTGTATACAAACACGCAACACCAACAAATGTAGCTGTTTCTAGCTACAACGCTAGTTGAAAAAACAGGATGCTATAAACCCAAGGGCTCTAAGAAGGAAAAATAGGCCAGTGAGGAAAGGAAACAAGAAAATAGATATACAGCAATAGATGTAATCAATAACTAAAACAAGATATTTTAAGAACAATAACAACATTAAACTAGATCTTGCATATATAAACTTTAAAAACTTTAAACAATAGCAAGAGAAACACGATCTAATAGTGTGCACAAGTGTACCCTCAAGCAAGAGAACTCTAACCCAAGACAGTGAAAGACCATGGTACAGAGACTATGGCGCTACACATGACTAGAGAACAATGGTTTGATTTTGGAGTGACCTTCTTTACTTTCCATAGCTAATGAGTCTCTTTTACCCTTATCAAGAGGAAAATAGCCACTGAACTTGAGTGAAGAAGAATTGTTTAGTGTGTGAGGACATTGGAGAATGTCGAAAGAATAGGCCAAACCATTTGGTGTATGTGTAGGGAAAGAAAAAGTAGCCGCAACGACATAGAGAGATCCTAAGTAGTGCTGTCTGTCCATTCAAAGGACCTAATAATTCTCTACGGGTAGTATCTGAACGGGTGGCTAGTGCCCCGGCCAACCTACTACCTACATTACATATATATATATATATATATATATATATATATATATATATATATATATATATATATATATATATATATATATATATATATATATATATATATATATATAATGACGTAACAATACGATTCTCGCAAACAGCTACCCCATTTCCTGTTTGCTTCATTAGTATGTTTGGCACGTGGGTTATTACGGTTAGAGCTTGCTAAATCACGAAGGTGGAAATGTTTTCCACATCTCTACATGAGCTCATAAAAGGAATCGCATGTGGGTCGTTGGGGGTATAATTACGTTGGAGTCTCCTCATTTTGGACAACATATCATTCTTGCTTTGGTTTTCTGTCATTTTGGAGAGTTCTTTGTCCGTGCGAAACCACTTAGTGCTTTACACAACATGAGGAGATAGATCTCTTCTCTATTGAATTTAATTTTTAGTCTATGTTTCCTTTTCTTATGGTTATCCAGTTGAATTTTACAATGAAATTTAAAGTGCTCAGGATTTCTTCCGATATGTAACAAAATTCAGGCAACTATAATTCATCTGATCCAAAATGTACACCGTTAATTTTTACAATACTTAGACACGTGAGGTGAAAATTTTGATTGATATTAAATAAAATATATAAATCATCTGAATTACAAACCAACACCCCCCCCCCCAAAAAAAAAAATCCGTATTTCACGAGTATTATAAATTTCGTATATGAAACAAAATTACAAAACAACTATAATTCACCTGATCCAAAATCTACACCGTTAAGTTTCAAACAAATGAGCTGTAAAGTTTAATTAAAAGTAAATAGAATATAATTCATCTGAACTATCATAACAATTTTTTACCGCATTTCACAAGTATTATCAACGAATATGATTAATGTTATAGTTTATTTTAGTAATGAGATATGCAATGAAAGAAATAAAAACATTTTGTCGCATGATTCTATATTTTTTTTTTACTTCACTTAATCAAATGAAGGAGTTCAGATAAATGGCTATCAAGCATTGACCTCCAGAATTACTTGCTCGTTGCATTACTCTAATAAGAGGAATTGACTCTATAAAGTGTTTGCCAGGTGGTGAGGCAGGAAAAACCAAATTTGAACTTAAGGGTACATCAAGGTCATTCAAGACTACAGTAGAGTTTTTAGCTGTACGTGATAACGTTATGCATTAAAGTAATAACAACAACAACAATAATAATAATAATAATAATAATGTTATTAACATTACTATTATCATCATCTTCTCCAGTGTTCAGGATCAATTATTAAAAGACCACATGAATAAAACGATAAAAACAAACTCGGCTCTCTCTCTCTCTCTCTCTCTCTCTCTCTCTCTCTCTCTCTCTCTCTCTCTCTCTCTCTCTCTCTCTCTCTCTCTCTCTCTCATATTCCAGCGATTCAGGCCTGTACACATAT
>NC_090735.1:44667500-44687500 GCF_036898095.1 Palaemon carinicauda | reverse complement strand
TCTCTCAAAATCCGTTTTTTGGGCTCAAGCCATGTCGTCCTGATGGAAGTGTACCAGAGCATTACTGTATCTGTGGATTCTCAGAACATGCCGTACTCCCCGGATGTAATTTTTCCCGGTCGACTAGACCTAGAGACCTAAGATGTTACTGTTATACATCTTTTCAACTAACTATAAACCATGTTAGAGCTTCCTGCTCTCTACAGGGAAGAGTCCTACTAGACTCTGGAAAAGTCTCGAAGAGTACATATACCTATGTATGAATACCAGGCAAGCTAATATAGTGGTCTCGCCCTATATTAAGTAAAGCATAGTTTGTAAAGAACCACTGCGTCAATATGAAATATCGACCAGTTCTCCGCACAATACTTGTACTGGACAAAGGTTTTATATCTGCATAGGAGGAAAACCAATGCAACATAGCTTGCATAAAGGAACAATTCTATAAGAATTATCCCAGATAAGGTACATAGAATGAATGCTCAATTATACCAATAAATTGACACAGGTGAAGGAGACGCAAGGTTCTCAAGAACCAGTTTATTGACAGGCAATAAATAGACAGGTTAACCACAATTATATATATATATATATATATATATATATATATATATATATATATATATATATATATATATATATATATATATATATATATATATATATATACATAAGAAGAGGATAACCCAAAACTTTAAGCATAAGTATGATAGTAAACAGAGCTTGTTTGTCTGAAAGAAAAAACATTAAATGCCACTTTTAAGATACTGAGGTATCAAAGTCATAAAAGCCTGTATTACAAATCAATGACATTAGCGTTAGAAACGCTCGGCACACATGTCTGCACTTATGCGAGGTTCACCTTCGGAAATGGAACAGTCTACATGGGCAACACAGTGCCCTCACTTAGTTTGTAGTACAGTATGTAACTACACACTCACCCTGGAATTAATCGTCCCAATTAAGACCACTGTTCCTCGCAGAGTTAAACAGTAGGGTTAACACCACGACCCACTGCTACCACAGATCTCTTTAGTTCCTCTACTTGCTTCGCATAGTGGCGAAAGAACACTCTGGAAGACTTCCAGCCAGTGTATGAACGGAGATGTTCAAAATCCATACAATTAAAGAAATTTAAGGATGAGGCAACTTTCCTCGGATCGTGACCTGCGGGTGTATTGTCAGGATCCGCTCTGTGAATAAAATATGTAATTTTCGCTCTGAGTTGATTCAGAGATAAATTTGAGCCTGATGTTTCTCCCCTGAATAGTTGACCACCCTTGAAGTCTGAAGTTCTATGAAGATAGACCTTCAGGCATTCTACTGGACATAGAGATGCATCTTCTTTCAGAGGGCAGATTCTCCAGGGACCCCACCTGTTGGTGGGTAACTCATTCTTGGCGAGAAACGTAGGATCCGGAAACAGGTTCAGTTCTCCCCCATCCAGGAACTAAACACGACCTGCCTCTCTCGAGAGGCTACAATCTCACTAACCCTGGCCCCGGACGCGAGTGCAAAATAGGAAAATAACTTTTTGTGTCAAATCCTTTAACGCACACTCTTCATTGCTCAACAGAGAAGCGAAATGAAGAACTTGTCTAAAGACCATGAAATGGGCTTTGGAGGTGCTGAAGGTCTGAGCCTAGCACCGGCTTTCGGGACTTTATTAAAGATCTCGTTACCTAGGTCGACCTGGAAGGCATATAGAATGGGTCTTGTCAAAGCAGACTTACAAGCTGAAATCATGTTAGCTGCCAATCCTTGACCATGGAGGTGGAGAAGAAAGATAAGCAGAAGTCTGTCAAGATCTCCTGCGGATTCTTCGCCTTGACAAAAGGCCACCCATTTTCTCCAAGATGACTCATATTGCCTTCTAGTAGATTTTCACTTATATTCCTCAAGGAAGTCTATGCTGGCTTTCGAAATCCCGAAACGCTTTCTCACCGCTAGGGAAAGAAAATCATGAGCTGCAGGGTCCGGGTTTTCTGTAATGAAGCGCAGACAGTTGACTTCTGGACTCGCTGGGTCAGAACTGGATCTGGTAGCGGTACAAACTTCAGCTACGGTTCCAATGCCAGGAGGAACCACACGCTGTTCGGCCACTTGTGGGCCACTATTGCCGCTACTCCTTGAAGGATCTCAGTTTGTTGAGGACCCTCAACAGAAGGTTGTGAGGAGGGAACAGATAAATCTTGGACCATCTGTTCCAGTCGAGGGACATCGCGTCCACTGCTTCCGCTAAGGGGTCCTCGTACGGGGCACGTACAGGGGCAACTTCTTGTTGTCTTTCGTCGCAAAGAGGTCTATCTGCAGTTCTGGGACTGATTCAGAATGAAGGAGAATGATCCTGCGTCTAAGGACCATTCCGACTCTATCGGTGTGAACCTGGATAGAGCGTCCGCTGTCACATTGCGGACTCCTTGAAGGTGAACTGCCGACAGGTACCACTTCTTCTTTTCCGCCAATCGGAAGATGGCCAACATCACCTGGTTGAGAGGTGGTGACCTCGATCCTTGTCGATTCAAGTATCTAACAACTACCTCGCTGTCTATCACCAACCTTATGTGGATCGAGTGACGCGGGGAGACTTTCTTTAAGGTAAGGAGCACTGCCCTAGCTTCTAGAAAGTTTTATGTGATAGGTCTTGAATAGCTTGGACCAAGTCCCCTGGACTTTTTTCCGATGAGAGTGACCTCCCCATCCCTCCTTCGAGGCGTCTGAGTGAATCGTCACCGACGGGGGAGGTGGCTGAAGAAGAACCGACTTCCTTAGATGTCTGGCTTGGGACCAAGGCCTGAGAAGAGTACTTAACCGAAGCGGCTGGTCTTCTCAGATCTCTTCGCGCGTTTGATGCATAGCTTCTCCAAACTCCGACTGCATCCTTTAGCTGTGCTCTTAGCACTGGGTCTGTCACAGAAGCAAACTGGAGAGAGCGCAGTACCCTCTCCTGCTCGCGTCTTGATATCCTTTCGGAATCTAGAAGTCTCTTGACAGAACCCGCTATCTCCTTCCTTTTCTTCGCCGGGATGGAGAAACGGTGTGACAAAAAGGTCCCAGTGGATTCCCAGCCACTGGAACTTTTGAGATGGAGAAAGTCGAGACTTTTTCTGTTGATCTTGAAGCCTAGGTACTCTAGGAACTGGATCACTTGACTGGAAGCTTGCAAGCATTCTGTCTCGGATGCTGCCCACACCAACCAGTCGTCCAGGTAGGCTACTACCTGAATTCCCTTTAGGCGTAATTGTTTGAGAGCTACGCTCGCAAGCTTCGTAAAAATCCTTGGGGCTATGTTTAGCCCGAATGGCATGGCTCCGAAGGCGTATAGTCTTCGTTGTAGCCTGAACCCTAGGTAGGGGGAGAGTCGATGGCTAATTGGAATGTGCCAATAGGCGTCTGACAAGTCTATAGAGACGGAATATGCCCTCTTGGGCAGTAAGGTCCTTATGTGTTGCAGTGTTAGCATTTTGAATTTGCAATTCACTATGAACTTGTTGAGTGGCGACAAGTCCAGAATGACTCTGAGCTTTTCCGAGTCTTTCTTGGGAACACAAAACAGCCTCCCTTAGAAATTGATGGGCTTCACCCTTCGGATCACCTTTTTTCTCCAACAGTTCTTGAACGTACACCTCCATAACGGGGGTGGAGTGTTGGAAAACCCGAAGGCACGGGGGTGGAGTGCTGTACCAGCTCCCGCCCAGTCCATTCTTGAGTAGGCTGTGGGCCCAGGGATCGAAGGTCCACCGATCCCGAAATTTCAGAAGTCTCCCTCCTACCGGTATCACCTCACTTGGACTGCCGTCCTGAGGTCTTGCCTTCCTGATTACGACCACCCCTGAATCCCCTTCCCCTTGAGGGGCGTCTAGACTAGCCTCTGGCTGCTCCTCTAGGTTTTGCTCGAAAGGAAGTAGACTGCCCTTCGAACGCTGGGGTGAATGCCGTGGTCTGTGTCGACACGGCCTGGGGTACCCACTGAAAAGTGGTCGGGGTTTGTGCCACGATCTGGGGCACTGGGGGCAATGGCAATTGCAGTTGCTGTTGCTGTCTAACAGGCTTGGCTGGCCGAGACGGTAGCCTAGTCCTCATAGTCTTCCTCTTTGGTTGAGGACCCTCATCCGGGGAAGACTTTCTTTTGATACCCAGGCCCCACTTCTGGAGAAGGTTTCTATTCTCCAAGGCGGCCTTATCAACAACTTCTTTGACCAAGTCGGTAGGGAAAAGGTCTTTTCCCCAAATGTTGGAGGAGATTAGTTTCCTTGGCTCGTGCCTCACTGTAGCCGAGGTAAACACGAACTCCCTACAAGCTCTCCTTGCCTTGACGAAGCCATGAAGGTCCTTCGTCACTGTGGCCAGATGAGTCTTGGCCACTACCATGAACATTTCATGGACCTTGGGGTCACTTGCCATCGTCTCGAGAGTAGTCTGAAGAGACATTGAGGCAGTCAGTCTTTCTTTTGTATCAAACTCTCTCCGCAAAAGAAAGTCAGACAGCTTAGGGAGGTCCTCGCCGAACTGACGTCCGGCGATATCAGCCTCCAACTTTCCAACTGAGAACGTAAGATGGACGTCCTTCCAGTCTTTGTGGTCCATTGGCAGGGCCAGCGACAAGGGTTTACACTCCTCCAGGGAGGGGCAAGGCTTGCCGGCCTCGACTGCTTTTAGTACAGCCAGAAACCCTTTCTGTAAAAAGGGGAAGGCTCTAGTAGGAGAGGACACAAAGGAAGGGAGCTTCCTATTCAATGCGGCTACCTTTGAGTTAGAGAAGCCCCTCTCTTTCATCGAGGATGAAAGTAGAGCTTGAGCCTTAGCATGCTCCATCACTATGACCTCCTTCGGCTCTGTCTCCTCCTTTGAAGCTGGTTCCTTCCTCAGCCGGACATAACAGTCCGGATATGATGCCTTGCTGGGCCAGAATTCCACCTCCTCCAGGGGAACTGAGCCCAGCTTATCCGAGATGACGATCTTTCCAGTCGTCATCGGCATGTGCTCAGCATACCTCCATGGGTTAGCATCTGAGCACAAGGGAAGGTCTTTCACATTGAGCTTTTTCTGGGGCCCATGTGATTCTGCAAGGCACTGCATTCGCAGTTCCATTGCAGCCGCCTTCTCCTGATTCTCCTTCTGCATTTGTTGGATCATTCCAACAATAGAAGAGAGGGCCTGTCCCAGCTCTACTGGGAGACCGGCCGATGTAGAGGGAATACAGTGAACCCTCGTTTATCGCGGTAGATAGGTTCCAGACGCGGGCGCGATAGGTGAAAATCCGCGAAGTAGTGACATCATATTTACCTATTTATTTAACATGTATATTCGGACTTTTAAAACCTTCCCTTGTACGTAGTACTGTTAACAAACCACCCTTTAATGTACAGAACACTTAATGCATGTACTACAGCACCCTAAACTAAAACAGGCACAAATATTAAAGGCGATTTTATATCATGCGTTTCCTAAACACCTAAAAAGCACGATAAAAAATGGCAACCAATGTTTTGTTTACGTTCATCTCTGATCATAATGAAGAAACAAACTCATTTAGTGTACAGTACACATATATGTATAGGTTAGTTTTTGCATCGATTATATTGATTATACAGTACTGTACTGTATGTTGATTTGTTTATTACCAATGTTTTAGTTTACGTATTTTTCTTAGGACTTCCAAATGAAATGTTTTTCTTTATGACGCCGCCTGAAACGACGGCGTGTACGCTCAGTAAACAACCACGCTCAGAACAAACAAGGCATTTAACGCGCATGATGATAGTGATAAATAATGATACAGTACATACAGTAATTACAGTAAAAGCATTTACAAAATATGTTACCTTACAAATATAAATTATACAGTATTGTACGTAGCAAAGCAGGAAAACAATTTATGAGAGAGAGAGAGAGAGAGAGAGAGAGAGAGAGAGAGAGAGAGAGAGAGAGAGAGAGAGAGAGAGAGAGAGAGAGAGAGAGAGAGAGATTGTTTTACGTACGTAAATGTAAATTTTAAACAAAAAAAATATGATAGGTTACAACATGTAGACTTTTAAAACCTTGCCTTTAACTTAATGCATACAGTACGTACATTACTAAACTATAAAACAGGCAGTAAAAATATTAAAGTAAAAAATAAAGATTGTTACTGTACTCACCACGAAAGAAGTTGAAGAAAAACTTGAATGGTGATGGCGATGAATTTGCTGCACAGTAGAAATGATCATGATGAAGCTGATGATGTGTTCTACTGTGCAGTCAATGATAGTATTTTACGTCTCTTCAGACGGAGGTGTCTTTTCCTGGGACACCTCTTCAACTTCTTCAATTTCTTCCGAAGGCGTACTAGCAGGAGGAACTGGCTCTTTTTTGCGAGGCTGGAAAAACATTGTGATCGGAAGTTGCTGCCGCTGCTTCTTTTTTCGCTCTAAGAGCATCCTGTAGGGAGTCATGATGTCATCGACCTTGTTGGAGAATTGCATAGACCGAACCATATCCTCGTCCCACTCTTGTAACATTTCTTTCGCCTCCTTGATATGGTTGCAGAACTTGGCAAGCCGTTCTAATGTTAAGCCCGTTTCTTCGACATTTTCTTGGGTCTCTTCCTGGGTATCACTCTCTTCCTCACTTGCCGATTTCGTCAGGTCTTCGAGGTCTGCGTCAGTTAGGGGCTGGGAATGGCAGTCCAACAACTCGTCGACGTCTTCAGTCGTCATGTCGCCAAACCCGTCACCTCCAATTATGGCAGCCAACTGCACAGATTTCCGTATTGCAGAGTGTTGGATTTCCGACGGAGTAAATCCCTTGTCGTCGTAAACAATATCGGGCCACAACTTCTTCCAGCTCGCATTCACGGTTGCAGGTTTCATCTCTTGAAGTGCCTTCTGAATATTCTGCAGGCACGTGGCTATGGTGTACTGCCGCCAGTACGCCTTCAAGTTGAAATCTTCATCCTCGTCATCTTGGGCAGCATCCACACACGCAACGAGGTCCGCCAAGGTATTCTTCGTGTAGAGGGCCTTGAACGCCCTGATAACCCCCTGGTCCATCGGTTGAATTAATGACGTGGTGTTGGGTGGCAGGAACTCAACCTGAATGCCCTCATGCGACAGGTCAGTAGCGTGTCCACCAGCGTTATCCATAAGGAGAAGGATCTTGAATGGCAAGCCCTTCTCTAAGAGATATTTACTGACTTGCGGGATAAAACACTGGTGGAACCAGTTGGAGGTCAGCATCTTCGTAATCCATGCTTTTTGATTATGCATCCAGTACACGGGAAGGAGATTCTTATTTTTATTTTTCAAAGCGCGAGGATTTTTCGACTTATAAATAAGCCCCGGCTTTAACAAAAATCCAGCAGCATTGCCACACATCACGAGGGTAACGCGATCCTTGAATGCCTTAAAGCCAGAGGCTTTGGCTTCCTCTTTGAACAGGAAAGTTCGCGACGGCATTCTCTTCCAAAACAAGCCAGTCTCATCCATATTAAAGACTTGTTCCGGCTTGTATCCACCTTTGGCGATAATATTCTTGAACGTCTGGTTCACGTAAGTTTCAGCAGCGGCAGTGTCAGCGGAAGCAGACTCCCCATGCAGGGAAACGCTTTTCAGGGCGAAGCGTTTCTGAAACTTCGCAAACCATCCTTTGCTTGCGGAAAAACGTTTCTGAGGCTGGGAATCAGTGGATGTCCCTGGTTGAGGATCATCTGCATCATCATCATCTTCAGCATGGTTGCCGTCGTCGTCTTTAGGTTCCTTTGCAGCAAAATTCTCATATAAACTCAAAGCCTTTGTTTGGATGGTGTTCGTATCCAACGCTATGTTCTTCTTCCGGCAGTCGGCAATCCACACAGCTAAAGCACCTTCCATGCGTACGATCGTTTTATTACGCGTTGTAACGACTCGCTTCGCTGATCTGCTAAAGGTGATTGCAGCCGTCTTTCTAATGTTCGCCTCGTCCTTTTTGATATAGCGAACGGTGGATTCGTTGATGCCAAAATGGCGGCCGGCGGCCGCGTAACTTCTACCATCTTTTAACATGTCGAGAAGCGTAACCTTCTCAGCTATCGTCATCATCCTTTGGTGGCGTTTAGGCTCACTACCAGCCTTAAGAGAAGCAGAACGCTTGGGAGCCATTACAGTAGGATTTACGTACAGTACTGTAACAAAAAGTTCAACTTAAAAAGGTCGCACACAGCACAGATTAAACTTCACAAACTTAAGAACGTCTACTCAGCAATACGCGGTAACAGAGAGTGAACGATCCAGCCCCGCGAGAACTTTGATGCTGCGGGTAGAAGATGCGGGCAAAACACCAATCACAGGCTAGATAACAAAACTTGAGTTCTGATTCGTCATCTATCAGCGCTTGAACCAATCACAACCCGTCTTACTGTACTATGATGCGTTGGTTACCTACTCATAGAAGATGCCCCGCGCATACTGAACGTACGTAGATTAAGTACAATACCGTAATAATAATAAATAATGATAATAATACTGTACAGTAATAATAATAATAATAATGATAATAATAATAACAATAATAATTTTATTAACAACAACAACAATAATAATAATAATAAAACGTACGCTATTTTACGCCTCTCTCTCTCTCTCTCTCTCTCTCTCTCTCTCTCTCTCTCTCTCTCTCTCTCTCTCTCTTGTACGCTTATTCGAAATGTGATTTTTGCAACAAAGAATATTATTGGATGCAGTACTGTACTACGTACGTATACATACAAAAGATTCATGGAAAAGAAGCACATCCATTACAGTACACACCATTCTAATATGGTATGACTGCATCTGATTTGCGTTTCATGTTCGATTTAATTTTACTACGTACTGAATTATCATATGATCACATTCTCTTTTCGTGTTTTATTTCTTTCTGTGCTGAATTATATATCATATGTAATGTAATGAACAATCAGTAAGAGCAGATATTACTAATTACAGTATTAATGGAATTACAGGTAACAAAATATCGTATTTGGGGGTCTTCAGATTTCGCGGTATTTTCGAATTTTCCGGAAAATCCGCGATATGTATATATATATGGGTTATGGAAAAACCCCGCGAAGTGGTGAATCCGCGATTGTCGAACCGCGAAGTAGCGAGGGTTCACTGTAGGCTCCGGAATCTGAACCGGAGTAGCCGACACCTCGTCGACGTCTACCTCTACAACGTCTGGGGCTTGAACTTCATCCTGGGCTTCTGCCAGGAGGTCTTCTCCAGACACCCGTCCACATCAGACATCCTGTCATCTAACTGGATGTCTTGCATCGCGACCGCGACTTCATCATCCACATGGATCTGAACTTAGGGGATCTCCTCTTGAGGCTGGGGAATCACTGCATCAGCTGATGCCTTAGGGAAAAGATACGCCCTCATCTTCTCACTTGGAAGATAAGGGCCAGAAGTGTTCTTTTGGAAGCCCCTTACCCAGGTACGAAGCTTCTTCCTAGCTATATCCCTTGATTCCTCTGTCCTAGGGGAATCAAAGGTCTCAGTAATCAGGTTAGTGCACACAGTACATACCTGAGGGTCCCAATACCGGAGATCATCCTTGGAGACAGCGTATGCTGCGTGTCTCCTACAAAACTCATGTCCGCAGAGGTTCTTGCTGCGGACGTTGCAGAAAGCACTTCCGCACTTCGGAGTGTCCTTCTGTAAATAGAAGAAATTTCCATGAGTAACAAGTGAACTATGTATCACTGGATATGCATAGTATAGCATAACAATTCATAAAGGAAAGACACACACTTGTGTTTCCCTCACAACCCCTTGCTGCAGCCTTCCAGATAATAAAATCAAATGGTTAATCTCTTCTAGAGTAACCAATGCAAAGTTTCCAGAGGAAACAGGTGGAGCTCACACCTAAGCAATGATTTTAAAAACCTGGATAATAGACAGGAAAGAACTCACTTTCCTATCTGTAGGGCAACAGCAAAGGACTGTGCAAGAAAACACAAAAGTGTTAGAACACTCAGTGCTGTACCAACACCCTTACCATAGTTTTCTTCTTACACCATACGGCATACACCATAACTAGCTTTAAAGTATACTACTTAACAGCTATAAGGCGGCAGCACTCTGGTTCAAATGCATGTGCCAGCCGGCAGCAACTGCCGGCCGGCAACCGCCAATGTCGGCCAGCAATGGCTGCCTGCCGGCAACTACACAAGGTAGTACCCAGCTGCCGGCCACACTCTTGGTGACCGGCAGACAAGGGCTGACATAAGACGGCCGGCAAAGGTACAAGACCGATGCCAGCTGGCAGCAAAAGAACCAGAGGACTACACCTGCCCGGCTGCCGGCCTCATAGGCCGGCAGCCGGGTCGGGTACAGCACTAGAAGAAAAATAGAATGGATGCCGGGATAAGAGTGTACACTACCTCCAAGCCCGGCAATCCGAAAGAGTGCATATAAGGAAGGGGAGAATCTAATTCAGGCTTCCTGACCAATGCCGTCTGGCACTACAGGCAGGCATGTAAGAGGGACCAAGGGAGGTCCGGGCAGCACTCAAAAATATAAGACCCTTGCCGGCCGGCAGCTCTGCCGGCCGGCAAGGGGCTGAGTCAATTCCATATCCTAACCTATACTAGGTCCAGATGTAGAACGACGTACAGTATTGTAATGGCTAGGCCATTACAGAGATAGAGGGGGAAGGGACAAAGAGGGTCCTACCAACCTTGCTTTAGTGACGGATCACCCGCAGCCAAGAAACTTATCTTAGCCTAAGGGAGATCTAAGGGGGAAGGCCAGCAATACTTGCCAGCTCCCAGAGCACCAAAGCAAGGAAGGTGTTGCTACTCCCAGGGAAAGAAACTTATCCACCCCCGAGAACAGCAACAAGGACTAGTCTGGTAGATCACAAAAGAAGGAATCATATCCACAGAAACCTTCGGTAGTGACCTAAGGAGGCTAAGCCCCCTTTGTCTGTGTCAGGCCAGCGAGGGAGACTCTGCCCCAAGCCAGGCAAACACAGACTCAGACTAAAAAACTCTGTTGTTCTGTCCCTCTTTGAACCATACTACAGGAACAGGAAGGTACAGTACCACCCCAGTATAGTTTTATCGAAAATAAATTCGGAAAAAACCACTTAGGGATAAGCCCAAGGCTTAAACAGAGGGAAAGAGATTGCATACCTTCTCCGAAGGAAAGAAAGCAACCGGGGAGTATGATAAAGTATACTAAGGCTCCATAAGCAACTTAGCCTAGGCACCAAGAGAATCGATTACCTAAATCACTGAAACTCACTCGTATACTATCTTGGAAAAATTCCACACAGTCATAAATGTATAAAACATAGCCTAAAGCTTCAATAAAATTTTTATTACACTCGGAAAAACCAAAATCATGCATGAAGTACTAGGACCAAACGACTAGGCTACATGGCCTAGCGTAGGCCAGAATGGCGAATACTTCGCCAAAATAATACTAAGCACGAAAGGAAATCCTATGTAATGCTAAATAGCTAAAATTTATTAAAGCAAAACAACCAGGAATGTCGCTCTGACTAACTAAACTTATACCTAGCAAGAGACAGCGTCCAGGACGCCTCTGGTAGGCTACGGCTCTTGTATCAAAGATTAATCCTATTAATCACTCAAAATTTACCAAGAGCCTACATTTATACATAAAAGACATTATACTCAACTTATCAGAGGCCGACGAAGAAGGAGAAGCCATGAAAAGTAGAATAAATCCAAGATTTGCGAGAAACACAGGAAAAAACACCGAGTTGTTAAGCTTCGCAAAAAGAAATACAGATGGCGCCAGGATTGGCGCCAGGCACGCATACGAATCGGAGGATAGGGAAGCCTTGGGAGCGGCTCCCCTTTTTCTTTCCCGAATTCGTTTCTTGCCAATCCCTCCTACGAGACGAAATCTCTGTCCAGGATGCAGATTGCCATGTGGCGTGTCAAGAATACGTCCTCTGATATGTCGCGATATCCCTTTCACGAGGGATACTCGCTCCAGGAGTTAGAATTCTGGTACCTTAAGGTAAATTCTCTGGGAATATAGCCGTAGTTGTAATATACCCTAGGAAGCTACCCTATAGGAACTTCCATCAGGACGACATGGTTTGAGCCCAAAAATATATATATATATATATATATATATATATATATATATATATATATATATATATATATATATATATATATATATATATATATATATATATATATATATATATATATATATATATATATACATACATACAGTATATATAGTAATTTATATAAATAGAGGCACTTATACATTTAGGTATACAGTATAAGTATGTATATGGAGGCATAATAATTATAATTGCTTTTCTATATACATATATCTTTACTCGTGCATTACTTACACACACACACACACACATATATATATATATATATTATATATTATATATACATATATAGATTTATATATATATGTATATATATATATATATATATATATATATATATATATATATATATATATATATATATATATATATATATAAATATGTATATATACATATATACACACACATATATATATATATGTATATATATATATATATATATATATATATATATATATATATATATATATATATATATATATATATAGATAGATAGATAGATAGATAGATAGGTATATATATATATATATATATATATATATATATATATATATATATATATATATAGATTTACTGTATATATATATATATATATATATATATATATATATATATATATATATATATATATATATATATATATCCAAATAAGCAATATATATTTTTGATACATTAATGTCTGGATTCTCTTAACGACCTCGAGATCAGAGCCCCAGGCGAAATCACACAAAGACAAGAGCTTGGCTCCGGCCGGGAATCGAACCCTGATCGGCAAGCTTGTATAGACAGTGACTAAGCCACTTGGCCACGAAGAAAGATAAAAAGTCAATGACAATTCTTCTGTACTTATACCTGTCGAATTCAGGTATTTTGTACTTAGAATTGAAATCAACCCATCCTCACCATCGTAGCTAATTGGTAGTTTGTTACTAGGCATTCAATTAATGATAAATTTTGCACATTTTTACGTGTTTTTCATATTTAAATAAGCCATATATATTTTTGATACATTAATGTCTGGACTCTCTTAACGACATCGGGATCAGAGCCCCAGGCGAAATCACACAAAGACAAGAGCTTGGCTCCGGCCGGGAATCGAACCCTGGTCGGCAAGCTTGTATAGACAGTGACTAAGCCACTTGGCCACGAAAGAAAGATAAAAAGTCAATGACAATTCTTCTGTACTTATACCTGTCAAATTCAGGTATTTTGTACTTAGAATTGAAATCAACCCATCTTCACCATCGTAGCTAATTGGTAGTTTGTTACTTGGCATTCAATTAATGATAAATTTTGCACATTTTTACATGTTTTTCATATTCAAATAAGCCATATATATATTTGATACATTAATGTCTGGATTCTCTTAACGACCTCGGGATCAGAGCCCCATGCGAAATCACACAAAGACAAGAGCTTGGCTCCGGCCGGGAATCGAACCCTGGTCGGCAAGCTTGTAATTCAATTCTAAGTACAAAATACCTGAATTAGACAGGTATAAGTACAGAAGAATTGTCATTGACTTTTTATCTTAACTTCATGGCCAAGTGGCTTAGTCACTGTCTATACAAGCTTGCCGACCAGGGTTCGATTCCCGGCCGGAGCCAAGCTCTTGTCTTTTTGTGATTTCGCCTGGGGCTCTGATCCCGAGGTCGTTAAGAGAATCTGGACATTAATGTATCAAAAATATAAATGGCTTATTTGAATATGAAAAACACGTAAAAATTTGTAAAATTTATCATATATGTATATATATAAATAGATTTATGTATATATGTATATACACACACACACACACACACACACACATATATATATATATATATATATATATATATATATATATTTGGGGGGGCTCAAGCCATGTCGTCCTGATGGAAGTTCCTATAGGGTAGCTTCCTAGGGTATATTACAACTACGGCGATATTCCCAGAGAATTTACCTTAAGGTACCAGAATTCTAACTCTTGGAGCGAATATACCTCCTTAAAGGGATATCGCGACATATCAGAGGACGTATTCTTGACACACCACATGGCAATCTGCATCCCGAACAGAGATTTCGTCTCGCATGGGGCAGTTGGCAAGAAACGAATTCGGGAAAGAAAAAGGGGGAGCCGCTCCCAAGGCTCCCTATCTCCCGATTCGTAAGCGTGCCTGGCGCCAATCCTGGCGCTATCTGTATTCCTGTTTGCGTAGCTTAACAACTCGGTGTTTTTCCTGTATTTCTCGCAAATCTTGGATTTATTCTGCTTTTCATGGCTTTTCTGTCTTCGTCGGCCTCTGATAAGTTGAGTACCATGTCTTTTATGTATAAATGTAGGCTCTTGGTAAATTTTTGAGTGATTAATAGGATTAATCTTTGTTACAAGAGCCGTAGCCTACCGGAGGCGTCATGGACACTGTCGCTCGCTAGGTATAAGTTTAGTTAGTCAGAGCGACATTCCCGGGTGTTTTGCTTCAATAAATTTTAGCTATTTAGCTTTACATAGGATTTCCTTTCGTGCTTAGTATTATTTTGGCGAAGTATTCGCCATTCTGGCCTACGCTAGGCCATGTAGCCTAGTCGTTTGGTCCTAATACTTCATGCATGATTTTGGGTTTTCCAAGTGTATTAAAATTTTATTGAAGCTTTAGGCTATGTTTTATACATTTAAGATTGTGTGGAATATTTCCAAGATAGTATACGAGTGAGTTTCGGTGATTTAGGTAATCGATTCTCTTGGTGCCTAGGCTAAGTTGCTTATGGAGCCATAGTATACTTTCTCATACTCCCCGGTTGCTTTCTTTTCTTCGGAGAGGGTCTGCAATCCCTTTCCCTCTGTTTAAGCCTTGGGCTTATCCCTAAGTGTTTTTTTCCGAAATTATTTTCGATAAAACTATACGGGGGTGTTACTGTACCTTCCTGTTCCAGTAAGTCTGGTTCAAAGAGGGACAGAACAACAGAGTTTTTAATCTGAGTCTGGGTTAGTCTGGCTTGGGGTAGAGTCTCCCTCGCTGGCCTGACACAGACAAAGGGGGCTTAGCCTCCTTAGGTCACTACCGAAGGTTTCTGTGGATATGATTCCTTCTTTTGTGATCTACCAGACTAGTCCTTGTTGCTGTTCTTGGGGGAGGATAAGTTTCTTTCCCTGGGAGTGGCAACACCTTCCATGCTTTGGTGCTCTGGGAGCTGGCAAGTATTGCTGGTCTCCCCCCTTGGATCTCTCTTAGGCTAAGATAAGTTTCTTGGCTGCGGGTGATCCGTCACTAAAGCAAGGTTGGTAGGACCCTCTTTTGTCCTTTCCCCCTTTATCTCCGTAATGGCCTAGCCATTACAGTACTGTACGTCGTTCTACATCTGGACCTAGAATAGGTTAGGATGTGAAATTGACTCAGCCCCCTGCCGGCCGGCAAGGGTCTTATATTTTGTGTGCTGCCCGGACCTCCCTTGGTCCCTCATCCATGCCTGCCTGTAGAGCCAGACGGCATTGGTCAGGAAGCCTGAATTAGATTCTCCCCTTCCTTATATGCACTCTTTCGGATTGCCGGGCTTGGAGGTAGTGTACTCTCTTATCCTGGCATCCATCCTATTTTTCTTCTAGTGCTGTACCCGACCCGGCTGCCGGCCTATGAGGCCGGCAGCCTGGCGGGTGTAGTCCTCTGGTTCTTTTGCTGCCGGCTGGCATCGGTCCTGTACCTTTGGCGGCCGGCTAATGTCAGCCCTTGTCTGACGGTCACCAAGAGTGTGGCCGGCAGCTGGGTACTACCTTGTGTAGTTGCCGGCCGGCAGCCATTGCCGGCCGACATTGGCTGTTGCCGGCCGGCAGTTGCTGCCAGCCGGCACATGCACTTGAACCAGAGTTCTGCCACCTTATAGATGTTAAGTAGTATACTTTAAAGCTAGTTATGGTGTGTGCCGGGCGGCAAGTGCCGGCCGGCACGTATCCTCCTATACTGTACTAGTATTCTTCAGTATAACATATACAGTAAGAAGAAAACTATGGTATGGGTTTTGGTACAGCACTCTGTGTTCTAACACTTTTGTGTTTTCTTGCACATCCCTTTGCTGTTGCCCTACAGATAGGAAAGTGAGTTCTTTCCTGTCTATTATCCAGGATTTTAAAATCATTGCTTAGGTGTGAGCTCCACCTGTTTCCTTTGGAAACCTTGCATTGGTTACTCTAGAATAGATTAACCATTTGATTTTATTATCTGGAAGGCTGCAACAATGGGTTGTGAGGGAAACACAAGTGTGTGTCTTTCCTTTATGAATTGTTATGCTATACTATGCATATCCAGTGATACATAGTTCACTTGATACTCATGGAAATTTCTTCTCTTTACAGGGGGACCCTCCGAAGTGCGGAAATGTTTTCTGCAACGTCCGCAGCAAGAACCTCTGCGGACATGAGTTTTGTAGGAGACACGCAGAATGCACTGTCTCCAAGGATGATCTCCAGTATTGGGACCCTATGGTATGTATTGTGTGTACTAACCTGGTTACTGAGGCCTTTGATTCCCCTAGGACGGCGGAATCAAGGGATATAGCAAGGGAGAAGCTTCGTACCTGGGTAAGGGGCTTCCAAAAGAACACCTCTGGCCCTTATCTTCCAAGTGAGAAGATGAGGGCGTATCTTTTCCCTAAGGCATCAGCTGATGCAGGATTCCCCAGCCTCAAGAGGAGATCCCCCAAGGTCAGATCCAGGTGGATGCTGAAGTCGCGATCGCGATGCAAGACATCCAGTTAGATGACAGGATGTCTGACGTGGACGAGCGTTTGGAAGAAGACCTCCTGGCAGAAGGCCAGGATGAAGTTCAAGCCCCGGACGTCGTAGAGGAAGAGGTCGACAAGGTGTAGGCTACTCCGGTTCAGATTCCGGAGCCTATTCCCTCAACATCGGCCGGTCTCCCAGTAGAGCTGGGACAGGCCCTCTCTTCGATTGTTGGAATGATCCAACAAATGCAGAAGGAGAATCAGGAGAAGGTGGCTGCTATGGAACGGCGGATGCAGTGCCTTGCAGAATCACATGGGCCGCAGAAAAGGCTCAATGTGAAAGACCTTCCCCTGTGCTCAGATGCTAACCCATGGAGGTATGCTGAGCACATGCCAATGACGACTGGAAAGATCGTCATCTCGGATAAGCTGGGCTCAGTTCCCCTGGAGGAGGTGGAATTCTGGCCCAGCAAGGCATCATATCCGGACTGTTATGTCCGGCTGAGGAAGGAACCAGCTTCAAAGGAGGAGACAGAGCCGAAGGAGGTCATAGTGATGGACCATACTAAGGCTTAAGCTCTGCTTTCATCCTCGATGAAAGAGAGGGGCTTCTCTAACTCAAAAGTAGCTGCATTGAGCAAGAAGCTCCCTTCCTTTGTGTCCTCTCCTGCTAGAGCCTTCCCCTTTTTACAGAAAGGGTTTGCGGCTGTACTAAAAACAGTCGAGGCCGACAAGCCTTGCCCCTCCCTGGAGGAGTGTAAACCCTTGTCGCTGGCCCTACCTATGGACCACAAAGACTGGAAGGACGTCCATCTTACGTTCTCAGTTGGGAAGTTGGAGGCTGATATCGCCGGACGTCAGTTCGGCGAGGACCTCCCTAAGCTTTCTGACTTTCTCTTGCAGAGAGAGTTCGAGACAAAAGAAAGACTGGCTGCCTCAATGTCTCTTCAGACTACTCTTGAGACGATGGCAAGTGACCCCAAGGTCCATGAAATGTTCATGGTGGTGGCCAAGACTCATCTGGCCACAGTGACGAAGGACCTTTATGACTTCGTCAAGGCGAGGAGAGCTTGTAGGAAGTTCGTGTTCACCTCAGCTACGGTGAGGCACGAGCCAAGGAAGCTAATCTCCTCCAACATTTGGGGCAAAGACCTTTTCCCTACCGATTTGGTCGAAGAAGTAGTTGATAAGGCCGCCTTGGAGAATAGAAACCTTCTCCAGAAGTGGGGCCTGGCTATCAAAAGAAAGTCTTCCCCGGATGAAGGTCCTCAACCAAAGAGGAAGACTATGAGGACTAGGCTACCTTCTCGGCCAGCCAAGCCTTTTAGACAGCAACAGCAACTGCAATTGCCATTGCTTCCAGTGCCCCAGATCTGGCACAAACCCCGACCACTTTTCAGTGGGTACCCCAGGCCGTGTCGACACACTCCACGGCATTCACCCCATCGTTCGAAGGGCAGTCTACTTCCTTTCGAGCAAAGCCTAGAGGGGCAGCCAGAGGCTCGTCTGGTCGCCCCTCAAGGGGAAGGGGATTCAGGGGTGGTCGTGGTCAGGGAGGCAAGACCTCGGGACGGCAGTCCAAGTGGGATGATACCGGTAGGAGGGAGACTTCTGAAATTTCGGGATCGGTGGACCTTCGATACCTGGGCCCACAGCCTACTCAAGAATGGACTGGGCAGGAGCTGGTACAGCACTCCACCCCCGTGCCTTCGGGTTTTCCAACACTCCACCCCCGTTCTGGAGGAGTACGTTCAAGAACTGTTGGAGAAAAATTTGATCCGAAAGGTGAAGTCCATCAAATTCCAAGGGACTTGTCGCCACTCAACAATTTCATAGTGTATTACAAATTCAAGATGCTAACACTGCAACACATAAGGACCTTACTGCCCAAGAGGGCATATTCCGTCTCTATAGACTTGTCAGATGCCTATTGGCACATTCCAATCAACCGTCGACTCTACCCCTACCTAGGGTTCAGGCTACAACGAAGACTATACGCCTTCAGAGCCATGCCATTCTGGCTAAACATAGCCCCAAGGATTTTTACGAAGCTTGCGAGCATACCTCTCAAACAATTACGCCTAAAGGGAATTCAGGTAGTAGCCTACCTGGACGACTGGTTGGTGTGGGCAGCATCCGAGACAGAATGCTTGCAAGCTTCCAGTCAAGTGATCTAGTTCCTACAGTACCTAGGTTTCAAGATCAACAGATAAAAGTCTCGACTTTCTCCATCTCAAAAGTTCCAGTGGCTGGGAATCCACTGGGACCTTTTGTCACACCGTTTCTCCATCCCGGTGAAGAAAAGGAAGGAGATAGCGTGTTCTGTCAAGAGACTTCTTGATTCCGAAAGGATATCAAGACGCGAACAAGAGAGGGTACTGAGCTCTCTCCAGTTTGCTTCAGTGACAGACCCTGTGCTAAGAGCACAGCTAAAGGATGCAACCGGAGTTTGTAGAAGTTTTGCATCAATCGTGCGAAAAGATCCGAGAAGACCAGTTTCGCTTCGGCTACGTACTCTTCTCCGGCCTTGGTCCCAAGCCAGACTTCTAAAGAAGTCGGTTCTTCTTCAGCCACCTCCCCCGTCGGTGACGATTCACTCAGACGCCTCGAAGGAGGGATGGGGAGGTCACTCTCATCGGAAAAAAGTCCAGGGGACTTGGTCCAAGCTATTCAAGACCTTTCACATAAACTTTCTAGAAGCTATGGCAGTGCTCCTTACCTTAAAGAAAGTTTCCCCGCGTCACTCGATCCACATAAGGTTGGTGATGGACAGTGAGGTAGTTGTGAGATGCTTGAATCAACAAGGATCGAGGTCACCACATCTCAACCTGGTGATGTTGGCCATCTTCCGGTTGGCGGAAAAGAAGTGGTACCTGTCGGCAGTTCACCTTCAAGGAGTCTGCAATGTGACAGTGGACGCTCTATCCAGGTTCACACCGATAGAGTTTGAATGGTCCTTAGACGCAGGATCATTCTCCTTCATTCTGAATCAAGTCCCAGAACTGCAGATAGACCTCTTTGCGACGAAAAACAACAAGAAGTTGCCCCTGTACGTGTCCCCGTACGAGGACCCCTTAGCGGAAGCAGTGGACGTGATGTCCCTCAACTGGAACAGAGGGTCCAGGATTTATCTGTTCCCTCCTCACAACCTTCTGTTGAGGGTCCTCAACAAACTGAGATCCTTCAAGGGGGTA
>NC_090735.1:44657500-44660000 GCF_036898095.1 Palaemon carinicauda | reverse complement strand
AATGGACCTTTGCCAAAAGGCCTCAAGCTCATGGTTGTCACCGCTACACATTGTTCTGAAGAAGGATGGCTCTCTGATCCCTTATGGGTATTACAAGAGTCTAAACATGCAGACAGAACTGGATCATTACCCATTCCACAACATCACCAACCTCACATCCTACTTGCATAAAGCAAAGGTTTTCTACATGCTTAATTTCATGAAGGGATATTACCAGGATATCAGGTGCCTATGAATCCAGAAGACATCACCAAGACTGCTATCACCACCACTTCAGGACTTACCATACACGTGCAATTACTCCTGTTTTAGCCTTTGGAATGCGAGAGCCCCTTTTCAATGCATCATGAAAGGAATCTTAGGGGACCTCCTCTTCTGTGTGTGTTATGTGAATGACATATTTTTCACTTCCCCCAAAGAGGAACACCGCCAACTTCTACGCATCGTTCTCAACCTCCTGCAACAGAATGGCCTTGTAGTAGGATGCGACAAATACACCATAGTCGCTAACGAAACGTCGTTCTTAGGGCTCCAGATCACTCAGGATCTTCCTCTCCCTGACAGATATCAACTGTTCAGAAACTTTTCCGCACCAATAACCATCAAAGCACTACAAGAATTCTTAGAAATGATAAACTATTATCACCGGCTCGTACCAGCCATCGCCTCCACGCTTGCTCCTCTCTACGCCTACCTCAAGGGCAAGCCAAAAGACCTGAAGTGGGATCTGCTTCAGGAAGCAGGCTTCTGCAAACCAAAGAATGCCCTATTAACTGTTACTGCTCACACCCTTCCCGTGTCAAATTCCCCTCTCTTTCTCTCCACCGATGTCAGTGACGTTGATATTCGTGCAGTACTTGAGCAGGTGGTCTGTCTCTCTCCTCCCCTATTGGCCTTCTTCACCAGAAAACTGTCAAAGGCGGAATCTAGCTATTCTACCTTCAACCATAAATTGCTGAATGTGCATTTTGCTGTCATTCACTTTCGCCACTTCTTAAAGCATACGCCCTTCGTCATTTACGCGGACTACATTCCCCTGGTACACGCCTTCACTTGACAGTCTGGTGTCTGGTCTGCCCGTCAACGCCGACACCTCTCCACCATGGCTGAACACAAAGGCACCCTTCAACATACCTCAGAAAAAATTAATCCTGTTATCAATGCCCTGTCAAGAAACACATTGGCCGCCATTCACCTGGGATTGGAATAAAATGCCTTGGCAGAAGCTCGAGAAGAAGATCTAGAGTACCAAGGGTACAGGACATCCTGAACATTCCTATGTGGGGAAAACGTTGCTCTCAAAATTCCAATGTCACCCTCCTCTGTGATGTCAGTACTGGTAGGCCACGACCGTGGATACCTGGATCCAGGTGCCAACCGCTGTTTGATTTCATCCATTGCCTCTCAGAACCCTTACACTGATCTACTGTGCAACTACTGAGGACCACGTACATTTGACACGTCATTCCTAAGGATCAGGTCCATAAATGTACTCCATGCCAAGCTTTAAAAGTGCATCGACACAGATTCAGGAGGGGGCACCTTTCCTCAACCTTAGTATC
Source organism: Palaemon carinicauda (assembly GCF_036898095.1). Lineage (NCBI taxonomy): Eukaryota > Metazoa > Arthropoda > Malacostraca > Decapoda > Palaemonidae > Palaemon > Palaemon carinicauda. The sequence goes on along the minus strand of NC_090735.1, from coordinate 44,658,438 downwards.
GTTCTTCTCACATTGACGTTGGTGTACTAGTAGGTCGTATACCCACATCACAAGACCTCCCTTACCTGTTTACCGTCATCGACCATTCCACTCGTTGGCCTGAGGTCATCCCCATTGAAACTGCAATGTTTTCTTTATGTACATCCACCTCACTCTCAGGGTGGATAGCAAGGTTTGGTATCCCTGGGCACATTATTTCTGACAGGGGTATCACTTTCACCACTCGATTGTGGACATCATTAGTGAAACTACTGGGCCTCACCCTACATCACACAACCACCTACAACCCAGCAGCTAACGGAATGGTTGAACGTTTTCATTCCACCCTCAAAACAGTTTTGATGTCCCGCTGCAATGATTCCAACTGATTTACTCAGCTTCCTTGGTGGTTCAAGGACCACTCTTAAAGATGCCCTGGATGTCTCAGCAGCTAAAATTGGTGTATGGCGACCTGTTGGTCGTCCCTGCTGAGTTTTTCCTGTCTGCAGCCTTTCCCGACAATATCCAGTGCCTTCGTCAAGCAATACATACAGACTACAATCGCAAACAAAAGGCTTTCTTAATGAATGCTTGTCGAAAAGAAGACTGGGTCTCCAATGATCGTCTAAAACCTACCTATCGCTTGCAAAATAATGCACTACAGTGCACATTTCATAGCACCCTATTTCATATGTATGTATTTATAGGGGGTGGGAGCTATGTGCGGCAAGTGTTTCTTACATGCTTTTATGTCGTTCTATCCTGCACTGATAATAGAAACGTATTTAAGCTTTTCATAGCATGTTTTATACGGTTTTAATTTTGTCATTCTTGCTTGTATATAAAAGCACCTTGTCTTGAATAAATTTCACTTGCATTAATCTCCCCTCTCTGTTAGCGCATAACAACCACTTCGCACAGTATATAGTATTCATATTTATATGAATTTATATATTTAT
>NC_090735.1:44638609-44648609 GCF_036898095.1 Palaemon carinicauda | reverse complement strand
AAACAATTTATTATCAGAATTAAGGAACAACAATGAGCTGTGGGACTTGGTGTTTGCTGACGATTTAGTCATTGTAGTAGACATGGAAGAAGAACTTTTCTTCTTCTTTGTCTGCATCTTTACCCACCTTTATGTGGGGTCGATGTTTCTGGCCAGCGTTTTCCATCTACCTTTGTCCTACACTTCATCACCGGTTAATCAAGGTCATCCTTGATACAGTCCATCCACCTTCGCTTTGGTCTCCCTCTCCCTCTCGTTCCCTGTATCTCCACCCCCCCCCCTCAGTGGCTGGGTTTGAGAGAGGCAAAGCCAGCCTCAACTTGGTGCCGGTCCCAATCCCGGGTAAATGAGGAAGGTTGGCGGCAGGAAAGGCATCAGGCCATGAAAAATTAGCCAAAACCAATATGGCCAATATGGAAGAAGAACTTAGAGAAAGATTTAACATTGGAGACCTCTAAAATGTAGAGTAATGAAGGTGGGCATTTGAAAGACATAGCTAATGATTAGCAATAGAGAAGGACATGAAGAAATAAACATTCAAGTGGAAGATAGATATGTAGGGGATGAGGAGGGATATGGGTTGGGTAGGACTGGGAGAAGAAAACGCAAAGAAGAGAAACAAATGGAGAATGCTGACTCCTGCGACACACCCAGCTATATGGTGGAATGGATGAGAGAAAGGTACAGACAACTTACCACTGGGAACTCGAGGACGATTGTTGGAAGTGTCTATTAAGCGATTTTAAAGACGTCATAAAACTTCTTGATGCTTCTAAAGTACAGCTGAAGAAAACGATAGAAAATGAGCGAAAGGAGGGACAGGAAAGGGAGGAAATAGAAAGAATTAACGGAAAGAAATTCTCAAATTTCCATATTACTTTTATTTCTTCTTCTATAATAATAATAATAATAATAATAATAATAATAATTATAATTATAATTATAATTATAATTATAATTATAATTATAATGAAAATAATATTAATAATAATAATTATAATTATAATTATAATGAAAATAATAATTAATCTTTGAAATTACTCCTTTTATTGTAGAAGATTTTGTTCTTACAAATCTCTTCCATGTCGTCAGCCATTGTTTCAATAGAAAGGAATCCTATCAGGTTGCATATATATATATATATATATATATATATATATATATATATATATATATATATATATATATATATGCAACCTGATAGGATTCCTTTCTATTGAAACAATATATATATATATATATATATATATATATATATATATATATATATATATATATATATATATATATATATATATATATATATATATATATATATATACATACACTGTAGGTAGTAGGTTGGCCAGGGCACAAGCTACCCGTTGAGATACTATCGCTAGAGAGTTATTGGGTCCTTTGACTGGCCAGACAGTACTACATTGGATCCTTCTCTCTGGTTACGATTCACTTTTCCTTTGAATACACATACACTGAATAGTCTGGCATATTCTTTACATATTCTCCTCTGTCCTCATACACCTGACAATATTGAGATTACCAAACAATTCTACTTCACCAAAGGGGTTAACTATTGCACTAATTGTTCACGGGCTCCTTTCCTCTTGGTAAGGGTAGAAGAGATTCTTTAGCAATGGTAAGCGGCTCTTCTAGGAGAAGGACACTCCAAAATCAAACCATTGTTCTCTAGTCTTGGGTAGTGCCATAGCCTCTGTACCATGGTCTTCCACTATCTTGAGTTAGAGTTCTCTTGCTTGAGGGTACACTCGGGCACGCTATTCTATCTAATTTCTCTTCCTCATGTTTTGTTAAAGTTTTTACAGTTTACATAGGAGTTATTTATTTCAATATTATTCTTAAAATATTTATTTTTTCCTTGTTTCCTTTCCTTACTAGGCTATTTTCCCTGTTGGAGCCGCTGGGCTAGCATTCTGCTTTTCCCAGGCTATTTTCCCTGTTGGAGCCGCTGGGCTAGCATTCTGCTTTTCCAACTAAGGTTGTAGCTTAGCAATTAATAATAAATTATATGTATATATATATATATATATATATATATATATATATACACATATAAATATATATATATATATATATATATATATATATATATATATATATATATATATATATATATATATGTAAATATACACACACACACACACACACATATATATATATATATATATATATATATATATATATATATACATATATATATATATATATATATATATATATATATATATATATATATATATATATATATATATTTATATATATATATATATATATATATATATATATATATATATATATATATATATATATATATATATGATTTACATTAAAGAAATTGCGTTTCCTACAGGTATCCTCGTATCTCCTCAGCCTCTTCAAGTTTTCAAGTGTAACTCCTTGGTTGAAGAAACGATGATTATTCATTTACTTCATATCAATTCATATTGTTTTAAAACTGATTATCCTCTTCCTTATACCACCTAATTACTCTATTATCTCCCTTTTATTATTCTTGTCATCTTTCGTTCACTCCCAATCTTTTCCTTTTTGCCCACTTCGTGGCATAGCCCTGTCTTGCCTATGAGCTCGACCGTGGGAATGTTGGTTCGATTTTTCCCACAGTTTGAGAGTGAAGGAGGGACGAAGGGAAACAACCTGTCAATCAAACCTCAATGGCCAAGATGAGATTTGTAAACGGTAATGGCAGAAGAGATTATACAGGTGAACTAAACACTAAAGAGGATGTCATGGCAATGAAGACAAGGTTTAATAAATTCTAGGGTGCTTTGCTTAGAGTGATCAGACTAAGGTCTCCCACCATCATCAGTCTCTAGTGGCCAACGTGGTGATGGAAACTGGCCAAACTTCAGACATGACTATAGGAATGTCTAAGGCCTTTTCCCTCTAGTGAACTAGAAATACTAACATTTGTTATTCATATATATATATATATATATATATATATATATATATATATATATATATATGTATGTATATATATATATATATATATATATATATATATATATATATATATATATATATATATATATATATCATCATCATCATCATAATCATTATCATCATCGTCTCCTCCTACGCCTATTGACGCAAAGGGCCTCGGTTAGATTTCGTTAATTGTATATATCTTGAGATTTTAATTCAATACTTTTCCATTCATCATCTCCTACTTCACGGTTCATAGTCCACAGCTTGGGTCTTGGGTCTTCTAACTCTTCTAGTGCCTTGTGGAGACCAGTTGAAACTTTGGTGAACTAATCTCTCTTGGGGAGTGCGAAGAGCATGCCCAAACCATCTCCATCTACCCCTCATCATGATCTCATCCACATTTGGCCCTCGAGTAATCTCTCTTATAGTTTCATTTTTAATCCAGTCCTGCCATTTAACTCCCAATATCCTTCTGAGGGCTTTGTTCTCAAATCTACTAAATCTATTGGAGATTGTTTCATTGTCATACCATGACTCATGGCCATATATGTATATATATATATATATATATATATATATATATATATATATATATATATATATATATATATATATATATATATATATATATATATATATATATATATATATATTATATATATGCAACCTACTAGGATTCCCTTCTATTCAAACTGTGACTGACGAAATTCAAATGAAATAAATAATGATAAAATCATTTACAGTAAAGGAAGTAATTTCAAAAATGATTATTATTATTATTATTATTATTATTATTATTATTATTATTATTATTATTAGCTAAGCCAAAATCCTAGTTGGAAAATCAGGATGTTATAAGCCCTATAAGGGCTCCAACAGCAATCTATGACCAGAGTTCAAGTCTATAGGGATATTTCAGTAAAGGAAAGGACTGACGCCTCTTGGCTAGTAGAATAGTAACGTGGTCGCCTACCATTCGCATGGCAGCAGATTGATCCCCACCGGGGACCGTGAGTTTAAGCTGTTTACTGGGGAGACCACTGCTGCATTGGGCACCACTGAGGGGGTTGGGATTGCCTGGCTGACGTTCTGGTGGGTATATATTTTGCGGAAACCGGAACTGAAACCAGACACCTTTAAAAACTGTCGAAGTATATCCTGATGCAGAAGTTGATCCTTGTGGAGTCTGTAAATGAGAGAGAGAGAGAGAGAGAGAGAGAGAGAGAGAGAGAGAGAGAGAGAGAGAGAGAGAGAGAGAGAGAGACCTTATAGGCTTTGCAGTGAGTCTTGTACTTCTTTTGCTAATTAATGCTCAAATGTTTCCTGCAGAGTTGTTCTTCTTCTCCTTGTTCTGTGTCTCCTGATGGAGGAATTGTTGAGTTCGAGTCCGGCTGAGGCTCATTACCCGGTGCAAAGTCTTTACCTGAACTTTCTTCTCTGCTCTCTTCATATAGTCAGAAACATAAAAGGTTTAAAGGTCTCTCATGAATGGCAGAGGCAAGGGACAGTGACATTGCCCTAGGGGCCTAGAGACTGACCATATAAACATATGATCAGAACCCAATACCCCTCTCCATCAAGCTAGGACCAAGGCGAGCCAAGAAGTGGCTGCTGATGACTCAGCAGATAGGCCTTAAGGGTCCCCCAAATACCCCATCCTTAACTCACAAGGCTTGAGTGGGACTCGAACTCTAGTCCGGCAGATTGCCAGGCAGGGACTTTCCAATAGGCTACCACAGTACGTTTGAAAACATAATCAAAGTACAGTGTTCACGTTAATATATTTATTAAAAAATAGATGAAAAATGTTTATTGAAATTTAAAAGAAATTTATTACATAGTGTTTGGATGCTTATGAACTAAATCAACCATCCCCCTCCCCCCATGAAGAGGTGGTACCCTGCGACCTCCCTTAAATTGCAGTAATCTTAGCCTACCCTGAAAGCCGGCCTACAGGCGACGTCCTGTACTGGATAATGAGGGTGTAGATGCAAACAACTGAAGCACCTACTTCGCTTAACGAGGCATTACCTGAGCCAGCTATATATTGGTTAACACATATCACGGCCAGTGGGCTGAAACTTGTAGGATGAAATAAGGATATAATATATTGTTTCGTTTCGTTTGTATTATGATGCTGTAATTATCATGATAATACCGCGAATAGCAATGATAATAATAACTATGATAATGACTTATTCATGAATTTATTATTCTGTTTTTACTTCATGGAGTAGTTCACTCATAAATCGTATCTTCTATTGTTTTTTTTTTTTTTTTACTATGAACTGTTTGTTTACATTTCTACGAGAACTCGATTCGTTATTCTAAGTGAAAAATTGTGTTGTTATTCTCAGAGTTCAAAGCTGGAAGTAGGTTTTTGACTTGACCTGAAGAGGACAGAATGCAAGTTATATGATTTTTTTTATACCTGTATTTATGTACAGTGTTTTTTGCAGATTATGAACTCTGTCAGAAAATCTTCGTGAATGAAAATGTACCAGATTTACTATCCAACCAACCTGTTAATCTCAGGTAATATTGATTTGAAGACTTGGGGTGAATATGCAGATGCAATGTTATTATTATTATTATTATTATTATTATTATTATTATTATTATTATTATTATTATTATTATTTAAACTACAACCTTGGTTGGAAAAGCAGGATGCTGTAATCCCAAGGGCTCCAGCAGGGGAAAATAGACCAGTGAGGAAAGAAACATGTAAATAAAATACAAGAGAAGTAATGAACAATTAAAATGAAATATTTCAAGCACAGTACCAATATTAGAATACATTTTTTATATGTAAATGATTAAATCTTTAAAAAAAAAAAAACAATAAAAGAAGAGGGAGAGAAACAAGAGAGAAGTGTGTGTGTCCAAGTATACGCTCATGCAAGAGAACTCTAGTCCAAGACAGTGAAAGACCTTGGTACATGGGCTATGGTACTACCCAAAGAGAACAATGGCTTGGTTTTGGAGAGAGAGAGAGAGAGAGAGAGAGAGAGAGAGAGAGAGAGAGAGAGATATTATCTCATAAGATACAATATAAGTATCCAGACAATAGTTACTTGGTTGTACTAGGAATATATTTTACCCATACCTTTATGATACCTTAATTTAGAATTAGTTTGTTTGCCCAATTCTCCCACGGGTGTCTGAATGATCAGTAAAAGAATTAACTACTATATGAATTGTTATCCTCTTGCGATATTAATCACGGTAGTAACAGGGTTCTAAATCTTAAGAGAATATAGAGAGTCAGGTTTAATCTGGTGGTGCAACATGTGTCTGTTCATTCTCTTATACACCACATAATTGAATAGTTGATCTAAAAGTGAGACACCATACATTTGAATTATTCTGGAAATGAGTATTGTTATTTTGGTAACATAATCTTGATTATAAATCCTGTTAACAATGATATCCCACATTATTACAGCCTGATTTTCTTTCCATGAGACTTTCTCCATACGTGGATTATTCTTTTTCCTCGGCCATATCCTGTGTATCTCGGTAATATTCTATTTATTGTTGTTGTTATTATTACTTGCTAAGCTACAACTCTAGTTGGAAAAGCAGGATGCTATAAGCCCAGGGGAACCAACAGGGAAAATAGCTTTCCATTTGCCAATATAATGGAGGGTTAAAGAAATTGAAGTATTTCTTTGTTTGTCTCAAATGGAGGGACTTCAACGTGTGTTGAGGGTAACTTCCAATATGTCTCTGGTACTATTTGAGTATGTTTCATGTCCTCACGATCAGAATTTGGAGAACTGCATGAGAGAACATTTTGTTGTAGTGATTCATTACAGATTGATGAAATTAACTTCTGACTGACTTTATCAGATGCAGTATGTTTGAAGACACTTTAGGAAAGTTGCAATGCCAACTTCATAATAAAATTCATAGGCAAAATCACTCAACTGTGCTATCAAACATACTTTTTATAAGGTATGCTCATACGAAAGTAAGAGATTATATATCAACTAGCCATGTTTTTTTTATTTTTTTTTTATTTATTTATTTTTTTTTTTACCTGCACAGTTAGCCCTTCTTTTGTTTGAGAGTACACTTAGGTACATTGTTTTATCTGTATTATTTTCCCTTGCTTTGGCTTTTAGCATCCTTCTTTTCCAACTAGGGTTGTAGCTTAACTAGTAACAATAACAATAATAATAATGCAGCTGGACAGGTATTCTGTTTCATATTTCTCACCGATGAATTCCCAAGACTCTGGAACTGGATAAGGTACTGAAATTTATAGTTGCCTTATTTATATCTGTCATACTAAGACCCTAAGGGTTTCCCAGATCCTATTTTAAGTCCCTGCAGAAGGCCGTGAACAAGAAGTTCCTGGCTGTTATCAGGAAGTGACTTTTGAGATCTCACTTCCTTATCAAACTTGTATGAATTGGGAAGAATGAAAGACGAATCAGTATTTTAAAGTACTCTAAATAAAGCCATTCCAATGTCCCCTTCACCACAGGGAGGACTATTGCCATCAATGCACCTACAGCAGGAGCACTGTAGGCATAATTTAAATGTCTTTATATTGTCATGTTGATCCCTATCTGGACCTAGATTTTAACATCCGTCTTTACTCCAGTGTCCATTTCATTTCTTGCATCTTGCTGCCCAACCATTTGACTTTATTTCTTACAGCAAATGCAGAGTTTTCTTCAGCTTCAGAGCTATTCAACGGCCTCCCAGGCCCCAGTACCTGACTTCAATGTCTCCCTGAAACGCCAACAAATTTCCACAGATTTTGTCATGAGGTTTAGGTCAGTAGACTGAGTTTCAGATGTTCAAATATTAGCATTTTGGGAATTGTATTATGTACCGATTGGCTAGGAACTCTCCAAGGATACTGCAGTTTTGATACTTAGTGTTTGTGAGTAACTTATTATTATTATTATTATTATTATTATTATTATTATTATTATTATTATTATTATTATTATTATTATTATTATTATTAGCTAAGCTACGACTCTAGTTGGAAAAGCAAGATGCTATAAGCCTAAGGGCTCCAACAGGAAAAATAGCTCAGTGAGTAAAGGAAATAAGGAAATAAATAAACTATATAAGAAGTAATGAACAATTAGAATAAAATACTTTAAAATCATAAGCAACATCTTGATAGATATTTCATATATAAACTATAAAAAGACTTATGTCAGTCTGCTCAACATAAAAACATTTGCTGCAAGTTTGAACTTTTGGCATTGTTTATTATACACTTCGTCTTGATTTTTTAATTTCATCAACAACCATTTATTTCTGTGTTATTTTTATTTATAAATTATCATACTGTGTATATATTATAATACCTGTTTCCACGAGGTTTAAGTAATTAATTTCATATATATCATATCTGGCTGCCATATGAACTCAGGATATTTTTTATACTTGTAATAAAATCATTAGAATAATCTTGTCTTTTCTCTTTCAATAGGAAAAGCTAGCTGTTACAGCTTCAGACTCGTGCCATTGGAAGGTGAGTACATGACAAGTTTTGTTTTGTAGTTTTGTAATAATTCTTATCGTTAGACCTTTAAATGAACATTACATTTTCTTTTTATTATTCTCAATCTAGGTGGTTGTAGAAGGTGAGTCGTTTATTTGAGATGTTGAAATTAAGGTTGAGAGAGAGAGAGAGAGAGAGAGAGAGAGAGAGAGAGAGAGAGAGAGAGAGAGAGAGAGAGAGAGAGAGAGAGTAGGTAGACATATACAGGAGGCAGCTAAGGTTTTATATAATTTGAAGTTTAAGAAAAGATAGTTTTATTTAGTAAAAAGGTATATGAAATAGACTTAAGAAAGAAACCTTATTGCTCCTTATTATAAGGACCATTATAGCTTGGAGATTGAAGTATACTACACTCGTCGTCCTATGGTTTGTGCATTATAACTAACACGTCAAGCAATCCTCTAAAGGTGCATACACACTGCACTGATGTTTCGTGTCAACACGCCATATGACGTGTTAACACGTGTTAGCAAAAAATCTGGAACAGGCGTTCTCATAATGCAGTTCACGCTGGTCTGATATGTCGCATAACACGTCTTAACATGCATCAACACGCATCAGATCAAATTCAAAACTCCCAGATATTCGTCAGAAGGAAATCTGCGTCAGATAGGTGTAGGCGCATATTATTGTATAGTGTTTTGATATTATTCAATAGTGTTTCGAAGTTATTCTATAGTGTTTCGATATTATTCTATAGTGTTTCAATATTATTCTATGTTTTTAAATTATTCTATAGTGTTTCGATATTATTCTATGTATTGAAATTATTCTATAGTGTTTCGATATTATTCAACAGGCACTCTTCTTCATCGAGTTCATTTAACATATTTTCATTCATTTTCTATTTTTACAACACAAAATTGGAGGATAACAAAGAAAGAATGTGCTCACTCCCAAAAAAAATCAAATCTTTATGACGTAACACGCATCAGATAAATAAAAACACCGTTGTGTTATATGATGCAATCTGTTGCTGCGTGTTGACACGTCATATGGTGTGTTAACACGAAACATCAGCTCAGTGTGTATGCACCTTAAGGCATCTCTCTCTCTCTCTCTCTCTCTCTCTCTCTCTCTCTCTCTCTCTCTCTCTCTCTCTCTCTCTCTCTCTCACTCACTAGTGGCAGAAATATTATAGCTTCAATGAAGATACTCGTCAAATTCCAAACTATTTTGTTTAAATACGAGAATTGACAAAAAAAAATTTTTTTCTCGTACAGGAATTTAGATCTATGAAGATTTCTCATCATTAAGGAATATTACTTTGGAGAACATTACGATATTAGTTTAATTTATTTTATATCTAATTAATTATTTATTTAATTTTCATAAAAACCTCTCGCATCTTTTCTGTAATGAGCTCTTTCCTTATTAACCTATTTAACACTGCTCGTCGTCGTTTAGCCCGAGGAAAATCGTAAATGGTAGCTTACAGTAACATTAGACTCGAGTGCGAGACTGAAATGCTGCTGTGATATAAACTCACAGACTCTT
>NC_090735.1:44628609-44633609 GCF_036898095.1 Palaemon carinicauda | reverse complement strand
AAGAGTATTACTCCTTTGTAATCAATATTAACAAACATTTGTTAAACATCATTATGGTACCTTATTTACTCATCAATGTTATCATGATAAATCATTGTTAGTTAATGGCATCAAGAGAAATATTTCTCACTTTCATAAAAATGCATCAAAACTATTCAAACTCTTGTCATAAAATAATGAGTAGAACCAAAACTCAAATATATCAATGTCTTAAATCATCAAACATCATAATCATTTCATAATAAAGAAACATATTCAATACATAACAAAAACATGTTTATAAATTTTAATCTTATTTGCACCTTGTCTGCATATCATTTTTATCTCAATAACTTCAATTCTAAAATATATTGCATTCAGAAGGATATTCATAAAACTCAAGAGACAGGAACTTACATTTCAATGTTAAAACTTTTCTTTAAAGAAATCAATTGCAGACTGTCTCAATTTAAACACCTTATTTATCTTTTCTTCCAAGGATTCATCTACTACACAGGCATAAAAATCAATTCGTGTGTTTCCACACTCACTCTTTTTAACTTCAAAATGAAAGGTTTAATGATTATAATTTTCCATATGTACTTAATTGTACACTATTACCTGCATAATTATTATGGGCCTAAAATATCCCTTTGAGACATTCAACTTCTAATTTCATTATTGGTGCACATTTTATTTTTAATTACTTAAATTCTTTCCTTTCTTCGTAATTATTTAAGTTAACTTAATCATCATCAAAACATAATAAAATTAATTGAAAACATGCATGTTTATCATTGTTATACGTGTTACACACACACAAAAATATTAATCAATGCATTGCCTATAAAATGCAGTAATAATTCTTTTGCTCTAATGGCATCATTATTTATTCAAACTTGCAAACAAAATCAATACATTTGTAAACCTTCAATCACCTATGGGTTCACATTTCACCGGTCTTCATTACCCATAACTTTATCAAAAACATTTCATGTCTGCGGTCCCTTAATTAATTGTTTGGAGACATTTATGATTTGGACCTTCTTTGTTGATTACGGAATACATATTCAAATTCTAGGATAACACACCTTACATAATTAAAAGATTTCACTCATTTGTTACCCTCAATATTTGTATGAGTGCCCAGATATTTTTATTTCATTTCCCAAGGAGTTTAGTAGTCTTTCTTAAATCTACATAACAAAAAAAAATCTGTTTCCCATAAACCGAGTTATTTCAAAGTAAATTTGTTCTCTTCAAGTAATTGTTATTAGTCTTCTATGTTGGTCTATATATAGTTCGCAGAACATCCTCAACCCCTTCCTATTATTTTATTTGCCCCTTTTTCTCTATTTGAACTTGACTTATCATGGCTTATTTCACCCTTCTTACTACAAGAAAAATATTGCACCGTTTTCATTAATCACTAGTAAATTCGGGTGCATTGCCCGAGAGAGTATCTCGAAACACGAATGTCTAGTTATTTATCCTGGTCTCAAATTATTCTGTTACAGACTCATCAACCCTTTCATTGTTAAATCAAATTTTATGTAGACCAATGTGTTTTTATCATTTGTCAAGTTCTGGGAACAGAGTCCCTGGTAATCCATTGGTACCACCACTATGGCAATTGAAAAAATCGTAATTTCTAAAGGATTCTTACCTTTATATGACCTTTATACTTCTTATATGTCAAAAATTAACTCATCATTAAATGCAATCTTTGATTACTGGATGTCCTACTAACTTGAACATGAGTTTTTGTTAGTATTTTGTTAGTATGTCAGGAATTTCTATTCATGAGCAAGTATTTCTCCCTATTCTTTGTACGTATTCCTTTAAGCAATATGCAATCCTGTTATATGATTCCTATTTTGGGAGTAATTCACCTACAATATTTCTAGTAACCCTTGGTTTCTCTTGTTCTATTTTAATTATTCCTATTTCTAGGTCTCTTGCCTGACAACTGAAACAAAATACTGGTAGTTATATTTCCTTTTAACATCTTCCTGTCTCTTTTAAATAATCCTTCTTTTATCATCATAAACCTACCAATACAGTGATTTATCCTGGACAAACATCCAGTACTTTAAGGCTCCTAAGATTCCTTTTATTCTTTCATCAACAATAGTCCTTTTTGGACAGCGAAATTACAATCATTCTTATGATCAATGAGCACACATACTCTATGCCCTACACAAATTTTTAAACTTCTCTAGACCATTATTTGGATAATCTATCCTACTCGGTTATTTTTCATTCAATTTAAGACTACTCTCATGATTCATTACCCTTTTTCGGGTTTTACCTTTTTAATGAGACATTTCTTTTTATATTTATGAGGCTTCACACATTATTTTTATAACTCCTGGTTAAGAGATCGGGTTAAGGTAATGTAGGATCAAAATTCATTTCTCTTCATTATTTATAGCCTTCTATTTCATTAGCACACTACATATTTTTAGGTTAACTTTATTTTAAGGCTTGGGTAATTTAGCAAATACTGCTTATTATCCCTAAGATCCTATCATTCCCCAAAAAACTTCTACATCTGTCAAATCTTAGTGGAGCAGGATTTCCACTTTAACCCTTATTTCTCTACATATCTTAAACCTATCTACTCTTTTTACTTACCCTATTCAAATCTAGGGATGGGTCACTCTTTAATCTGGCTCTTTATCCTGCTATTCTCCCTATTCTAGACTAGTTCTATTATTCTTATGGCTTTATATTCTTACTAAACTTAGTAACATCATTCTATAGGCTTGTTCATTGTCTCCAAATTTAGATCATCATTCTGTCAATAGTTAGAGGAGCTGAGTGAGCCCGTCGACTTCACTCTAATTTCTAACATTCTTCGAAATGCTAATAGCCGTGAATGGCTTGTATTCTTTGACCATGGTACTTACATTATTCTCTATGTATTTTACTCCTCAATAATCAAGCTAAACATTATTTATTTATCGGGATAGACATGTCATTTATATTCTTCTTATGATGATCTAACTAGTCTAATAATTCTATCCTCATTAGGTAACATATCTCAGGAGATTTATAAGGAGACTTATTGATTCATTCTAACACTCACCGTGTTCCTTATGGGGCGTTGGCTGATATGTAATATTTCATGATTCATACTGGTATTTAAAAAGTATTAACAAGTTTTGGCAGGTTCTCTGGGCAGGTTCTGACGCCGAGGTTTCTATTCTAATTTGCCTGACCTATCGCCTGCAATGGCTAATCTCTGCCTATTTCTCATCTATACTTCTATGCTCCTTATGGTAAATTTTGCCCCTTTCTGATTACTTAACTGTAATCTCTACTCCTTTATTTTAGAAGTCATTACCCGCCATTCAGATGAGTTATTTTATCCGGAGTAGTATTAATTAATTAGTGTGTTTGTATTTTCCTTCATCTGAACTGCATTATTGTCTCTTTTGACAGACTCTGGCATTCTATTTTTAGCAAACCTATCTTCTTTATCTCTGCGGGCTATTTTTATTTAGGCATCATTATGACTTCTCTAGCTAAATTCTAGCTTTTTATGTTTTCAGTACTGATCAGACTTTATTTACTTAGTAGCATCATAGCTCATTTATTATTCATATGCCTATATCTTCATCTTAAATCTTTGTGCCTAACAGGAACATATTTCTTTTAATTCTATAAGCCTATAGCTTCAATTGCCTATGACATTTATTTCTTGGAATTCCCTCCTTATTTAGGGTATTCTATTTTATTCAATGTATTTCTGTCGACATTCTATTTTATTTATATGGCGCCTGTCATATATTCACAAGGAGTATATCTATTGTTGGCTACTTTTCCTATTTCTTAACTCTCTTTCTCCTTGTCTTTCTAATCAATTTCCATTTCCCTTTCTTAGTCTGGAGTCTGTTTCTCCTGTCAAATTCGTCTCCTACAAAGTGGCCAGTTTTGTAAAAGACTTGTCTTAGACAAGTAGAATCATACCCTGACTATCTCATTTTTTTCTTTATTTTAAGCCTGCACTTCTCACAAATAAAATTCATACTTCATCATTGTATCGTTTTTGAACGATATCTTAAGGCTCTATTGGGAAATGTCACAAAAAAATGACATCTTTATTCATCATTTGACACATTTTGGCATTTAATTCTCTACCTAACCTGACGGTTCATACCCCTTGATTTTTACTTGTTGGTATTTCATTTCTGCAAATCATTTATTTTCACCCTTAAAATTTGGAAGCAGGTATTTCACAATATTCTATCACTGTATTGCATCCTAGTATATCAACTGTATTTGCCAGAGTCTCTATAAGATAAAATAGTCACTTGCAACGTGGATGTACCTCCGCTACATATGCCTATCTTTCTTATATAAAATTTTTCGTCTTCCTGACTTCCTTTCTATCCAGCTAACTATTTTCAATTCTTTTCTTTTCACTATTTGGAGGATTTGTATTTCACTTTCTTTGTGCCGGAGGGCTTTCTGAGAAGGGTCTTTGTTTAATTTCATGATGGGGTTCTTCATCTCTGTGCCTGCCTTTCTCCCTGTATGTTTTCCCTTTTTCATTATTTTACCTGATTTCTATCCCCTTTTATGTAATCTTTCCCTAGACTTAAATGTGTCATCTTTATTTCTTTCAACTGTCTTTGACCTAAATTTCTGCCCATTATTCTGTTTAACTCTAGGGTAATTTTTTGCGCCTCGTTCCAGTCTACTGTTCTAACTTCCCTGCAACTATCTAAATTACTCAAAATTTCTCTGGTAGGATTTGTGGCTATTAGTCCCTTAGGATTTTACTTCCTGCTTTCCTATCATTTTTCTATTTTCCCTTTCTTTTCGTAAAATTCATATCTAGGATGCTACTTGTCACATATTTTAATGCATCATTTATTTCTACGTATAGGGAATTATCATTAGCAATAAACTTACCTTTAGCAAAAGAATCATGTTCTTTTTACTGTTGCTACGAGATCCTCCATTTGTGTGGCAATTTCATTTACCGAGCCACCCTCATAATTTACCTATAG
>NC_090735.1:44618609-44623609 GCF_036898095.1 Palaemon carinicauda | reverse complement strand
TGTAACTTTTTTCATAGCCCAAATAAACAATGTAGCAAAAACTGCTCAGAATCACCGCTTTTATACAAAAAAAAAAAAAAAAAAAAAAAAAAAAAAACTGGATGAATATTCTGTAAAGAAACTTGTGATGAACTGTGTTATTATTACCAGGAATGACTACTGCAACTCCATCTATTACAATATACAACTTAAGAAATTACAAAACATAATAAACAGTGGAGCAAGACTGATAAAAGGTGTCCCACATAGAGAAAGGATCACCCCTATACTAATTGATTTACACTGGCTGCAATTAAAGCGAGAATTGAATTTATAATATGTACAATAACCCACCTAGTTATCAGAACCGGTCTTCCAAAATGCCTAAGAGAATTGCTACATATTGCGCAGCCAACAAACCGTGTCGACACGAGAATAGTTATAGATGGTTTCAAATTATTGGAATTAAAATATGTGTCTAGAGCCTTCAAATTATTATTATTATTATTATTATTATTATTATTATTATTACTTGCTACACTACACCTCAGTTGGAAAAGCTAGATGCTATAAGCCCAAAGGCTCCAACAGTGAAAAATAGCCAAGTGAGGAAAAGAAATTAGGAAATAAATACAAGATATGAAAAATAATGAACAATTAAAATCAAATATTTTCAAAACAGTAACATCAAAACAAATACTTTATATGTAAACTATAAGAAAGGCTTATGTCAGCCTGTTCAACATAAAAACATCTGCTGTAAGTTCGAACTTTTGAAGTTCATCCGATTCAAGTACCCGATTAGGAAGATCATTCTATAGCTTGTCATAGCAGGAATAAAACTTCTAGAATACTGTGAAGTATTGAGCCTCATGATGGAAAAGGATTGACCATTAGAGTTAACTGCATGCCTAGTATTATGAGCAGGATGAAACTGTCCGGGAAGATCTGAAGATAAAAAAAAAAAAAAAAAAAAAAAACCTTAATACAACATGCATAAAGAGCTATTTGAATGACAGTGCCAAAGATTAATATCTAGATCAGGAATGATTAATTTTATAGATTGTAAGTTCCTGACTAACCAATTAAGATGAGAATCAGCAGAAGAGACAGACAGGAGAACAATACTCGAAACAAGGTAGAATGAGAATTAAAGCACTTCAGAATAGATTTATCCCCGAAAATCTTAAAAGAATTTTTCAAACATTTTCTGTGCAGTCGAAGAAGACACAGAAATGGTAACTGAAAGTAAGGTAATTTATATACAATGATTTCTCACGAGAAAATGACAAAATTCATTGGTGTGTAAGACCCTTCTTTTCCTTCAGTTTAAAGCGCTGTTGCCCAAAAATAGTTTTCTCGTTTGCCAGTAGATGGGGCTGGGAACTTGTTCATAGTTTAAATAATCGGATTTTTTTTTTTTTTTAAGGAATACCAAGAAATCAATCACGGGATAACCTACGTATGTATATATATGATTATGATGATATATAATTTACAAAAAATATCGTCTATAATCTGGATAGACTTATCGAATCATAATTTCAGTATATTAAATTTTAAGTTTTTGTGGCGAAGTCAAAGGTATATCATCTCGGGAAATACGTGATCAAACGAATCCATTTTTGAACGAAACATTCCGAGATACAACTGATTTAGATAAAGCGGTTAGTTGTGATTCGATTCTTTCTTTTTATTTCGTTTTTTTAAAAGACTGATTGGAAGGTAATCGTTGCTATGACGTGTTTAAGGTGAAGGATTAAGGAACTTTAGAATTGATATGATAATAGAGATGTAATAGAAGACTCTCAATCAATTATCAGTACTTTCGACTCAGAGCAGAGGTCAATGGGGGTGGCTACCGTATGTTCGTATGTAGCGCATCCATGGTTTTGAAAACCGTTCTTCCTTCCTTGTTGTACAGTAGTTGGTTATTTTTTTTACTGACCTATAACTACTACTACTATCTTTACTACTATTACTAATACCATAACTACTATCATTACTACTATTACTACTAGTATCACTACTATTATAACTGCTACTATTACCATTAGTATCACTACTGCTATAACTACTGTTATAACTCGTATAACTACTGCTGTCAATACTACTATAACTACTAGTATCATTACTACTACTATAAATACTAGTATCACTACTACTACTACTACTACTACTACTACTACTACTACTAATAATAATAATAATAATTTAGAGCACCTATGTAGAGGCAAAATCTCTGACGGTGTAGTAGTATAGTGTAGTGTAGTGTAGAAGGGCAGGTCACCGAGATGGAGTGTAGCCTACACCTTCATACCTATGCCAGTATATTACAATTTAAATCATTTGTTGATACTGATTTCTAATCTTTAGTGTCATGATTTGTCGGATGCTCCAAACTTGAGATGTAGACCAAGCATGTAGCCATCTCTCTCTCTCTCTCTCTCTCTCTCTCTCTCTCTCTCTCTCTCTCTCTCTCTCTCTCTCTAAACAATTAGAAAAATTGATTCGTATTTCTAAAGCTGTTGACGACGATACTAGGAGGCTAATCCGTAGCAAGGCTCAGTTTGGATCATATGTGAGGCTGCTAATTATTTAGATGCATTTGCGAGATTAATTACTATTTCCAAGAAGAGCAGACTTGATTTAGAGTTATTTAAATAAGATGTATGAACTACTTTCATTAAGAATTATATTATGACAGTAGGTGTTAATTGGCCTACATATGTTGCGAAATTTGAAATATGGCAGTCTCATGCAAGAAGCCGATTCTCTACTATAGGCCTAATGCTGAAATGTGTCCTATATGTGAATATCTGTTAGTCGATTTTGTTGCCTACTGATTTATATGAGGTTTTTATCAATGAAAGTTATAAGAAATACCACGTTGAAACAATGATTTACTTAATATTTGTAGCAGCAAAGGCAAAAGATTCAAAATCAATTGTTAAATGGAAGTGTTCTCATTTGAACCGAAATGCTGATGGATTTAAGTATCGGGAACATCAATGATCACATGAAATATTTTATTATTCTGTCATTAGTTTCATTCAGGTAAAACTTCTCTCTCTCTCTCTCTCTCTCTCTCTCTCTCTCTCTCTCTCTCTCTCTCTCTCTCTCCCCCCAAAAGTTTAACAAATGGTATTTTATGTCATGATTGATTAGGTGTAATGTACATGCTCCAAACTAAATAGCCTCGTCTAGGATAGAGAATAAGTATCTAGCCACCTCACTCGTGCATTCACAGAGGCATAATTACTATCTAGTCTTCTTGCACCTGTCCCTTACATATCACAAGTTTGGGAATGCCACGATTAAAAACGTTTGAGTAAAGTCAATTAATCTAACAGCTTTGTTAGTTATTTCCGGCAACGAAGTTGGAAGGAGGTTATGTTTCACGCCCTGTTTGTGTATTTGTGTGTGTGTGTAGTTGTGAACAGCTTCTTAACCACAGTTTTAATCGTAGAGTAATAAAACCTCCTGGAATTAACTGTTATGTAAAAAAAATGGAAAAAGATAAATATTGGAAGGTTGCGATCAAAGGTCATGGTCACTGTCAAGCAAAATGTCCAATTCACGCAATCAGGCAGAAGTTTGGACATCGTTGTCACTGAGACTTCAAACTTGTTTCATATTTGAGTGTATGAAAATCCACACCAATTAATACATCTTAAGGTCAGAGATCAAGGTCAAGGTCGAACAAAAGGTAGAGAAATAAGCTGCTGCGGCAGAGGTCTACGATCTACTTAGTGCCCCTCTAGTTTTCATATAAATTGCATAAAATATTTCATAGATTTTTGTGCATGGAAAATGATTTCTCAATGGTAACTACCTCATGATCTGCCAGACTAGGGTTCGAGACTTGCTTAAGTTTGTTATAGTGCCTGCAACCTCACTATCCTTTTGATCTAAGGATGTTGGGTTTGGGGAAGCCTATAGGTCTACTTGCTGAGTCATGAGCAGCCATTGCCTGGACCTCCCTGGTCCTAGCTTTGGGTGGGTGGGGGTTGACTTGGGTGCTGAACCTATGTGTATGTGGTCAGTCTCTAGGGCATTGTCGCTGTCCCTTGCCTCTGCCATTCATGAGTGCCCGTTAAACGCCAAGAGAAAAATAAGGCTTTTATAATCCTAGGTAGTTAAATATAGATAAAAACGACAACTAATCTCTCAAGGAAGTTACAGGGCTACACTCTCTCTCTCTCTCTCTCTCTCTCTCTCTCTCTCTCTCTCTCTCTCTCTCTCTCTCAGTAAATATTCTAAGGTATTCTTGTAAAGGCAATCAAGTATTTAGTGATGTGCAAAAGACATCCAATTAAGAGAATAAGAAATAAAATGTTTGATAAAACGCAGGAATAACGTCTTTAATCATCTCGACTTAAGGGTGAATATTGCAGGAAATGAGGTGTGAATGTGAACTCTCTCTCTCTCTCTCTCTCTCTCTCTCTCCTCTCTCTCTCTCTCTCTCTCTCTGGTTAGACTCACAATTGCGTTTGATATATACCCATAAGCTTCGGATAATGTTTTTAAAAAACAAAGGCATTGCAGACAAAGAGTTATCAAATAAGTGAGAGAGAGAGAGAGAGAGAGAGAGAGAGAGAGAGAGAGGAGAGAGAGAGAGAGAGAGAGAGAGAGAGAGAGAGAGAGAGAGAATTATATTCCATATATCCCCTATAATGAATGCTAAAGGGTAGTTTCTTGGTAGTCTCACTTGTGCCAAATGTAAATGGAACGTATAATGCAGTATGTGTTATTAAGGAAAATACAGGTGTAAGGAGGAAATTTGGCAACTCTGCTCATCGCTCACTCGAATCATTCGTTTTTTTTATAAACATTTCTATTTAGTTCATAATGTGTCATTTAGTTTTATTTCTATTATATCATCTATGTAATGTTCATATTTATAAACTGCAAATTTTCAAATATATTTTAATATTTATATACCTATAAAGTTCTAGTAAAACTGAAATATTAGGAATCTTCTGGTGAAGGTATTAGCCTTGCACGCACACACGCACGCA
>NC_090735.1:44548609-44613609 GCF_036898095.1 Palaemon carinicauda | reverse complement strand
TTTTTCAATAATTTTCCATTTCGAGATCAACAACAGAAAAAAAAATCCATATACGAATCCATCACTTACTACTCTGGAAGATGGTTTAAATAGTATTTGATTTAGCCCATGATAACACACAGCTGCCTGCCTTTAGGCTAATATCAGTAACAACAGTTGTGAGATCAACACAAGCTGCGTTCAATGTAATCCATAGAGGGCTATAAAGTGTAACGACTTTACCGTAGTCCAGGTGTTTTCGTATACAAACAACCAATGTAAGTACAGTAGAAGCAAACAGCATGTACTGTATCTTGTTTTATTAAAACTGTTATAATTGCTTACAATCTTGCTTTATTAAAAGTGTTAATTATTTACAAATATCATCAATGATATAGTATTTACAACATATATACAAATATATATATATATATATATATATATATATATATATATATATATATATATATATATATATATATATATACATATATATATATATATATATATATATATATATATATATATATATATATAGACATTGCATATGCGTATGTATATATATATAAATTTAAATATATATATATATATATATATATATATATATATATATATATATATATATATATATATATTGCATATGCGTATGTATATATATATAAATTTATCTATATATATATATATATATATATATATATATATATATATTGCATACGCGTATGTATATATATATATATATATATATATATATATATATATATATGCAATATATATATATATATATATATATATATATATATATATATATATATATATATATATATATATATATATATATATATATATATATGATGTGTGTATACATATATACTTATGATCAATATGTTGATTATACCTTATATAATACTTGCTTGCAATATAATTATGAAATATTTCAAATAATGGAAAAAAAAATAACCATCAAAATCAAATTCCAGCTCGTCTCCCTGTCTCGGAAAAATATGCGCCCATGACTGGTAACGGAATTTTCGACATTTATTAGCTAAGATATAAACATAAAACGGATAAAGGCAGGATACTAATAAACGATACTAATAGGTGAAACAGTACATGTATATATATAAGACCTAATGATTGTGTTGACCCTGATCAAAAGCAATTTATTAATATTCATAAATGATGATATCCTGCGTAAAAACGAGGGGGGTAGTTTGAAACCAGGGGGGTAACTTAAAACCGGTTTCAAATTACCCCGGGGGTAGCTTGAAACCGTTTTCAAGTTACCCCCCGGTAGTCTGAATCCGGTTTCAAACTACCGGGGGGGGGGGGGGGGTAAGATTTGGAGGGGGTAATTTGAAACCGGTACACGGGCATGAAGTCGGCGCCTTCGATGAGGCAAGGACCCCGTTGGGGCCTGGCAGTGGGGAGAGAGAGAGAGAGAGAGAGAGCGCTTACATAGGTACATAGAAGTTACACGAAGACTCTGTTGGGTGCTACTATAGTGTGAGGTCTACCGCCATATGTCGCCTACCCAGGTAGAGGGTGAGGTCTACCGCGTGACCAGCGTCCCAGAGCCTCGCACCTAACCATAAAAAACGTGACCTATCCACATGAACTGCCCATATAAAAGGAAGCAAATTGAGCTTCTAAATCTTGCTACGGGCCGACCAAGGAAATGGCCCATGCCAACGAGAACTGTTGGCTATATTCTACAGCAAGCAAGCAAGCAAGCTCCTACATAAGGACGCTAAAACGATGATTCTGTTGGTTGTCAGCTGTTCCAGTCTCATCTTGATAATTTTTGCTGGAAGGGGATGAGAAAAAATTCCAATGATCTATTTGTGTCATTCTTAGAAGATGTAGGCTATGAAGTGTATCGCTAGAATAAATGTATGGAAATATATGATAACATGTTTGATGTACGAAGAGTGTATCGCTAGAATAAATGTATGGAAACATATGATAACATGTTTATTTTTACCTTTATTCCTTTTTTTTAATGTAATTAAAAATCCAATTATCTATTTATCTATTTAAGTCATTTCTAAGATATGTTTAAATTAAGTGTTCATTGCTTAAACAAATGTATGAAATGTGTTTTATCTATGAGGGACGAATAATTCAGCAGTAGACCTCACGCTACAGTGCGAACGGGAGGTAGACCTCACGCTATAGTGTGGTAGACCTCACGCTATAGTAGCACCCTCTGTTGTTACTATTTTGACAATTGTTGTCTTAATAACATCTAATTAATAAAATTATCACACAAATTATAAATGCAATACCATCCCCTTTTATTTATATGATTTTCCATATTATTAAAGCTTTTTGTATTATGCAAGTCAATTATAATGTAGGTTTTAAAATGCCACATCAACCAAAATCAATTAACTACCAGGTTAACCTTATGTAACCCCCAGAGAGTACATTACCTATACACTTTGAAGTTCATATAACTACATGTGGTCAATCTCTCAACCCCCTTGTTCCAACCCCAAAAACCCCACCATTATTATGGTCCCACAACCCCGCTATTACCTCCATAGCCCTTTGAAGAAATGATCTTAACTGTTAAAAGGTTTCCATAGCATCCCAAGTCAAAAATAGATTTAAAAAACATTCAAAATTTATAATATATATATATATATATATATATATATATATATATATATATATATATATATATATATATATATATATATATATATATATATATATATATATATATATATATACACACACACACACACACACACACACACACACACACACATATATATATATATATATATATATATATATATATATATATATATATATATATATATATATATATATATATATATATATATATATATATACTTATTTACCTCCGCCAAAGAAATTGGAAGGAGATTATGTTTTCCCCCCTGTTTGTGTGTTTGTTTGTGAAAAGCTCCCTGGCCACAATTTCAATCGTAGACTAATGAAACTTGCAGGAATTAAACGTTGTGTAAAAAGTTGGAAATGATTAAATTTTAGAAAGTCAAGGTCAAAGGTCAAGGTCATGGTCAAGCAAAAGATCATGGAATAAGCTGCTGTGGCTTAGGTCTACGCTCTACTGAGTGATTGAGTGCCCCTCTATTATCTTACGGTCCGGTAGTTTCAAATAATAGTTACATACTGCTTTTCAATTTGATATATAATTATTAGACTTGTGTCACATAAATTCGTATCTTTCTCTCTGCTTTCACTCACGAATGAGGAAGATAATGGGGAGGTGGAATAGAGGACAATATCTTTATACTACAGTACTGTGTAGAGGAGATCAGCTATGGAAATAAGAAACTCATCATAGTTACTGGTATAGACTTTAGTAAAGCCTTCTTCTCTGTAGAAAAAAAAGAAGAGAGGTATTAATAGAAGATTTGAAAGAATACTGAATCAACAACAAAATCATAAGTGCAATTGCAAATATTTACCAAGGAGATACTACAGACATTGACTTAGGAGAAGGAAGGTCTACAACAAGAAATGAAGATTTACGAGTGAAATAAAACAAGATTATTATTATTATTATTATTATTATTATTATTATTATTAGCTAAGCTACAAGCCTAGTTAGAAAAGCAGGATGATATAAGCCCAAGGGCTTTTCCAAGGAAAAATAGTCCAGTGAGGAAATTAAATCAGGAAATAAACTACTAGAGAAGTAATGAATAATTGAAATAAAATATTTTAAGAACAGTATCAACATTAAAATAGACGGATCTCAGCCGAGGACCGTGAGTTTTAAACTATTTACTGGGGAGGCCACTGCTGTGGTGTTGGGCACCACAGTATTGGAGGTTTGGGCTTGCCCAGCTGACGTTCTGGCAAGCATCTATTCTGATAAAACTGGAACTGAAACCAGACATCCTTACCTTCATCGTTTACTAACATGGCCCCTCTAGGAGCTTCCCATTTCCCTCCACTCCTCTTTTGTCTATAGACATAGTTCACTTCCAGATCTAAGAAAATAAATATAGAGACAATTCTTTTTGGTCCATTTTCCAAACAAGAATTACATTAGTGAGATACTTGATAAAAATCTTTTTAATACTACAAAATCTTCGAATGCAAAAATAGTAAGTCCCTTCAGGTCCCATACAGCAGGGGAACCCTACACTCAACAGGACCTCCACAGTCATTTAACCCTGGATAGGTACGGTCCTCGGACACCCCTTTAAGGGTATACTCGGACGCGAACGACCCCGACGCCAAAAAAAATTCTTGAAAAATCAGTTTTTGCAGTAACCTCCTTTTTTCTTTTGCCAAAAAAAACTTCAATGAATGCTTAAAACAACTGTAAAGATAAATACTACTCATCTGCAGAAAAACTATTTATTATAAATATTTTAAAAAATTAAGTAAAAAAAAAAAGACCTGACATAAAAATTCATAAAAAAAAAGTTTATACATATATACACAAATCCTTTTAGGAATTGATTCTTGAATGTTTAGGACACATCTTGATGTATTTTGGATGAAGTCAGACCCATGGAGGTGAAGATCTGAAATGAGAAAAAAAAGGGTAACTTTTTTTGGCCAAAAAAAATTGTCCAAATTTCATGAATTTTTTTGGGTACCCAAATGAAATAGGACGTGGCTAATTTTTTTAGGGAATAAACATATGTTATCCTAAAATAGAAATATGTAAAAAAATCTTCATTATATTGTAAATTACATTTATATCAGGGGCCATATCTAAAGATAATTTTTTGAGTACTTGGAAATTTCGTAAAAAAATACATATATTTAATATATAATATGATATTTATGCAGGTAAAAATATACCAAAATATCACAAATTCTATAGGGAACAAGAATATATATAGATAGGGCAGCTTACGCTTCGGATATGTCCACAAAATGGCCGCCAACCACACTGACTCAGACTCCCTAATCTGCCACTTGAAATGTAGGAAGGGTATGTCAATTTCAAGGTGTTATTTACTAATCTAATTATTATTGGATATGCATAAAAATTGTATGGTGGGTTGCTGGATAATTGTCGATTATTTTACGACTATAAAATTAAAATTCTGACCCAAAAAAATTTTTTTGAAGGGAAATAAAATCGAAAAAAAAAAATGTAAAACAATATTTTAGCTAAAAAAATTTGATGATATTCAATCAAAAAAAAAGTAAACAAAATTTTCCGACAAATAAACATCTAGAGGAATCATTACTCTGTGATAGTTCCTTAGTACGTAGTAATTTTGAAAGAATTGGGAAAAAACGAAAAAATGGCAATCACCGGAAAATCGAACACATACCTATATATACGCAATATCTGGCTAAAAAAAAGATAGGCATGGGTAGCCAGATCATCTAGAAACACTTTCCAACACTATAAAAATATAAGTTTTGCGACACTACTTGCCAATTCCTTACGGTAACATGACTAAGCAAAAAAATGCAAAACAAATAAAAAGGGGCACTCGTGGAAAAATGGCCATTCTAATATACGGCATTTCAGAAAAAAAAAATTTCAGCCACGTGCTAGGCAAACCATCAAGGCATATTTTCCGACAAATAAACATATAAATGAAATATTACTCTGTGATAGTTCCTTAGTACGTAGTAATTTTGAAAGAAATGGGAAAAAACCAAAAAATGGCAATCACAGGAAAATCGAACACATACTTATATATACGCCATATCTGGCTAAAAAAAAAATAGGCATGGGTAGCCAGATCATCTAGAAATACTTTCCAACACTATAAAAATATAAGTTTTGCGACACTACTTGCCAATTCCTTACGGTAACATGACTAAGCAAAAAAATGCAAAACAAATAAAAAGGGGCACTCGCGGAAAAATGCCCAATATTCTAATATACGGCATCTCAGATAAAAAAAAAAGACATGCACGTGTTAGCCCAACCATCAAGGCACACTTTCTAACACATAAACATGAAAAAAAAATCAATAATATACGGCAATTCCTTACTACGTAGTAAATTTTTACAAATATTGAAAAAAAAACAGAAATTGGCAACCGCAGTTAAATACCCAATATACCAATAACTACGTCGTATCTGACAAAAACAAAATCACGCATGGGTAGCCAGATCATCTAGACACACTTTCCAACATCAAAAAAGCAAAAGTTTTACGACACTATTTCGCAATATCTTACGGAAAAATGACTTGGCAAAAAAATTAAAAAAAAATTAAAAAGGGACACTCGCGGTAAAATGCCCGACATTCTAATATACGACATCTCAGATAAAAAAAAAGACATGCACGTGTTAGCCCAACCATCAAGGCACACTTTCTAACACATAAACATGAAAAAAAAATGAATAATATACGGCAATTCCTTACTACGTAGTAATTTTTACAAATATTGAAAAAAAAAACAGAAATTGGTAACCGCAGTTAAATACCCAATATACCAATAACTACGTCGTATCTGACAAAAACAAAGTCATGCATGGGTAGCCAGATCATCTAGACACACTTTCCAACACTAAACAAGCAAAAGTTTTACGACACTATTTGGCAATATCTTACGGAAAAATGACTTGGCAAAAAAATGAAAAAAAATGAAAAGGGGGCACTCGCGGTAAAATGGTCCTCGTGGTGATGAACGACATTTTAACTAAAAAAAAAAAACATGCACATGGTAGCCAAACAATCCACCAAGACTTTCCACAACTGATAACCTATACAAGTTGCACCATTCTACGACAATTTCATAATACGTAATAACTTTGATAATTATGCAAACTACCTCAGAAGGGTAAACTCGGACGCGAACGACCCCGACGCGTCTCAGAAATCGGGGAAGGAGTACAGCTACAGCAATGCACATCTGGACACTACTAGAGCGTGTAGGGGAGACACCTCCTGCAGGTCGATCACCCACAAATTCAGTCACAGGGGTGAGTCACGTGAGAAAAACCTGTTTTTTTTTGACGCTCGGGGTCGCAAACGACCCACCGTACCTATCCAGGGTTCTTGTTCGTTCTAAAGCATTCTTCATTTCACACCGCATATTTCTCGTTTATTTTCTAATCCAAATCATCGAAGCACTTAAAAACAAGAAAGTCTCCTGCAGTTTCCTCTTCAAAATCTTAATAATATCTTCAGTCTTTTGGATACCTAGTAGAGTGTTATTGTATAGTCTCATGGGCCGCATATTTAAAAGCTCTAGAGCATACAGTAGTCATATGTCTAGGTTCCAATCATTTGAAACCATCTGTAACTATTCTCGTGTCAACACGATTTGTTGGCTGCACAAAGTGTAGCAGTTCTCTTGGGTATTATACATAGTAGGTTGACCAGGGCACCAGCCACCCGTTGAGATACTCCCGCTAGTGTTATTAGGTCCTTTGACTGGCCAGACAGTACTGCATTGGATCCCTCTCTCTCTCTCTCTCTCTCTCTCTCTATCTCTCTCTCTCTCTCTCTCTCTCTCTCTCTCTCTCTCTCTCTCTGTTTACGGCTAATTTTTTCCTTTGCGTACACATACATTGAATAGTCTGGCCTATTCTATCCACATTATCTTTTGTCCTTATACACCTAACAACAGTGAAATTACCAAACAATTCTTCTCTCAAGAGGTTAACTACTGCACTGTAATTGTTCACTGGGTACTTTCCTCTTGGCAAGGGTAGAAGAGATTCTTTAGCTATGTGAAGCAACTTATCTTGGAGAAGGACACTCCAAAATTAAACCATTGTTCTCTAGTCTTGGGTAGTGGCATAGCTCTGTACCACGGTCTTCCACTGCCTTGGGTTAGAGTACTCTTGCTTGAGGATACAATCGGGCACTATTCTATCTTAAGTCTCTTCCTATTGTCATTTTGTAGTGTGTATAGCTTATACAGTGTATGAAAAATTTATTTTAATGTTGTTATTACTCTTAAACTTCTCTTGTAGTCGATTTCCTTATTTCATTTCCTCACTGGGCTATCTTCCCTGCTGGAGCCCTTTGGCTTATAGCATCTTGCTTTTCCAACTAGGGTTTGTAGCTTAGCAAACAACAACAATAATAATAATAATAATAATAATAATAATAATCCGGTTCTGATAACTTGATGAGTTATTGTACTTATTTAAACCCACTTCTTGCTTTAATGGGCTGTTAGTATAATTCTATAAATATAGGAGGGATTTATTTGGTTGACTCCCAATTTTCAAAATTGTAAGTTAATAATTTTGCTATTGAGACCTTGTGGAGATGAACTTAATACCGTTTTAATGCAATAACATTCACTCTTGCTCTTAAGACAGCTCTGATTTTGTTTGCGATTTGACAGCATCTGTTAAAAACGCTAATTTGTTAAAAATTGTACGAAGTTATCTTAATTATCAAGCCTCTATATATCTCTTGTGGTCTTGTTCCTAAATGGCAATGGGGTATGACGTCATATTGATAAAAATGTGAATTATTCATGCTAGATTCCCAAAATTTAGACCAATTAATATGCGAAGATCATGACACTTCCAAGACACGTTAAAGAGAACTCACTCATAGAGCAGACACTATTGGAATTAAAGGAGTTCTGGTAGCAGAAATCCACTGATTCTTCATATGAATAAAGGAGAATTGCACGACTGATCATAGGTCTAACAGTAGGGACAAGTCAAAACAGTACCAAATAATGAATGAAATAATATAAAAGAAGAAAGAAATTTTCAAACTGATGTGGAGGCTATTGAATGATATATAGAAAATAAAGAATATACTTTAACTGGAGGAAAACTCGAAACAATATTAAAAATAAATTCGAATAATTAGATTGCAGATGATGCATGCCTCTACTACTCTGACCTGAAACTGGAACCACGAACCATTATGTGTACAGTGTCCCTTCAAAATTCAGTTCTAGAATATATTTTAATAAAAACTTAGTAAGGTTGAAATTCCAAATTATGAAAGTAATTTAAATGGCAAACCAAATCCCGCTGACTAAAACTATTTACTTTACTTACTTTGACGGCTGCTTTTCCGGTCCCATACAGCAGGGGAACCCCACTCTCTACAGGACCTCCACTGTCGTTATACTTTGTTCGTTCAGAGTATTTAACGTTTTTTACCCCGTAATGTTCATTTACTGTTAAATCGTACCTGTTATATGACTCATGAAATAAGAAAGTCTGCAGTTTCCTCTTGAAAGCCTTAATGTCTTCAATCATTCTCGAGGCCGCATATCTAAAGGCACTGGAGCCTGCAGTAGACCTATATCTATGTTCCAATATTTTGAAACCATCTATAACTATTCTCGTGTCGACACGATTTGTTGGCTGCGCAATATGTAGCAATTCTCTTAGGTATTTTGCACGACTGGTTCTGATAACATGGTGGGATATTGTATATATTTTAAATTCAATTCTCACTTTTATCGGGAGCCAGTGTAAATCAATTAGTATAGGGGTGATCCTTCTCTAGGTGGGATACCTTTTATCAGTCTTCCTCCTCTGTTTATTATGTTTTGTAATTTCTTAAGTTGCACTTTTGGTAAATTGTAATAGAAGGGGTTCCAGTAGTCATTCCTTGTAATAACACAGTTTATCACAAGTTTCTTTACAGAATTCTCATCCAGGTACTTTTTTATAAACGCAGTATTTCTTAGATGATAACCAGCAGTTTGTACACAATAATTTCTACCAACAAAGTAGTCTTTTAGGTATTCGAAAGCTTGATCTTCAACGCCGGTGGATCGTAGATCATTTAGTAGCAGTTCATGTGTATCAAAAGCAGCATTGAGATCGAGGGCGAGTGTTGAATGAAGCTCCGTGCAAAACACGTCCACACCTTAGCGGCTCAACTATTCAATTAATCAATATAATACACATGGAAATCAAATGTTGCACTTACATTTCGCAATAATGTACCACTGGAGGTTAAAATCCATTCTCTACGATACGAAGCGAAAAAAAAATAAAAACTGCGCGCTCACACCATCACTTGATCACACTTAAAGCAAGACTGTGGGAGCTTGCAGGCTCTTTTATCATATCACCTATTCAAATCGTTCCAGCGAGTCGAATGGGCCAAACTTCAATAACGAGTTTTCTCCCACAAATTCAAAATTTGGAGATGGGGAATTTACTTTTATTTGCTTAAAATGTCAAATAATATTTCTATTGTTTGTTTTTTAAAGTAATTAATTTTATGCTCATTTTCATAAATTAAACGATAAGAAAAATTTAAGTATTGGCGGTGTTGGTCTAGTGTTGGTGGCATATGTTGGTGGTGTATTCGTGGAGTTGGTGGTGATGTAAGCTGTCTATCAAATGTTTTGGTAGGAAGATTATCATTCATGTATGTATGTGCATATGTACATAAACTTGGAAGGTAGGAAACCTTGGAGGAATACTCAGGGAAGGAACACCGAGGATGAGTAGGTGTCTGGGCTCCGGAGGAGGGGATACTCCGTAGCGGAAGTAAGGCTATGTAAGGTCACCATAGGCCTAGGCTGACTTTTTGGGAAAAAGCCTATATCCTTCACTGAATAACTTTAACAACAACTGCGAGTTCTTATATCTTTTAGCAGTCCTCCCTTAGGAGGATAGTGCCATCATTGCATCTCAGGCGGTTAACTGTAGGCATTTCTAATGGGTTCTTTGCAGTATCTCTCCCTTGGTCCATAGACCCCAAAAGCCACGTTCACTATATAGCTTTCCGCTTTACCTCTAATTCCATCTTGTTGCTTTTCAAGTTCTTTCAATTTCCTATTGCAACTCGGTGAGGCTTGGCCGGTGAAGTGAACACTTGTGCGTCCCTAAAAATATCCTGATTTAACGCGGATAACAAAAAGGCTATCGAGTGAAATATAGCTACAAGTGTTCGTGAATAGTCGGTGATTAGTTTGAGGGCAGAAAAGTGAGATAAATCGTCGGCATAGGATAGTTATCTTGTGATTAATAAAAATCTGAACAAGATGGCATTGTATAACACAGGCAACTCGTGGAGAGATATCGCTGGAGTCAGCAAAGGCAAATTTCATGAGTTGGCGAAACAGGAGCTCGACCGATTGACGACAGATGTCACTAACAACTCCAACCAGTGTGACGGAAAAATATTCGCAGACATATTGAAACAATATGATCCAATAGACTGGAACAAATCTGCGGAAAACATCAGTAAAATAATTGAAGAAATTCCAAAGAAAATCCAAGTGTTAAAGAGACTTATAAAGAAAGTCTACATCAATCAACACATTCCATCAAAGAACAATAACAAGTCCAATATGGTAAATATGCTGATTGGTGCATTGGGAAAAAGAATGCCAAAATGGTGTAATACATGTAAGATATGGTATTCCATTAATAATCCTCAACAACTGATTAGAAAATGTAATGCCTGTAATGTTCCAACACACCCCACATGTGCTGAAATACAGCAAAAAATAAAAAATAGAGACACAAAGGTATTCTGCTCAACATGCTTAGTCTGGATAGAAAATATAATTAAGTCGAGACTAAAGCTGCAATTAGTTGAAGAAGAAGAAGAAGAAGAAGAAGAAGAAGAAGAAGAAGAAGAAGAAGAAGAAGAAGAAGAAGAGAAAAATGAACAAGACATGTGTAAGGATGCAGAGGAAATCATTGATATAACTTATGATGCCATCCAACAACATACTTATGAAGAAATAAATTATCAGATGGAAACAAATAATAGACCCAAGAGACTCTACCCGGACCTACATACTTTTAGGGAAGAGCAAGAACAAGAAAAAAAAGAAAAGAAAGATATAGTCTGTAATAGGCTGAAAAGAGGGAATTGCAAATTTGGCGAAAGATGCTACTACAAGCATCCAAGGATATGCCATAATTATGAAATATATGGTAAATGTGCGTATTTAGACGGATATGGAGACGAATGCAGAGATCTCCATCCAAAAATATGCAAAACCCTAAAAGAAGGAAAAGGATGCAGTTTCAACAAAAAATGTCGATATATGCATCCTGCAACTATGAATGAGAGTAAGAAAACTCAGCAAACTGAAAAGAAAAACAAAAATGAAACAAAAAAAGAAACAAAAAAGCAGACCGCGTATATACCGCACTATGCACCAAAAAAAGCCTTTCAACCTAAAGCTCCACAAATAGAGCCCAACTACCAAGAATGCATATATAATGCCAGGGGTTGGTGCAGATATGGAGATAATTGCAGGTTTACACACAAAAATAAGTATGAAGGCGAAAGAACAAATATTATGGAAAAGTTGGATTTTTTAATGGCAGAATTCCGAGAAATGAAGAAAAGAACATCATATCAGAACAGGAAGGAAGCATGGGAGAATCCATATTATTACCAATATTAAATAATGGAAATGAGACACAAACCATAATAGTGATGAATGCACAGGGTTTAGTCACGAGTAACTCTAAAAGGAAAATAGAGTTCCTAGAAGAACTAACCCAAATTGAAAAAATAGATATATTAAATATAAGTGAAACATGGTATTCCCAAGAGACTGGCAGTGATGACCAGATAAAGGGTTTCCAAACTTATAGATCAGACAGAAAAAATAGGAATCAAGGGGGAACCGCAATATATGGAAGAGACATAAATCAAGGAAAAGTCTGTGAAAAATACAGCAACACAGAATGTGAATTGATTGCGGTAGAATTTGAATTTGAAAAACTAGTGAATATTGTAGTTTACAGACCCCCAAATACTAAGGAGTTTGACATAATAATAGAAAAAATAGATGATATATGTAGAAACCATAAAGACTGGAATATACTCCTATACGGAGATTTTAACTTTCCTTTCGTGGATTGGAAAGAACGGATAGAAGAAAGTGGTTGTATGTATACATATAAAAAAGAGAGTAATAGTAGCGCAGAAGATAAGAGGCAATTTGAAAAGCTTCAAGATATGCTATTAGAACATAATATGCAACAAATAAACCACATTCCAACAAGAAAGGAAAATGTCCTAGATCTAGTATTTGTGAATGAGGTGAATTATGTTAAAGAAATAATAGTGTATAACACGGGAATTTCAGACCACAATGTCATAGAATTGATAGTTCATTCCAAAGCAAGTGATCACAGAATTAATAAAAGCACAAAACTTTGGGAAGGATATGGAAAATATAACTTTTACAGTAAGAATATAAAATGGTCAGAAATAAATGAAGAACTGAATAAAGAATGGAAAAATGTATTTATAAGTGATAATATACAGGTAAATACGGATATACTGTACAAAATACTGGAGAAAATTGTTGAAAAATATGTACCGAAAAAAAAAACAATAAACAAAAGACGTGCATACCAAGAGACAGAAGGATCTTAATTCAGAAAATTAAAAAGTGGAAGAAAAACCTTGCAAAAGAAAAAAATGTGTGGAAAATGAGGGAAATAAAATGTAAGATAGAAAATGCAGAACAAAAGATTATGCAGTCGAAAGAAAATGAAAAAAGGGACTTAGAAGAAAGGACACTTCAAAATATAAAAAGAAACCCAAAAGTACTTTACTCCTATGCAAAAAAGATGAATAAAAGGAGAATAGAAATAGGCCCTCTAAGAATTGAAGGAAGGCTAACGAATGAAAAAAAGGAAATATGCAACATATTAGCAGAAAAATATAAGAGTGAGTTCACGCCAAGAATTGCGAATGAGAATAATGAAACAGAAATGAGAGAAGAAAATGTTGAATATCTAACGGATATAGATATTAATGAAGCAGATATTGTCACGGCTATAAACGAAATTAAAAATGGATCGGCAGCCGGACCAGATGGAGTTCCAGCGATTTTGTTAAAAAAAACTGCAAACACTATCGCGAAGCCACTTGCAATACTGCTAAGACAGAGTATAGATATGAGCGAGATATATGTTAAACATAAATTAGCTTATATAACCCCTATCTTCAAAAGTGGATCAAGACTAGAGGCAAGCAATTATAGACCTGTTAGTCTAACATCACATATTATGAAAGTGTATGAGAGGGTAATAAAAAAGAAAATAATGAACCATTTGGTCAAAAATAATTTGTTTAATATGGGTCAACACGGTTTCGTACCTGGAAAAAGTACACAGACCCAACTGATAGCACACCATGAAAACATATACAATAATATGATAAATGAAAAAGACACAGATGTGATCTATCTAGATTTTGCAAAAGCCTTTGACAAGGTAGACCATAACATATTGGAGAAAAAAATGAGAAAGCATAATATTGTGGGAAAGATAGGAAAATGGGTAAAAGAATTCCTGCCAAACAGAAAACAGATAGTGGTTGCAAATGACGAGAAATCAGATGAAGCCCAGGTAATATCTGGTGTGCCCCAAGGTACGGTATTAGCGGCACTGCTATTTGTTATTATGATCTCAGACATAGACTGTGATGTTGAAAACTCCGTAGTGAGAAGTTTCGCCGATGACACAAGAATAAGTAGAGAAATTACTTGTGATGAAGATAGGAACTCACTACAAAGAGATCTAAACAAAATATATGAATGGGCGGAGATAAATAGGATGGTATTTAACTCCGATAAATTCGAATAAATAAATTATGGAAACAGAGAAGGAATGGTGTATGCATACAAGGGACCTAATAATGAGACAATCACAAACAAGGAAGCAATTAAAGACCTTGGTGTAATTTTAAAAGGAATATGTTATGCAACGACCAAATAGCAACACTGTTGGCTAAATGTAAAGCAAAAATGGGAATGTTATTCAGACACTTTAAAACAAGAAAAGCTGAACACATGATTATGCTTTACAAAACTTATGTGCGTAGTACACTCGAGTACTGCAATGTGATATGGTACCCACACTACCAAAAGGATATTGCGCAAATAGAGAGTGTACAAAGGTCCTATACTGCTAGAATAGAAGAAGTTAAGGACCTTGATTACTGGGAAAGACTGCAATTTTTAAAACTATACAGTCTAGAAAGGAGAAGAGAACGCTACATGATAATACAAGCATGGAAGCAAATAGAAGGAATTGCTGAAAACATCATGGAGCTTAAAGTATCAGAAAGAGCAAGCAGAGGTAGATTAATAGTGCCAAAAAGCATTCCAGGTAAACTGAGAAAGGCGCACAGGACATTAATCCACTACGCACCAGCATCGATAATGCAGCGACTATTTAATGTGCTGCCAGCTCATCTAAGAAACATATCAGGAGTGAGCGTAGATGCGTTTAAAAATCAGCTCGATAAATACCTAAGATGCATCCCAGACCATCCAAGACTGGAAGATGCAAAATACACCGGAAGATGTATTAGCAACTCTCTGGTGGATATACGAGGTGCCTCACACTGAGGGACCTGGGGGAACCCGAACAAAAAATAAGGCAATAAGGCAATAAGGTAAGGCCAAACCATAGTAACCTCATATAGGCCTAAACAGGACAATAAAAATAAGGCGTTTTTTAAGCTGATTGTTTTTTTTTTCTGCTTTTTTAGAAATCATGGAAAAATATTACGTCAAATAAAGTCTTAGAATTAGATATCTTCCCAAGAGTTTATTGAAGACGAAGGAGATAAGGAAAGAAGAAAGGAAGGAGAAAAGGAAGAAAGGAATGTGATTATGCCAAACAGTGGTTATGTATTGCTCTTTAAATTAATACTTCTCCATCCATTTCTTACTTAATTAATTACTTACTTACCTACTCACCCACTCACTCACTCACTTACTTACTTACTTACTCACTTACTTACTGACTGACTTACAGTGCTGCTTTCCATGCAACCCTACGTACTACAGGACCTCCATGATGGGTTTGTCGCACATACACGCTTTTATGTATTTTGCGTAACACGGCATAATTTGTGTTAATTGTCAAATCCACATTATCGAAGCACTTAGGAAGCCCGCCCCCAACTTTTCCTCTTTCGGAATATGAAAGAAAGCATATATGTGTGTGAGGGATTATTTCAGCAATCTTAGCCTGGTCGAAGTCATTTAACCATGTTTCAGATAATCTATGCCGAAATATTTCTCATTTATCAATTCTTGAATTTCAATAGCTCTGTTATTAACAGATTTCGTAGTAAGTCCAAATTCATTGCCTTCGCAGGAATGGTCAATTTTAAAGTTCCATTTGATCAGGTTTTCACCTGATCTGGCCAATACCCCTCTGCCAAGGGTAAAGCTACGAAGTTACACTTGAGGATTTGTGAGAAGTTTTCAAAGTAAATTTGAAATCTTAGAGAGCTTGTGTTTGTGTGTGTATGTGTTTGGGGGGGGGGGGTCGTCAGGTGAGTGGTGTAGTGCAGGTGAGTGGGGGTGGGGGGTGGGGTTGGCATGTGGGACGAGTCTTATTTGACCAAATGAATTACTCGCACACCATTTGATATTCATACATTGCTTTTGTAGTGACTATCGACTTACATACCTATCTCTCTCTCTCTCTCTCTCTCTCTCTCTCTCTCTCTCTCTCTCTCTCTCTCTCTCTCTCTCTCTCCATCGTGCGTTGCATGATCTCACAAACCCCAACGCTGACATATTTATCCTAAATTCAGAAATCCAAACTAAATCTGTATCGGTGTATGGAGCAGCTATAGTAATAGGTCATTCATTTTCGATTTTAGGTACTGAAAACAAAACTTGTACTAACCATGTGGAGGAACAAATCTCTCATTTAAACTTATTGAATGACTTAGAGGTAGTCTAAAGAACAACTGCGGCTTCTTCAAACTTCAGGTTAAAAGCGTTATGTCTGTATGTTACTGTGCGCGGGTTATGTAAGCCAATGTTTTGGTGAGAACTAGACTTCTAGGAGCCTGTTGTGGACCATAATATCAATCTTTGTCATCTTTATATGACCTTAAGATTATACGTGGTATGTCTAGTATGGATAAAATGAACGTGACTAATCTAGCACTTTCGCGTTAGCTGTTTTACAGTTGCTTTGCTTTGCTTGTGAACGTGGCCGTTTAATGTAAAGCAATGAGAGGTGTATTAGTTCTGCTTAGGAGATTGAAATCTCTCTCTCTCTCTCTCTCTCTCTCTCTCTCTCTCTCTCTCTCTCTCTCTCTCTCTCCAAGGAAAATAATTACCGAAATTTTAAACATAAGCTTTATTCAGTCCATAAGCGAATTGAAAACACCTTTTTCCTCGAAAATACTATTATAAACCATCTCTAATCAAATACATTTGAATGAAAAAAATTATTTAGTTAATTCTCATAATCCAGAATCGACAGACAACGGTAATCACCTCATTAGTTATGACATAAGGCTTACCTGCAGAGCTATTGGTTCTCCGTACGTTATTGGGATTGTCAAGCAAAGGTTGTTGTTACCCGCAGTTTTGCTCAAGATAAGAAGACGGAGAAACGCGTCTCAAGTTTCACGTAAATATAATGGTCATTGTTAACTTACTTTGTAGAATTTTATTTGAAATATCAATAATGAAGATATATATTTTTTGTTAATGGCGATCATCAAGATTTAGGATGTTAAAGAAATCGTTAATTTTTCTTTTTATTGAGAAAATTTCTCGGCTAATATTTGGAAGTTAAATTGTTTTCCCCGAAATTAAATAACGTCAATGGCGTACCGTGTGCTGTTTATAAATATGGTATAGTGACTTTTTAGTTAGTGTCACTCGACTAATTTGACCAAAATGGTTTTGTCTAATTTTTTTAGCCACGAATCATATTTTGCATGGCAATTTTTAAGTTTATACTTGCATGTAGTTTTGTATTGAATATAAACAATAACAAATGCCGCCGTTTGTAGTCCACTGCAGGACAGAGGCCTCAGACATGTCTTTATTCATGTCTGGAGTTTGGCTATTTTCATCACCACGCTGGTCACAGCGGATTGGTGATGGTTGGAGAATTTAGTCTGATCGCTCACAGCAAACCAACCAAGTATGGGTGGCCTTGACTAGTACAGCTTTGGTGATCATGGCGATAAACAAACCCTTTCACCACGTTAAGGTATCCACACTTAGTGTGTCTTTTCATGTTACTGTGAGTCTGTGTGTGGATACCTTAACGTAGTGAAAGTTTGCTTATCGCCGTGAACAGCAAAGCTGTATTAGTCGGGGCCACCCATACTAGGTTGATTATCTGTGAGTGATCTCACTAAAGTCTCCTTCCATCACCAATTAGCACTGGCCAGGTTGATGATGAAAATTTACCAAACCTCAGACATAAATAAGGATATGTCTTGAGGGCTTTGTCCTGTAGTGGACTAGAAACACCTCCATTTGTTGTTGTTGTTCTTCTTCTTGTTGTTGCATTGAGAAGAAAGTAAGTTAGAATATTTAATGGAGTCATTTTAAAACGAAATGTGTACTTTGCATTTCGTCAGGTGTATTTGTTGTTTAAATTCAATCGAAAATAGAAAACCGTCATTTAAAGTTTTTAAATGAATTATTTTGATATCCATGTAATTCATCGTGTTTATGGAAACTTGATTAACTCAGATTTGAGGAATATTCTCTTGGTCTTATCACACATGGAAACCCTGCGCTCTACAGGACCTACAAGATTTATTTGCCGTATACATTCTTCGGTATTTCTAGTATCCCCTCAGCGTATTCCACATTAATTCTGAAATCCACTTTCTCGAGGCAATTAGAAAACAAGAAAGTTTTCTGTCTCTTCTTGAAAGCCTTAATATCTTCAGTCTGTCGAATGTCTAGTGGGAGCTTGTATAATCCCGTGGCTTCATAATTGAAAGCTCTACTTTATCTTACTCTACCTTACGGGTTGCTTTTCTGGTCATATACAGCAGGGAAACCCTCTCCCTCTACAGGACCTCCACAGTCTTTTTATTGTGTTCGTTCAAAAGCATTCAACATTTCACACCGCATATTGCTCGTTTACTGTTAAATCCACACTATCGAAGCCCTTTGAGAACAATAAAGTCTTCAGTTTCCTCTTGAACGCCTTAATAATATCTTCAGTCTTTCGAATATCTAGTGTGCGCTTACTGCATAGTCTCCAGGCTGCATATTCAAAGGCTCTAGACAGTGGTTCCCAGACTGGGGGGCGCGCCCCACTAGGGGGGCGTGAGGATGATACAAGGGGGGTGTGAAGTCATCTGCTTGAAATTACTTGTTTAATAGAATAATAAAATCATTAAAAGAACAGCAGCATCCATCTCACTAAATTTGACCAGAAATTGTGTCTTAGTCTCATAAGTATTTCCAAATATTAAATGCCATGTTTTCAAATTATCTATTCTTAAAATTGCAACTCAATTTTGCCAATTTGTTAATGTTCAAACTTTTTTTCGCTCACTTTGAACCAAATGTTTCGTTTTTAGTTATTGGAATGTACTATTATTTGTTTGAGTGGCTTTCATTATTAAAATGTAATACAAACAGAAATCTGTTTTCCTGTACAATGTTAAGAAATAAATGTAAGAATCATTTCATATAAAAAAAAAGAGAGGAGTGGGGGCGTACGAGTCTACTGGAAGCAAAAAGGGGGCGTCAGGTAAGATAGTTTGGGAACCACTGCTCTAGAACCTACAGCAGATCTAATAACTAATAACTTGAAACCGTCTGTAACTTTTAAGACTGATAACTCGAAATACCTTAGTGGAGAGAAATATAAGATGCAGTGTTTATCTAACCACATGCAAACATTTTTTGCAATAATCAATCAATGGAGTAATGCCTTCGAAAATCATTAATATTCAAAGTTTGACAGAGAGTCTCGACCCAACCGTCGAGGTGAACGGACAGTAGTTCCAGAGCTCCGTTATTTCAGCTTGTTTTGGAACTTTGGATGTATTGCTGTGGCCTCTTGTCTACTATGAAGCTGATGATTATGTAGGAAGTGTGGTCATCGGCGAAATTACGTAAAAACTGTAGACTTAATCTTCCAAAGTGAAAATTTAACATCAACACCCTCCTGGGTTTTGGGAAGATTAGTCTTTGTACCCTGGGGCTGGTGCCTCAGGGTTCCCTAACTAGACGTGTGGCTGTAAAGCCTTTCATTTAAAGGGATTTATTCCCTAAAAACTATAATAAGACTGTGTTTGAACCAAGGGAAAATGCCTTCTGCTTTAAGAAGAGTGAACTCTATTGGGTTAGTGTTCTTGAACACAAAGCCAACGCAAGAGGATGTAAGTGCGGCATTGTTTGTACATATTGGTATTCGCCTTCAAGATCTTCAAGTAGTCCAGTTTCTACGAGAAAAGGTAATTGTCAAGTTCGCTGAAAAGGCGGTTTATGATCGTGTTGTCAAAGATTTCGAAGGGAAACATGTCACAGGTAATAGTGTTTCTTTGAAAGTAACAGACGAAAGTTCAATGTTTACCTTTGTTTCTATTAGAGACTGTCCAGAGGAGATGGAGGATGAGGTTTTAACGAATATTCTTCGACAGTATGGTAGAGTGGAGGGCCTAAGACGCAATGTTTATAACCAGGGTCCTTTTAAAGGTGCTTTAAGTGGTATACGTACCGCCAAAATGTATGTCAAAAAGAACATTCCATCGAAAATTACTGTGAATGGTTTTCAAATTCAGTTGTTATATAGTGGTCAAAAGAGAACGTGTTTCAAGTGTGGTTCAGAATCTCATGAAGCAAGAGAATGCGAGACAAGTCGATATGAAAGATCAAATGTATTCGATACTCGAGATTTTCCTGCCTTAATACCAGTGGAAAGTAAAGTGGTTAATCAGCCTAGCAGCAGTAATGAGGATGGTCGTAATGCTTCATTGAACACCGGAATTACAGATGAGCTACACGATTTAGTGGGTAAAGACAACAGGAATTTAACAAGGAGCAGTATAAGTGAGGAATTACCAGACGGGGACGAACACGGAAATCCACAGACTCAAGTGAAAGAAACACAGTTGAACGAAACTAGCGAACCAGGGATAAAGGTAATGACAGTAGAAGCAGAGGTACACAATGTTATGACGGATGGTTCTCAACCGGAAGAGGTAAGGAAAGGAGTAGTTGATATAACGGCTAATAAAAGGTTACTAACGAATGTCTCGACGATGAAATGTAAACATTCTGAATTGCATGGTAAAGATAGTGCTGAAATTCAAAATAATAGTGTAGAAAGGGAAAGTATTTCTAATGTTAAGGACGATGAGGATGGAATTGTTATGAATCCATTGTTAAATTATTCTCAGTTATCTAATATCCTTG
This sequence comes from Palaemon carinicauda, assembly GCF_036898095.1. NCBI lineage: Eukaryota > Metazoa > Arthropoda > Malacostraca > Decapoda > Palaemonidae > Palaemon > Palaemon carinicauda. The sequence continues at coordinate 44,592,558 of NC_090735.1, read as the reverse complement.
ATGATTTAGAGAATATGCAGTATGACACCGAACAAGCCATAACCCCCAACAGTGAGCCTGGATTAGGTAAACATAAACATAACGAGGACCATACCAATGGCAGTGAGGAAAAATGTCCTAAACTTGCTAGAATAAGCAAATAAATTAAAACTTTATTTTTTTTCTAATGGCTCTAATAGTGGCATCAATAAATATTTGTGGTTTAAATGAGCTCAACAAACAGATACAACTTAAGATGTTAGCTTCTCAATATAAGATTGATGTATTGTTTATTCAAGAACATAATATTAGAGATAGGAATAAGATAAGATATCTTGAGGAAAGTTTTGAAGTACTGCTGAATATGCCAACTATTTTTAAAGGAGGCACTTGTTTTTTATTTAATAAAATGTCTAATATTTCTGTAATGTCAACGGAAAAAGATGAAACGGGTAGTATATTATCTGCAAGAATCCAACATAATGGCAGTAATTTTTTCTTGTTGAATGTATATGCACCGTCAGGATCTTCTAAAAAGAAGGAAAGAGAGAGTTTGTTTTCTGATAACATTTTATATTACTTGAGGCAAAATACTTCAAATTTAATTCTAGGTGGCGATTTTAATTGTGTACTCTCAGGAAGAGATGCGAGTACGGGGAACGAAAGATGTGTATCCAAAGCACTCAAGTCTCTGGTAAAACAACTGGCTCTGAAAGACGTATGGTTTTCGAAACACAATATACCCTCGTATACTTATTATCGAGCTGATTATGGTTCCAGAATTGACCGTATACATGTAAGTGACCTGTATAGTAACATAAAACAGTGTCAAAATATTCCATTATCTATGACAGATCATAACATGCTATTAACCCACTTTTTTATAGACAAACAGTGTAGAATGGGGAGGGGATATTGGAAATTGAATACGTCGTTACTGAATAGAGATGACTTTGACGAGAACTTCAAGAAGTTTTGGGATTATTTGAAAAGGGAAAAAAGAAAATATCCCAATATTATGGAGTGGTGGGATATTTTTGTGAAACCTAAAGTAAGATATTTTTTTGTTAGATTGTCCAAACAAGCTAACCAAGAGAAATATGGTACATTAAATTTTTTACAAAGCCACTTAGAAGTCTTAGCTAACAAGGCTTCGATTGGTAATATTGATTTTGAACAAATGAAAATCCTTAAAGATCGAATAAAGTCTATAAAAGATGAAATAAGTGAAGGTGTAAAAATTAGGTTAAAAACAGAAGAAAGGTTAAATGGGGAGCGACTGTCTGCTCATCTATTAGGGAAAGAGAAATCAAGAGGGAGAAAAAATATTATTAGAGAATTGCGTTTGGAGAATGGTGTAACACTGCATAACACTGACGCTATTGTTCACCATGTAAAGCAGTATTATAAAGCTCTATTCTCTAAGGTACATACAGACTCGAGGTTACAAGACCATTTTCTTATGTCTATTGACAGCACCATAAACGAGGAAGACAACGAAGTGTTATGTAGTGTTGTAACTTCCAAAGAGGTATTTAACGCTTTAAAATCTATGAACAAAGGTAAAACACCAGGGGAGGATGGGCTTCCGTTAGAGTTTTACTTAAAAACATGGAATATCATCAAACCTGAGTTTACGGAAGTGGTGAAGTATGCTTTAAACGTAAATTTTCAATTGGGGCAGAGTCAAAAGAAAGGTATCATAAAACTCGTTCACAAAGGAGGGGACATGCTATCTTTGAAGAACTGGAGGCCTATTGCATTGCTAAATACTGACTATAAATGTATTTCAAGAATACTGGCAAACAGAATGGCGAGTGTTTTAAATAAGGTTGTATCAGAGGAACAATTTTGTTCGGTGAAAGGGAGATCAATAATAAACTGTAATACACTAATCCGTGATATCATATATTATGTTAATGAAAATAATTTAAACGGAGCTCTGGTCAATCTGGACTGGAGTAAGGCCTTCGACAGGGTAAATCTAGATTTTATGTTTAAGACTTTATCACGAATGGGTTTCAGATACGATTTTGTTATGAAAATAAGAATGCTATATGACGGGAGCCTAAGTGCAGTTTGTATAAATGGAATCGTTAGTGACTATTTTCCTGTTGAACGATCGATACGCCAGGGCTGTCCTATGTCAATGATAGCATATGTTTTGTTCCAAGAATCACTGTATAGAACTATGAAACAAAATGTAAGTGTTCAACCAATAGAACTCCCAAATGCATTCCAGTGTTCTGTCATAGGGTTTGCGGATGACAGTTCGGTGTTTGTTAGAACAACTGAGAGCATACAGGAAGTGTTCCATACAATAGCAAAATTTGAGCAAGCTACAGGGGCAGAGCTAAATCGTGAAAAAACTTGTGTTATGGGACTGGGTAACTGGAAACATCGAAATGAATGGCCAGTTGAATGGTTGCAACATAAGAACAAATGCACTGTATTAGGGATGTTGCTATGCAATGATTATGAAGAAATGGTTAAAGGAAACTGGGATGAACTCATTAGCAAAGTTCAGGTAAGAGTAAACATGCTCTCAAACAGATTTTTGTCTATGTATCAAAAAGCTGTCATTATTAATTCCTTAATCTTAAGTAAAGTGTGGTACATGTGCCACGTGTTTCCCTTGGTAAAGAGCAAAGCAAAACTCCTAGAACAAGCAATCTTTCGGTACCTGTGGTGTGGAACGTATCAGCCTATTAAGAGAGAATCCCTTTATCTTCCAAAAGCGAAAGGAGGCATAGGTATAATCAATGTGTATTACAAGGCAGCAGCTATTTTAACGAGCACATATTTGAAGATTATTCATTCAGAAACTTATGGAAGGCAGCTAGCCCTTTATTTTACACGTATTAGAATAAGTTATATGTTTCGTTTGGAAAATTGTCATGATGTATCATACTCGGGTACTCCTTTCTACAATTATATTGTTGATACCCCAAGGAAATTGATAAAAACTCCGAGCTTTCCACATGTTAAAAGTAAAAATATTTACAGGTCTATAATGCCAGAACATTTGCCTATTGTATTGGAGAGATATCCACTCTTTAACTGGAAGGATATATGGAATAATCTATCGTGTAAATATGTTGATTCGTACCAGAGAAGTTTGATGTACAGATTTTTGTATGAATCATTAGCCACAAAAGAAAGGCTTAGAGTACTAAATATAAGAAATGATAATTTCTGTAACAAATGTATGGAAGTAGAAAATCATTTACATGTTGTATATTTTTGTATGTATGTTAAACCCATATGGGAGTGGTTTCAAACCCTAATTTTAGAAATATGTATATTAAAAGTAGAACAACCAATAAAATTTTTGATGATGGACTACACGTGTAAAACCAAGAAACAGGTAAACACAGTAAATGTTCTTCTCATTGAATATATAAATTGTGTATGGTATAGCAGGGATGACAATGTATCTCCTTCAGAAAGAATATCCTTATTAAGATGTAGAATAAAATACACCAAGTGGGTCCTATCAAAATCATACGATATAGAGAAACATTTTACCCGCCAATATGTTGAAAATATTTAACAAGTATACTGTGTCATTAGAGGTAAAAACTTTATAGAGTACTTTGTAGTTTAAAGCAATGAGAGTCAATGTTTTTTTGTATTAAGTATTAAAAATATTGTAAAATATATATTGTAAAAGTGTCATATCTGTGTATATAGATACTTGCTGTATATACTATGTAAATTTACTTAATAAAAAAAAAATATTCAAAGTTTGTAACGTGGGCAATTCCTGTCTGTTAAGAGTGGTATGTCTGGTAAATAACCCGGTTAATGCCTGGCTAGCGTTGGTGGTTCTTGCTAAACTCATTTTTTATATATATATATATATATATATATATATATATATATATATATATATATATATATATACTGTATATAAATATATATATATATATATATATATATATATATATATATATATATATACTGTATATATATATATATATATATATATATATATATATATATATATATATATATATATATATATATATATATATATATATATATATATATTTAATGTGTATATATATAGTTATATATATACTATGTGTGTATGTATATGTGTATTTTATATATGTATATATACATAACTATGTTTTTAACATGTGTATATTACCTCAGTCTTAGGTATTCTAATTATTCAGATACATATTGAGCATAATGATAGAATAAACTAACATGATAATTACGAGTTACAAATTCAAGCAGACATTTGAGATTGATTGTAGAAATCACGGGGCAAAGGCATAAAAATGAATTACGTAGAGTAACACGTTAGACTTTTAATTTCGTGATACTGAAAATATTGACTTTATCTAATCTGTTTTAATGTCTTTGTTCTTAAAATATTCTATATCAATTATTCAATGCTTTTCTTAATTTTACATTTCATTTTCCTGTCCTAACTAGGCCCAAACTACCACGTGATAGTTAGGAAAAGGGGGATGGGTGGAGGGTTGAATCTGTGTGCCCATGCGTCTCCCCATATCTAAATATGAAGCAGTCATTTTTGACGGGTAGCATACACTAGTTTTTAATATTTCCTGAGGTTGATGTATAGAAGAAGGTGACCTGTTTCTTTTAGATAATTGTCTTGTATCATCGTTAACGATTTTCGTCTAAGTTTACAACCCATATGCGCTTGGTTTATTTGATACTCGTACATTTCCAGTAATTTTAACAGGGTTTTTTTTTTTTTTTTTTTCATAATTCCGAAATATCTTGCTATCTATTACTATTATTGCTGCTGCTTTTCCAACAAGGATTGTAGCTTAGCTAATAATAATAATAATAATAATAATAATAATAATAATAATAATAATACTATGTGCAAGTTACGCAACCCAAGGTTTTGGTAAGAACTAAACTTCTAGGAGCCTGGTTTGGACCATAAAATCAATCATTGGGCTCGTTTATATGACCTTAAGGTCAAACATGTTTTGTCCAATAGAGTTCAAATGAACTAGACTGTTCCAAGTGCTTTTGTGTTAGTTGCTTTGCTTTGCTTGTGAACGTGGCCGTTCAATGTAAAGCATGCATATGCTTGGATTTTCTTGCTTAACAGATTGAACTCTCTCTCTCTCTCTCTCTCTCTCTCTCTCTCTCTCTCTCTCTCTCTCTCTCTCTCTCTCTCTCTCTCTCTCTCTCACACACACAAGTATTCTGTTACCTACCAACACATACCACACAAGTAACCTCGTCCTTTTGACCTATGATACAATAACCTTTTCTAATAATTTGCTATGGTGTGACCCCGTGTAGGTCTTCACCTAGTAATCCTCCCATAAGTGTAAATTTAAATCCCACTTTCCCGTCGAAATCATTCATTCATTTAGAGCATTCATTTCCTTGATTTCAAATGTTTAAAATATCCATTTTCGATCAAGTTCTGTATTGGTTGACTACTAGGATTGGTGACCCTTAATCTGAGAGAGAGAGAGAGAGAGAGAGAGAGAGAGAGAGAGAGAGAGAGAGAGAGAGAGAGAGAGAGAGAGAGAGAGAGAGTGGTCTACGTATTTCACTTGCATGATGGAATTATTGTGAAGCCTAGTGGCCACTCTCTCTCTCTCTCTCTCTCTCTCTCTCTCTCTCTCTCTCTCTCTCTCTCTCTCTCGAGGAAAATACTGATAATTTCTTAACTAGCGGACGCCTATTCAGTCCACAAATCTATTTGAAAACAAGTTAAATCCCATCTCTTGAAGAAAGGAAAATAGTATGTAAAACTACTCTAACTTAAGATAAAAAGTTACACCACAAAACAAAAACCGTAATGTAAGTGTAGTATTCGTTATATTTTCAATTCTTCCCATATGCCCCCTATTTCTAAAAGGAATTTTATTATTATTATTACTATCCAAGCTACAACCCTAGTTGGAAAAGCAAGATGCTATAAGCCCAGGGGCTCCAACAGGGAAAAATAGCCCAGTGAGGAAAGGAAATAAGGAAATAAATAAATGAAGAACAAATTAACAATAAATCATTCTAAAAAAAGTAACGACGTCAGAACAGATATGTCACATATAAACTATTAACGTCAAAAACAAATATGTCATAAATAAACTACAAAAAGACTCATGTCCGCCTGGTCAAAAAAAAAAAGCATTTGCTCCAACTTGGAAATTTTGAAGTTCTCCTGATTCAACAACCCGATTAGGAAGATCATTCCAGAACTTGGTGACAGCTGGAATAAAACTTTTAGAGTACTGCGTAGTATTGAGCCTCATGATGGAGAAGGCCTGTCTATTAGAATTAACTGCCTGCCTAGTATTACGAACAGGATAGAATTGTCCAGGGAGATCTGAATGTAAAGGATGGTCAGAGTTATGAAAAATCTTATGCAACATGCATAATGAACTGATTAAACGACGGTGCCAGAGATTAATATCTAGATCAGGAATAAGAAATTTAATAGACCGTAAGTTTCTGTCCAACAAATTAAGATGAAAATCAGCAGCTGAAGACCAGACAGGAGAACAATACTCAAAACAAGGTAGAATGAAAGAATTAAAACACTTCTTCAGAATAGATTGATCACCGAAAATCTTGAAAGACTTTCTCAATAAGCCTATTTTTTTGTGCAATTGAAGAAGACACAGACCTTATATGTTTCTCAAAAGTAAATTTGCTGTCGAGAATCACACCTAAAATTTTGAAAGAGTCATACAAATTTAAAGAAACATTATCAATGCTGAGATCCGGAGTTTGAGGAGCCACCGTCCTTGACCTACTTACAATCATACTTTGAGTTTTGTTAGGATTCAACTTCATACCCCATAATTTGCACCATGCACTAATTCTAGCTAAATCTCTATTAAGGGATTCACCAACCCCAGATCTACATTCAGGGGATGGAATTGATGCAAAGAGAGTAGCATCATCTGCATATGCAACAAGCTTGTTTTCTAGGCCAAACCACATGTCATGTGTATATAGTATGAAAGGTAATGGGCCAAGAACACTACCCTTGGAACACCGGATATCACATTCCTATACTCACTGATGGTGCCCATCAACAACAACTCTTTGAGATCTATTACTTAAAAAATCAATAATAATGCTAAGAAAGGACCCACCCACTCCCAACTGTTTCAGTTTGAAAACAAGGGCTTCATGATTAACACGGTCAAAGGCAGCACTAAAATCAAGGCCAATCATACGAACTTCCTGACCACAATCAGGGGATTTCTGTACAGCATTGGAGATTGTAAGAAGGGCATCACATGCTCCAAGGCCTTTACGAAAACCAAATTGCAAACTAGGGAGTAGATGATTACCTTCACAAACCTATGAAGACGTTTGGCCAGAAGACGTTCAAAAACTTTAGATAATATGGGAGTTATGGAAATTGGGCGGTAATCAGTGGGACTTGAGCTACCACAAACACATTTACATAGAGGAGTAACATTACCAATTTTCCAACAAGTGCTAAAATCTCCTCTTCTTGCTAACTTGCGCAAAATAACTGATAACTTTGGAGCTAAGAAATCTGCTGTCTTTATAAAAAACAAAGGAAAAATACCATTTGGGTTTACACCTCCATAAGCATCAAGGTCCACCAACAGAGCTTTAATCTCACGAGATCGAAAAGCTAAACTAGTTAGTTTAGCCTCATGAAAACAGGAATGAGGAAGTTCAAGTTTTTCATTGCTCTGTTTACTGTCAAAAACATCAGCCATAAGGGTTGCTTTTTCCTTTGGACAGTGAGTGACTGAGCCATCTGGTTTAAGTAAAGGAGGAACTGTTGCATCTACACCAAAGAGTGCAGATTTAAGGGTAGACCACCATTTATGTTCCTGAGTTGTACCAGAAAGTGTTTCTTTTATGGTTGAATTGTACTCCTTTTCAGTTGAGGCATAAACTCTCTGAGCAAAAGCTCGAAGCTGAGTATAGTTGTTCCAGGTCCAATCTGATCTGTTACCCTTCCAAAGGTGATAGGCCTCCTGCTTCTCCAAATAAGCACGTCTAAAATCATCATTGAACCACGGTTTGTCCTTCACTCGGTACCTTAGCACACGAGAAGGGATACGCCTATCAATTATCTTGACTAGACTCTCATTCAAAGGGACAACAAGATCTATACTATTATATAATTGTGACCAATTCAAGCAAAAAAGATCATGTAAAATCCCATTCCAGTCTGCTTGGGATTTCATTTAAATTTTACAAGAATATGATATATCAGGGACAGGCTGCTCAGTCTTCACTAATAATGAAATCAAGGCATGAGAACTAACCTTACTAGTTATAACGCCAGGGGAGTCAGTGTATACGAGGTCCAAGCAATTACCAGACCTGTGAGTAGCTTCATTTATGATTTGCTCAGAGCCTGATTCAGAGGCAAAGTCTAAAGCTCTTAAGCCATGGCGATCGGTAGGAGAGATAGAACTTAACCACTCCCTATAGTGAGCATTAAAATCACCAACAAAGACAAACGAAGCCTTTCTATCATCTTCTTGTATCTTAGCCATAATGGTAAGAAGACAATCGAAGATAGAATCATCCATGTCTGGATTCCGGTAGATCGAACACAAATAAAAGTTGTTATGCCTGCCACAAACTTTTATTACCTGAATCTCATGACATCCACATTGATAGCAGGACTTATGAGAAGCAGGGTACTCGGTCCTAATATACACCGCCATTCCATTGGCTCTAGGGATGGCGTCTCGTTTCAACATTATTGGCTTCTTAAAACCAGTTATAAGGAGCTCAGATGAGTGCCTCATATTAGAAACCAAAGTTTCTGAGCACAAAAGAATATCATACTGCCTGGACGCAACTGTAAGGTCTTGGATATTTGCATGAAAACCACGAATATTGCAATACAGAAGACGACATTGACGAATTCTAAGACGTACTGGTCCCGGATTTCGCTCAATGTCTCCAGACAGTATAAGAATTAATAGAAATAAAAAAGAGACATCACACTTAAAAACTAGATTAACAAGAATTATAACAAAAACAATATGTACAGAATTATAAATAAAGTGATTGATGATACCCATAGACTATAGTAAAATGTCGGAAAAACTGGTCAACATGGAGGAGCCGATACACCATGCAAGGCTAAATACCCTCCAGGATAGCCATTTCAACTGAAGGGAGGACAGTAAGGATGGTTTTGAAAAGAAAAAGTCAGAAAAAGGAAAAGACAACCTCTTGATAAACCACCAGGCATCCATGGCCCTTCTATTAAGCCTGCCCAACAAACCATTTCAAGAAAACAAGAGGAAGAAAAACAAAATAATAATAATATAGAATAGTGTGCCTGAGTGTATCCTCAAGCAAGAGAACTCTATAATCCTAATTGACCTTCCCGGTCAGAAAATTTAGTTTATTGACCACGAGAACGCCATCTTCCCTGATTGATACAATCTACAAATGTATTTTAACCTCTCGCTAATTCTAGAAGGTCAGTTTGGACTTATGACAAAAATTTATAGTCAACAGTCTGTTGCTAATAAGCTATCTCTTTATTCACGTTTTTTCTATTGCATTCATTAAATAGAACGCGCTGAGGAAATTTTCCGTGAATAAGTGGTTTTATATTCTAGGAACATTTCCATATCCGAATTATTTCTCCATAAAACCTATGTAGATTATGATAGTATCCTCATCTATAAAAACCAATACAAAAATCATATTAATATAAAAATAACTACAAAAGCAACTGTTTCTATTCCACTGCAGTGCAAAGGCCTCAGACATGTCAATTCCTATTTGGGATTTGGCCAGTATTCATTACTACATTAGCCAGTGCGGATTAGTGATGGTGGGAGATTTTCGTCTGATCGCTCACAGCAACCAACCTAGTATGGGTGGCCATGATTAATACAGCTTCGCTGATCATGGCCAAACGCCAACCGTTTTCACAACGTTAAGGTATACCCCCCCCCCCCCCGAAAGAATATAACTGCTAAAATTATAAACTGAGAAGATTTCCTGAAAGGTAGAAACTCAATAAAAAAAAATACAACAAATAAGAAAGCAAACATTAAAGATAACCTCTAAAGAACATCTATAACCACGAGAAGAGACTCACAGAAAAAAAGGGGGAAACAAGATTACAAGCTCCGAAAACGGACCATCAAAGACAAGACGCAAATAACCATTTCTTCCCAAGTAAATGTCTTCTGAGGTGTACAAAGCCCTTGCTTAATTCTCATTTCCTTATTGTCAAGAGCAGCACCTGCAAGTGACACACCATTACCTACAAGTCGCAGGACCGTTCCAGAGATTTAAACGAAAATGGTAGACGGTCCTTCATTCTGGGAAAAGTTGGAAATTTGTGGATCACGAGAAGCGACATTGTTGTTTAATTCAGTTTGAAAATTCTCAGCGTTAAAAACTTCGTTGATGAAACCTTGTCAATCTGTACAAATTATTTTTTCTTTCTTTTTCGTGTTCATACAAGGTAGTTTTTGTTTTGTGTTCAAGTTATTTTCTTGTTTTGTTTTTGTGTTCAGTTATTTATGTAGTCTTTTCCTGTTGCATAGAAATAGAAAAATTCTTGAGTGATAGAGATTAAGAAAATATCACATTTAAAAACGAAAATATTTTACTTATCAAGCATATGCATGTTCCCATAAGACATTGCTGCCCTAGAAAGTGGCAAAGGTTTCTCATAAAGATCTAATGTACCTCTAAGCGCTGGCAAATCTAGTAAAGTTATCTGGACCCCTTGGAGGAAAAAAAAAGAAAGAAAAAAACCCTTCCAAATATCAGAAAAGCCCATTTTCTCTTTGTCAGTTGTGACCGTGCTATCCCCCTCTCGAGTCTTCCTCCGAGACAAGAAAATATTAGCCTTTTCGACTATTTGGAGTGTGCGAACGTCAGCAAATTGGCAAGGGAAATGAGGTTTGCAGCCAATACCTTCATACTGATTTTGCAGAGAATAGGACGTGAGGCTTGGATCGATAGATAAAAGTTTAGATAGATAAAGGTATTGGGATGAAAATATATTAGCACTGATCTTGCAAAGGAAAAGAGGAAAGAATAAGAGAGGTGGATTTATGTCCGTAGGATGATGTTGCATAAAGCAGCGTATATGACGTATAGATTTTAACAGATATATATATATATATATATATATATATATATATATATATATATATATATATATATATATATATATATACATATATACAGTATATATATATATATATATATATATATACATATATATATATATATATATATATATATATATACATGTTTATATATACATATATATATATACATGTTTATAAATATATATATATATATATATATATATATATATATATATATACACATGTTTATATATACATATATATATACATGTTTATATATATATATATATATATATATATATATATATATATATATATATATATGTATATAAATATATATATATAGACGAATTAACAGATAGGTACATATGTATTACAATATACTGACAAAGGCTAAATTTATCTTCATAAGTTCATTATTAAATAAATAAACAAATAAAAAGATAAAGAATATAAAGTGTAAAGTTCTTTGTTGTCTGCCGTGCATTGTCAGCAAGCTGGGACAAATGTCTCGACAAGTAAAACATAAATAACGTTCGTGGGTTTGTATTTACACATGAACGTTGGGTCCTTTGACTGGCCAGATAGTATTACATTGGATCCCTCTCTGGTCACGGCTCTTTTTTGCCTACACATACACCAACTAGTCTAACCTACTCTTTACACATTCTCCTCTTTCCTCAAGGGGTTAATTACTGCACTGTTATTTTTCAGTGGCTGCTTTCCATTTTGTAAGTGTAGAAGAGACTTTAGCTATGATAAGCAGCTCTTCTAGGAGGACACATGAAAATCAAACCGTTGTTCCCCTTTCCTTGGTTAAAGTTCTCATGCTTGAAGGTACACTTAGACACACCATTCTATCTGTTTACATATTTCCTTTTCTCGTTGGGCTATTTTCCCCCTTTTAATCCCATGGTTTTATAGCATCCTCCTTGTTCAACTATGGTTGTAGCTTAGCTAGTAGTAATAACAATAATTATAATATTAACAATATACTTCAGTTACACTGAATGTTCTGTATTCGAGCCAACTTAGCTAATTCTACCTACAGATTCTTTATATGAGAGAGCAACATTATGGAATTACTATAAATAATGAATTAATTTTGTTGTTATTGCAAATAAGGATAAATTTATGACTGAATTTGTTCATTGTAATTTTATATGCAAACAAAAGAAGAATGATAATTTATCTAAAAAAGTCAGAAAGCACATATGAGAATCTGCCAGTGGCCACCAACATCATTTCACTATAGTCTATGGGTATCATCAATCACTTTATTTATAATTCTGTACATATTGTTTTTGTTATAATTCTTGTTGATCTAGTTTTTAAGTAGGATGTCTCTTTTTTATTTCTATTAATTCTTATACTGTCTGGAGACATTGAGCGAAATCCGGGACCAGTACGTCTTAGAATTCGTCAATGTCGTCTTCTGTATTGCAATATTCGTGGTTTTCATGCAAATATCCAAGACCTTACAGTTGCGTCCAGGCAGTATGATATTCTTTTGTGCTCAGAAACTTTGGTTTCTAATATGAGGCACTCATCTGAGCTCCTTATAACTGGTTTTAAGAAGCCAATAATGTTGAAACGAGACGCCATCCCTAGAGCCAATGGAATGGCGGTGTATATTAGGACCGAGTACCCTGCTTCTCATAAGTCCTGCTATCAATGTGGATGTCATGAGATTCAGGTAATAAAAGTTTGTGGCAGGCATAACAACTTTTATTTGTGTTCGATCTACCGGAATCCAGACATGGATGATTCTATCTTCGATTGTCTTCTTACCATTATGGCTAAGATACAAGAAGATGATAGAAAGGCTTCTTTTGTCTTTGTTGGTGATTTTAATGCTCACTATAGGGAGTGGTTAAGTTCTATCTCTCCTACCGATCGCCATGGCTTAAGAGCTTTAGACTTTGCCTCTGAATCAGGCTCTGAGCAAATCATAAATGAAGCTACTCACAGGTCTGGTAATTGCTTGGACCTCGTATACACTGACTCCCCTGGCGTTATAACTAGTAAGGTTGGTTCTCATGCCTTGATTTCATTATTAGTGAAGACTGAGCAGCCTGTCCCTGATATATCATATTCTTGTAAAATTTATATGAAATCCCAAGCAGACTGGAATGGGATTTTACATGATCTTTTTTGCTTGAATTGGTCACAATTATATAATAGTATAGATCTTGTTGTCCCTTTGAATGAGAGTCTAGTCAAGATAATTGATAGGCGTATCCCTTCTCGTGTGCTAAGGTACCGAGTGAAGGACAAACCGTGGTTCAATGATGATTTTAGACGTGCTTATTTGGAGAAGCAGGAGGCCTATCACCTTTGGAAGGGTAACAGATCAGATTGGACCTGGAACAACTATACTCAGCTTCAAGCTTTTGCTCAGAGAGTTTATGCCTCAACTGAAAAGGAGTACAATTCAACCATAAAAGAAACACTTTCTGGTACAACTCAGGAACATAAATGGTGGTCTACCCTTAAATCTGCACTCTTTGGTGTAGATGCAACAGTTCCTCCTTTACTTAAACCAAATGGCTCAGTCACTCACTGTCCAAAGGAAAAAGCAACCCTTATGGCTGATGTTTTTGACAGTAAACAGAGCAATGAAAAACTTGAACTTCCTCATTCCTGTTTTCATGAGGCTAAACTAACTAGTTTAGCTTTTCGATCTCGTGAGATTAAAGCTCTGTTGGTGGACCTTGATGCTTATGGAGGTGTAAACCCAAATGGTATTTTTCCTTTGTTTTTTATAAAGACAGCAGATTTCTTAGCTCCAAAGTTATCAGTTATTTTGCGCAAGTTAGCAAGAAGAGGAGCTTTTAGCACTTGTTGGAGAATTGGTAATGTTACTCCTCTATGTAAATGTGTTTGTGGTAGCTCAAGTCCCACTGATTACCGCCCAATTTCCATAACTCCTATATTATCTAAAGTTTTTGAACGTCTTCTGGCAAAACGTCTTCATAGGTTTGCTGAAGGTAATCATCTACTCCCTAGTTTGCAATTTGGTTTTCGTAAAGGCCTTGGAGCATGTGATGCCCTTCTTACAATCTCCAATGCTGTACAGAAATCCCTTGATTTTGGTCAGGAAGTTCGTATGATTGGCCTTGATTTTAGTGCTGCCTTTGACCGTGTTAATCATGAGGCCCTTGTTTTCAAACTGAAACAGTTGGGAGTGGGTGGGTCCTTTCTTAGCATTATTATTGATTTTTTAAGTAATAGATCTCAAAGAGTTGTTGTTGATGGGCACCATCAGTGAGTATAGGAATGTGATATCCGGTGTTCCAAGGGTAGTGTTCTTGGCCCATTACCTTTCATACTATATACACATGACATGTGGTTTGGCCTAAAAAACAAGCTTGTTGCATATGCAGATGATGCTACACTCTTTGCATCAATTCCATCCCCTGAATGTAGATCTGGGGTTGGTGAATCCCTTAATAGAGATTTAGCTAGAATTAGTGCATGGTGCAAATTATGGGGTATGAAGTTGAATCCTAACAAAACTCAAAGTATGATTTTAAGTAGGTCAAGGACGGTGGATCCTCAACATCCGGATCTCAGCATTGATAATGTTTCTTTAAATTTGTATGACTCTTTCAAAATTTTAGGTGTGATTCTCGACAGCAAATTTACTTTTGAGAAACATATAAGGTCTGTGTCTTCTTCAATTGCACAAAAAAATAGGCTTATTGAGAAAGTCTTTCAAGATTTTCGGTGATCAATCTATTCTGAAGAAGTGTTTTAATTCTTTCATTCTACCTTGTTTTGAGTATTGTTCTCCTGTCTGGTCTTCAGCTGCTGTTTCTCATCTTAATTTGTTGGACAGAAACTTACGGTCTATTAAATTTCTTATTCCTGATCTAGATATTAATCTCTGGCACCGTCGTTTAATCAGTTCATTATGCATGTTGCATAAGATTTTTCATAACTCTGACCATCCTTTACATTCAGATCTCCCTGGACAATTCTATCCTGTTCGTAATACTAGGCAGGCAGTTAATTCTAATAGCCAGGCCTTCTCCATCATAAGACTCAATACTACGCATCTTGCTTTTCCAACTAGGGTTGTAGCTTGGATAGTAATAATAATAATAAAATTCCTTTTAGAAATAGGGGGCATATGGGAAGAATTGAAAATATAACGAATACTACACTTACATTACGGTTTTTGTTTTGTGGTGTAACTTTTTATCTTAAGTTAGAGTAGTTTTACATACTATTTTCCTTTCTTCAAGAGATGGGATTTAACTTGTTTTCAAATAGATTTGTGGACTGAATAGGCGTCCGCTAGTTAAGAAATTATCAGTATTTTCCTCGAGAGAGAGAGAGAGAGAGAGAGAGAGAGAGAGAGAGAGAGAGAGAGAGAGAGAGAGAGAGAGAGAGAGTGGCCACTAGGCTTCACAATAATTCCATCATGCAAGTGAAATACGTAGACCACTCTCTCTCTCTCTCTCTCTCTCTCTCTCTCTCTCTCTCTCTCTCTCTCTCTCTCTCTCTCTCTCTCTCTCTCTCTCTCTCTCTCTCAGATTAAGGGTCACCAATCCTAGTAGTCAACCAATACAGAACTTGATCGAAAATGGATATTTTTAACATTTGAAATCAAGGAAATGAATGCTCTAAATGAATGAATGATTTCGACAGGAAAGTGGGATTTAAATTTACACTTATGGGAGGATTACTAGGTGAAGACCTACACGGGGTCACACCATAGCAAATTATTAGAAAAGGTTATTGTATCATAGGTCAAAAGGACGAGGTTACTTGTGTGGTATGTGTTGGTAGGTAACAGAATACTTGTGTGTGTGTGAGAGAGAGAGAGAGAGAGAGAGAGAGAGAGAGAGAGAGAGAGAGAGAGAGAGAGAGAGAGAGAAGAGTTCAATCTGTTAAGCAAGAAAATCCAAGCATATGCATGCTTTACATTGAACGGCCACGTTCACAAGCAAAGCAAAACAACTAACACAAAAGCACTTGGAATAGTCTAGTTCATTTGAACTCTATTGGACAAAACATGTTTGACCTTAAGGTCATATAAACGAGCCCAATGATTGATTTTATGGTCCAAACCAGGCTCCTAGAAGTTTAGTTCTTACCAAAACCTTGGGTTGCGTAACTTGCACATAGTATTATTATTATTATTATTATTATTATTATTATTATTATTATTATTATTATTATTATTATTATTATTAGCTAAGCTACAATCCTTGTTGGAAAAGCAGCAGCAATAATAGTAATAGATAGCAAGATATTTCGGAATTATGAAAAAAAAAAGAAAACCCTGTTAAAATTACTGGAAATGTACGAGTATCAAATAAGCCAAGCGCATATGGGTTGTAAACTTAGACGAAAATCGTTAACGATGATACAAGACAATTATCTAAAAGAAACAGGTCACCTTCTTCTATACATCAACCTCAGGAAATATTAAAAACTAGTGTATGCTACCCGTCAAAAATGACTGCTTCATATTTAGATATGGGGAGACGCATGGGCACACAGATTCAACCCTCCACCCATCCCCCTTTTCCTAACTATCACGTGGTAGTTTGGGCCTAGTTAGGACAGGAAAATGAAATGTAAAATTAAGAAAAGCATTGAATAATTGATATAGAATATTTTAAGAACAAAGACATTAAAACAGATTAGATAAAGTCAATATTTTCAGTATCACGAAATTAAAAGTCTAACGTGTTACTCTACGTAATTCATTTTTATGCCTTTGCCCCGTGATTTCTACAATCAATCTCAAATGTCTGCTTGAATTTGTAACTCGTAATTATCATGTTAGTTTATTCTATTATTATTCTCAATATGTATCTGAATAATTAGAATACCTAAGACTGAGGTAATATACACATGTTAAAAACATAGTTATGTATATATACATATATAAAATACACATATACATACACACATAGTATATATATAACTATATATATACACATTAAATATATATATATATATATATATATATATATATATATATATATATATACAGTATATATATATATATATATATATATATATATATATATATACAGTATATATATATATATATATATATATATATATATATATATATATATATTGTATATATATATATATATATATATATATATATATATATATATATATATTGTATATATATATATATATATATATATATATATATATATATATATATATATACAGTATATATATATATATATATATACATTATATATGTATGTATGTATATATATATATATATATATATATATATATATATATATATATATATATATATATATATATATATATATATAATGAGTTTAGCAAGAACCACCACCGCTAGCCAGGCATTAACCGGGTTATTTACCAGACATACCACTCTTAACAGACAGGAATTGCCCACGTTACAAACTTTGAATATTAATGATTTTCGAAGGCATTACTCCATTGATTGATTATTGCAAAAAATGTTTTCATGTGGTTAGATAAACACTGCATCTTATATTTCTCTCCACTAAGGTATTTCGAGTTATCAGTCTTAAAAGTTACAGACGGTTTCAAGTTATTAGTTATTAGATCTGCTGTAGGTTCTAGAGCAGTGGTTCCCAAACTATCTTACCTGACGCCCCCTTTTTGCTTCCAGTAGACTCGTACGCCCCCACTCCTCTCTTTTTTTTTATATGAAATGATTCTTACATTTACTTCTTAACATTGTACAGGAAAACAGATTTCTGTTTGTATTACATTTTAATAATGAAAGCCACTCAAACAAATAATAGTACATTCCAATAACTAAAAACGAAACATTTGGTTCAAAGTGAGCGAAAAAAAGTTTGAACATTAACAAATTGGCAAAATTGAGTTGCAATTTTAAGAATAGATAATTTGAAAACATGGCATTTAATATTTGGAAATACTTATGAGACTAAGACACAATTTCTGGTCAAATTTAGTGAGATGGATGCTGCTGTTCTTTTAATGATTTTATTATTCTATTAAACAAGTAATTTCAAGCAGATGACTTCACACCCCCCTTGTATCATCCTCACGCCCCCCTAGTGGGGCGCGCCCCCCAGTCTGGGAACCACTGTCTAGAGCCTTTGAATATGCAGCCTGGAGACTATGCAGTAAGCGCACACTAGATATTCGAAAGATTGAAGATATTATTAAGGCGTTCAAGAGGAAACTGAAGACTTTATTGTTCTCAAAGGGCTTCGATAGTGTGGATTTAACAGTAAACGAGCAATATGCGGTGTGAAATGTTGAATGCTTTTGAACGAACACAATAAAATGACTGTGGAGGTCCTGTAGAGGGAGAGGGTTTCCCTGCTGTATAGGACCAGAAAAGCAACCCGTAAGGTAGAGTAAGATAAAGTAGAGCTTTCAATTATGAAGCCACGGGATTATACAAGCTCCCACTAGACATTCGACAGACTGAAGATATTAAGGCTTTCAAGAAGAGACAGAAAACTTTCTTGTTTTCTAATTGCCTCGAGAAAGTGGATTTCAGAATTAATGTGGAATACGCTGAGGGGATACTAGAAATACCGAAGAATGTATACGGCAAATAAATCTTGTAGGTCCTGTAGAGCGCAGGGTTTCCATGTGTGATAAGACCAAGAGAATATTCCTCAAATCTGAGTTAATCAAGTTTCCATAAACACGATGAATTACATGGATATCAAAATAATTCATTTAAAAACTTTAAATGACGGTTTTCTATTTTCGATTGAATTTAAACAACAAATACACCTGACGAAATGCAAAGTACACATTTCGTTTTAAAATGACTCCATTAAATATTCTAACTTACTTTCTTCTCAATGCAACAACAAGAAGAAGAACAACAACAACAAATGGAGGTGTTTCTAGTCCACTACAGGACAAAGCCCTCAAGACATATCCTTATTTATGTCTGAGGTTTGGTAAATTTTCATCATCAACCTGGCCAGTGCTAATTGGTGATGGAAGGAGACTTTAGTGAGATCACTCACAGATAATCAACCTAGTATGGGTGGCCCCGACTAATACAGCTTTGCTGTTCACGGCGATAAGCAAACTTTCACTACGTTAAGGTATCCACACACAGACTCACAGTAACATGAAAAGACACACTAAGTGTGGATACCTTAACGTGGTGAAAGGGTTTGTTTATCGCCATGATCACCAAAGCTGTACTAGTCAAGGCCACCCATACTTGGTTGGTTTGCTGTGAGCGATCAGACTAAATTCTCCAACCATCACCAATCCGCTGTGACCAGCGTGGTGATGAAAATAGCCAAACTCCAGACATGAATAAAGACATGTCTGAGGCCTCTGTCCTGCAGTGGACTACAAACGGCGGCATTTGTTATTGTTTATATTCAATACAAAACTACATGCAAGTATAAACTTAAAAATTGCCATGCAAAATATGATTCGTGGCTAAAAAAATTAGACAAAACCATTTTGGTCAAATTAGTCGAGTGACACTAACTAAAAAGTCACTATACCATATTTATAAACAGCACACGGTACGCCATTGACGTTATTTAATTTCGGGGAAAACAATTTAACTTCCAAATATTAGCCGAGAAATTTTCTCAATAAAAAGAAAAATTAACGATTTCTTTAACATCCTAAATCTTGATGATCGCCATTAACAAAAAATATATATCTTCATTATTGATATTTCAAATAAAATTCTACAAAGTAAGTTAACAATGACCATTATATTTACGTGAAACTTGAGACGCGTTTCTCCGTCTTCTTATCTTGAGCAAAACTGCGGGTAACAACAACCTTTGCTTGACAATCCCAATAACATACGGAGAACCAATAGCTCTGCAGGTAAGCCTTATGTCATAACTATTGAGGTGATTACCGTTGTCTGTCGATTCTGGATTATGAGAATTAACTAAATAATTTTTTTCATTCAAATGTATTTGATTAGAGATGGTTTATAATAGTATTTTCGAGGAAAAAGGTGTTTTCAATTCGCTTATGGACTGAATAAAGCTTATGTTTAAAATTTCGGTAATTATTTTCCTTGGAGAGAGAGAGAGAGAGAGAGAGAGAGAGATTTCAATCTCCTAAGCAGAACTAATACACCTCTCATTGCTTTACATTAAACGGCCACGTTCACAAGCAAAGCAAAGCAACTGTAAAACAGCTAACGCGAAAGTGCTAGATTAGTCACGTTCATTTTATCCATACTAGACATACCACGTATAATCTTAAGGTCATATAAAGATGACAAAGATTGATATTATGGTCCACAACAGGCTCCTAGAAGTCTAGTTCTCACCAAAACATTGGCTTACATAACCCGCGCACAGTAACATACAGACATAACGCTTTTAACCTGAAGTTTGAAGAAGCCGCAGTTGTTCTTTAGACTACCTCTAAGTCATTCAATAAGTTTAAATGAGAGATTTGTTCCTCCACATGGTTAGTACAAGTTTTGTTTTCAGTACCTAAAATCGAAAATGAATGACCTATTACTATAGCTGCTCCATACACCGATACAGATTTAGTTTGGATTTCTGAATTTAGGATAAATATGTCAGCGTTGGGGTTTGTGAGATCATGCAACGCACGATGGAGAGAGAGAGAGAGAGAGAGAGAGAGAGAGAGAGAGAGAGAGAGATAGGTATGTAAGTCGATAGTCACTACAAAAGCAATGTATGAATATCAAATGGTGTGCGAGTAATTCATTTGGTCAAATAAGACTCGTCCCACATGCCAACCCCACCCCCCACCCCCACTCACCTGCACTACACCACTCACCTGACGACCCCCCCCCCCAAACACATACACACACAAACACAAGCTCTCTAAGATTTCAAATTTACTTTGAAAACTTCTCACAAATCCTCAAGTGTAACTTCGTAGCTTTACCCTTGGCAGAGGGGTATTGGCCAGATCAGGTGAAAACCTGATCAAATGGAACTTTAAAATTGACCATTCCTGCGAAGGCAATGAATTTGAACTTACTACGAAATCTGTTAATAACAGAGCTATTGAAATTCAAGAATTGATAAATGAGAAATATTTCAGCATAGATTATCTGAAACATGGTTAAATGACTTCGACCAGGCTAAGATTGCTGAAATAATCCCTCACACACATATATGCTTTCTTTCATATTCCGAAAGAGGAAAAGTTGGGGGCGGGCTTCCTAAGTGCTTCGATAATGTGGATTTGACAATTAACACAAATTATGCCGTGTTACGCAAAATACATAAAAGCGTGTATGTGCGACAAACCCATCATGGAGGTCCTGTAGTACGTAGGGTTGCATGGAAAGCAGCACTGTAAGTCAGTCAGTAAGTAAGTGAGTAAGTAAGTAAGTAAGTGAGTGAGTGAGTGGGTGAGTAGGTAAGTAAGTAATTAATTAAGTAAGAAATGGATGGAGAAGTATTAATTTAAAGAGCAATACATAACCACTGATTGGCATAATCACATTCCTTTCTTCCTTTTCTCCTTCCTTTCTTCTTTCCTTATCTCCTTCGTCTTCAATAAACTCTTGGGAAGATATCTAATTCTAAGACTTTATTTGACGTAATATTTTTCCATGATTTCTAAAAAAGCAGAAAAAAAAAAACAATCAGCTTAAAAAACGCCTTATTTTTATTGTCCTGTTTAGGCCTATATGAGGTTACTATGGTTTGGCGCGCAGTCCCGGGAGGCCAAGCCTCACCGAGTTGCAATAGGAAATTGAAAGAACTTGAAAAGCAACAAGATGGAATTAGAGGTAAAGCGGAAAGCTATATAGTGAACGTGGCTTTTGGGGTCTATGGACCAAGGGAGAGATACTGCAAAGAACCCATTAAAATGCCTACAGTTAACCGCCTGAGATGCAATGATGGCACTATCCTCCTAAGGGAGGACTGCTAAAAGATATAAGAACTCGCAGTTGTTGTTAAAGTTATTCAGTGAAGGATATAGGCTTTTTCCCAAAAAGTCAGCCTAGGCCTATGGTGACCTTACATAGCCTTACTTCCGCTACGGAGTATCCCCTCCTCCGGAGCCCAGACACCTACTCATCCTCGGTGTTCCTTCCCTGAGTATTCCTCCAAGGTTTCCTACCTTCCAAGTTTATGTACATATGCACATACATACATGAATGATAATCTTCCTACCAAAACATTTGATAGACAACTTACATCACCACCAACTCCACGAATACACCACCAACATATGCCACCAACACTAGACCAACACCGCCAATACTTAAATTTTTCTTATCGTTTAATTTATGAAAATGAGCATAAAATTAATTACTTTAAAAAACAAACAATAGAAATATTATTTGACATTTTAAGCAAATAAAAGTAAATTCCCCATCTCCAAATTTTGAATTTTTGGGAGAAGTTTGGCCCATTCGACTCGCTGGAACGATTTGAATAGGTGATCTGATAAAAGAGCTTGCAAGCAGCAAGTGTCACTGTCATCCCACAGTCTTGCTTCAAGTATGATCAAGTGATGATGTGTGCGCGCAGTTTTTTTTTTTTTTTTTTTTTTTGCTTCATATCGTAGAGAATGGATATTTTCCTGCAGTGGTACATTATTGTGAAATATAAATGCAACATTTGATTTCCATGTGTATTATATTGATTAATTGAGTAGTTGAGCCGCTAAGGAGTGAACGTGTTTTGCGCAGAGCTTCATTCAACACTCGCCCTCGATCTCAATGCTGCTTTTGATACACATGAACTGCTACTAAATGATCTACGATCCAGAGGCGTCGAAGATCAAGTTTTCGAATACCTAAAAGACTACTTTGTTGGTAGAAATTATTGAGTACAAATTGGAAATTCTTATTCATCATATGAACCTTGAAACAGAAAGGTACCCCAGGAGAGTTCACTTGGCCCAATTTTATTCTGCATCTATACTATTGGTCTATCGAAAATACTACAAAGGCAAGGCATGACGTGAAGTACGAACTATTTGTGGATGACACAATTTTACTTCTCTATAAATGATATAGATGACACTACTGAAACTCTAAAACGAATCCTTGATAGTGTTAGAGAATGGATGACAATTAAACAACTAAAAGTAAATGAAAACAAATCTGAGATCATGGCGGCGGGTAAGAGAAACAGCGTGAGAAGCTTAGGTATTATTAAAATGAACATAAATAATGCCTCAGTGCCGATATCTGGTAAAGATCGTGACTTGTCTCTCAATGCCCAAATAAATAATGTAGTAAAAACCGTTGGTTATCATCTAAGAAATACTGCGTTTATAAAAAAAGTACCTGGATGAGAATTATGTAAAGAAACTTGTGATAAACTGTGTTATTACAAGGAATGACTACTGCAACCACATCTATTACAATTTACCAAAAGTGCAACTTAAGAAATTACAAAACATAATAAACAGAGGAGGAAGACTGATAAAAGGTATCCCACCTAGAGAAGGATCACCCCTATACTAATTGATTTACACTGGCTCCCGATAAAAGAGAGAATTGAATTTAAAATATATACAATATCCCATCATGTTATCAGAACCAGTCGTGCAAAATACCTAAGAGAATTGCTACATATTGCGCAGCCAACAAATCGTGTCGACACGAGAATAGTTATAGATGGTTTCAAAATATTGGAACATAGATATAGGTCTACTGCAGGCTCCAGTGCCTTTAGATATGCGGCCTCGAGAATGATTGAAGACATTAAGGCTTTCAAGAGGAAACTGCAGACTTTCTTATTTCATGAGTCGTATAGTAGGTACGATTTAACAGTAAATGAACATTACGGGGTAAGAAACGCTAAATACTCTGAACGAACAAAGTATAACGACAGTGGAGGTCCTGTAGAGAGTGGGGTTCCCCTGCTGTATTGGACCGGAAAAGAAGCAGTCAAAGTAAGTAAAGTAAATAGTTTTAGTCAGCGGGATTTGGTTTGCCATTTAAATTACTTTCATAATTTGGAATTTCAACCTTACCAAGTTTTTATTAAAATATATTCTAGAACTGAATTTTGAAGGGGCACTGTACACATAATGGTTCGTGGTTCCAGATTCAGGTCAGAGTAGTAGAGGCATACATCATTTGCAATTGTCACGTACACCCTGTTCGTGGTCACGTGAAGGACCCCTGGTCACCAGCTCGCTTGAGGGGAATGCGATTTATCAGCATCCACCGGAGAAGAAGTTGTCTCCATGCCAAATTGCCAACGAATGGTTTTCTGCCTCCCACCTAATCTTGGAGATTTTGTTGGGGGGTCTTGAGGTGGAGCTTGACGGACAACGGCCAGGAGGGCGTAGGCCTGCCGGATGTGACTGTATTACTGTGACGAAGATGAAACTGATTGGTTTTTGCCCACTGACGTCATGAGGTCACACCCTACGGTGTCGGAGACGCCTTACGATACCCGCCGGACATGCATCAGTCTGGCCTAAACCAGCAGTAGAAGAAGCTGCCAAGATATTCGTCCCTTTGTTTGTTATCCCAAAACCCTCGTTTTTAGACTTAGAAAAAATTTTCAAACCTTTAGGACTTAGAAGTTTTCGAGTGGAAATTGAGTTAACGTAAATGCTAAGTCTTCGTCCCCTGACCGTTGTTCATCAAGTTAACAATAATTGTACCATGCTACCATGATATGAAGAGCACGTATTTTATTTAAAGAAACATTGCAAGATTGAAATTCTTAGACTTTCTAAAAGTGCTCAGACCTGTGTATGATTATTTTTGGAAAATATATTGCTCAATACAAATTAAACTTTGTGTATCCCACATCTTGAATATTAATGTTAAAATTAATTGTCAGTGTCGTGACATAATCTAATTATTTGAATTTATTTTTAATATTATTTCGAGTTTTCCTCCAGTTAAAGTATATTCTTTATTTTCTATATTTCATTCAATTGCCTCCACATCAGTTTGAAAATGTCTTTCTTCTTTTATATTATTTCCTTCACTATTTGGTACTGTTTTGACTTGTCCCTACTGTTAGACCTATGATCAGTCGTGCAATTCTCCTTCATTCATATGAAGAATCAGTGGATTTTTGCTACCAGAACTCCTTTAATTCCAATAGTGTCTGCTCTATGAGTGAGTTCTCTTTAACGTGTCTTGGAAGTGTCATGATCTTCGCATATTAATTGGTCTAAATTTTGGGAATCTAGCATGAATAATTCACATTTTTATATGACGTCATACCCCATTGCCATTTAGGAACAAGACCACAAGAGATATATAGAGGCTTGATAATTAAGATAACTTCGTACAATTTTTAACAAATTAGCGTTTTTAACAGATGCTGTCAAATCGCAAACAAAATCAGAGCTGTCTTAAGAGCAAGAGTGAATGTTATTGCATTAAAACGGTATTAAGTTCATCTCCACAAGGTCTCAATAGCAAAATTATTAACTTACAATTTTGAAAATTGGGAATCAACCAAATAAATCCCTCCTATACTTATAGAATTACACTAACAGCCTATTAAAGCAAGAAGTGGGTTTAAATAAGTACAATAACTCATCAAGTTATCAGAACCGGATTATTATTATTATTATTATTATTATTATTATTATTATTGTTTGCTAAGCTACAAACCATAGTTGGAAAAGCAAGATGCTATAAGCCAAAGGGCTCCAGCAGGGAAGATAGCCCAGTGAGGAATTGAAATAAGGAAATCGACTACAAGAGAAGTTTAAGAGTAATAACAACATCAAAATAAATTTTTCATACACTGTATAAGCTATACACACTTCAAAATGACAATAGGAAGAGACATAAGATAGAATAGTGCCCGAGTGTATCCCCAAGCAAGAGTACTCTAACCCAAGGCAGTGGAAGACCGTGGTACAGAGCTATGCCACTACCCAAGACTAGAGAACAATGGTTTAATTTTGGAGTGTCCTTCTCCAAGATAAGTTGCTTCACATAGCTAAAGAATCTCTTCTACCCTTGCCAAGAGGAAAGTACCCAGTGAACAATTACAGTGCAGTAGTTAACCTCTTGAGAGAAGAATTGTTTGGTAATTTCACTGTTGTTAGGTGTATAAGGACAACGGAGAATGTGGATAGAATAGGCCAGACTATTCAAGGTATGTGTACGCAAAGGAAAAAATTAGCCGTAAACAGAGAGAGAGAGAGAGGGGGGAATCCAATGCAGTACTGTCTGGCCAGTCAAAGGACCTAATAACTCTAGCGGGAGTATGTAAACGGGTGGCTGGTGCCCTGGTCAACCTACTATGTATAATACCCAAGAGAACTGCTACACATTGTGCAGCCAACAAATCGTGTTGACACGAGAATAGTTACAGATGGTTTCAAATGATTGGAACCTAGACATATGACTACTGTAGGCTCTAGAGTCTGGAGCTTTTAAATATGCGGCCCATGAGACTATACAATAACACTCTACTAGGTATCCAAAAGACTGAAGATATTATCAAGATTTTGAAGAGGAAACTGCAGGAGACTTTCTTGTTTTCTCAGTGCTTCGATAATTTGGATTAGAAAATAACCGAGAAATATGCGGTGTGAAATGAAGAATGCTTTAGAACGAACAAGATTAAATGACTGTGGAGGTCCTGTTGAGTGTAGGGTTCCCTTGCTGTATGGGACCTGAAGGGACTTACTATTTTTGCATACGAAGATTTCGTAGTATTAAAAAGATTTTTATCAAGTATCTCACTAATGTAATTCTTGTTTGGAAAATGGAACAAAAAGAATGTGTTTGTGGTAGCTCAAGTCCCACTGATTACCGCCCAATTTCCATAACTCCCATATTATCTAAAGTTTTTGAACGTCTTCTGGCAAAACGTCTTAATAGGTTTGCTGAAGGTAATCATCTACTCCCTAGTTTGCAATTTGGTTTTCGTAAAGGCCTTGGAGCATGTGATGCCCTTCTTACAATCTCCAATGCTGTACAGAAATCCCTTGATTGTGGTCGGGAAGTTCGTATGATTGGCCTTGATTTTAGTGCTGCCTTTGACCGTGTTAATCATGAGGCCCTTATTTTCAAACGGAAACAGTTGGGAGTGGGTGGGTCGTTTCTTAGCATTATTATTGATTTTTTAAGTAACAGATCTCAAAGAGTTGTTGTTGATGGGCACCATAGTGATTATAGGAATGTGATATCCGGTGTTCCACAGGGTAGTGTTCTTGGCCCATTACTTTTCATACTATATACACATGACATGTGGTTTGGCCTAGAAAACAAGCTTGTTGTATATGCAGATGATGCTACTCTCTTTGCATCAATTCCATCCCCTGAATGTAGATCTAGGGTTGGTGAGTCACTTAATAGAGATTTAGCTAGAATTAGTGCATGGTGCAAATTATGGGGTATGAAGTTGAATCCTAACAAAACTCAAAGTATGATTGTAAGTAGGTCAAGGACGGTGGCTCCTCAACATCCGGATCTCAGTATTGATAATGTTTCTCTAAATATGTATGACTCTTTCAAAATTTTAGGTGTGATTCTCGACAGTAAATTTACTTTTGAGAAACATATAAGGTCTGTGTCTTCTTCAATTGCACAAAAAATAGGCTTATTGAGAAAGTCTTTCAAGATTTTCGGTGATCAATCTATTCTGAAGAAGTGTTTTAATTCTTTCATTCTACCTTGTTTTGAGTATTGTTCTCCTGTCTGGTCTTCAGCTGCTGATTCTCATCTTAATTTGCTGGACAGAAACTTACGGTCTATTAAATTTCTTATTCCTGATCTAGATATTAATCTCTGGCACCGTCGTTCAATTAGTTCATTATGCATGTTGCATAAGATTTTTCATAACTCTGACCATCCTTTACATTCAGATCTCCCTGGACAATTCTATCCTGTTCGTAATACTAGGCAGGCAGTTAATTCTAATAGCCAGGCCTTCTCCATCACGAGGCTCAATACTACGCAGTACTCTAGAAGTTTTATTCCAGCTGTTACCAAGATGTGGAATGATCTTCCTAATCGGGTGGTTGAATCAGTAGAACTTCAAAAGTTCAAAGTTGGAGCAAATGCTTTTTTATTGACCAGGCGGACATGAGTCTTTTATAGTTTGTTTATGACATATTTGTTTTTGATGTTGTTAATAGTTTATATATGACATGTCTGTTTTGACGGTGTTACTGTTTTTAGAATGATTTATTGTTAATTTGTTCTCTTCATTTATTTATTTCCTTATTTCCTTTCCTCACTGGGCTATTTTTCCCTGTTGGAGACCCTGGGCTTATAGCATCTTGCTTTTCCAACTAGGGTTGTAGCTTGGATAGTAATAATAATAATAATAATTGTCTCTTTATATTCATTTTCTTAGATCTGGAAGTGAACTTTGTCTATAGACAAAAGAGGAGTGGAGGGAAATGGGAAGCTCCTAGAGGGGCCATGTTAGTAAACGATGAAGGTAAGGATGTCTGGTTTCAGTTCCAGTTTTATCAGAACAGATGCTTGCCAGAACGTCAGCTGGGCAAGCCCAAACCCCCAATATTGTGGTGCCCAACATCACAGCAGTGGCCTCCCCAGTAAATAGCTTAAAACTCACGGTCCTCGGCTGAGATCCGTCTATTTTAATGTTGTTACTGTTCTTAAAATATTTTATTTCAATTATTCATTACTTCTCTAGTAGTTTTTTCCTGATTTCATTTCCTCACTGGACTATTTTTCCTTGGAAAAGCCCTTGGGCTTATATCATCCTGCTTTTCTAACTAGGTTTGTAGCTTAGCTAATAATAATAATAATAATAATAATAATAATAATAATAATAATAATAATAATAATCTTGTTTTATTTCACTCGTAAAGCTCCATTTCTTGTTGTAGACCTTCCATCTCCTAAGTCAATGTCTGTAGTATCTCCTTGGTAAATATTTGCAATTGCACTTATGATTTTGGTGTTGATTCAGTATTCTTTCAAATCTTCTATTAATACCTCTCTTCTTTTTTTCTACAGAGAAGAAGGCTTTACTAAAGTCTATACCAGTAACTATGATGAGTTTCTTATTTCCATAGCTGATCTCCTCTACATAGTACTGTAGTATAAAGATATTGTCCTCTATTCCACCTCCCCATTATCTTCCTCATTCGTGAGTGAAAGCAGAGAGAAAGATACGAATTTATGTTACACAAGTCTAAATATTATATATCAAATTGAAAAGCAGTATGTAACTATTATTTGAAACTACCGGACCGTAACATAATAGAGGGGCACTCAATCACTCAGTAGAGCGTAGACCTAAGCCACAGCAGCTTATTCCTTGATAATTTTCTTGACCATGACCTTCACCTTTGACCTTGACTTTCGAAAATTTAATCATGTCCAACTTTTTACACAACGTTTAATTCCTGCAAGTTTCATTAGTCTACGATTGAAATTGTGGCCAGGGAGCTTTTCACAAACAAACACACAAACAGGGGGGAAAACATAATCTCCTTCCAACTTCTTTGGCGGAGGTAAATAAGTTATATATATATATATATATATATATATATATATATATATATATATATATATATATATATATATATATATATATTTATATATATATATATATATATATATATATTTATATATATATATATATATATATATATATATATATATATATATATATATGTGTGTGTGTATATATATATATATATATATATATATATATATATATATATATATATATATATATATATATATATATATATATGTATATATATATATATATATATATATATATATATATATATATATATATATATATATATATATATATATATATATATATATGTATATATATATATATATATATATATATATATATATTATCAATTTTGAATGTTTTTTAAATCTATTTTAGACTTGGGATGCTATGGAAACCTTTTAACAGTTAAGATCATTCCTTCAAAGGGCTATGGAGGTAATAGCGGGGTTGTGGGACCATAATAATGGTGGGGTTTTTGGGGTTGGAACAAGGGGGTTGAGAGACTGACCACATGTAGTTATATGAACTTCAAAGTGTATAGGTAATGTACTCTCTGGGGGTTACATAAGGTTAACCTGGTAGTTAATTGATTTTGGTTGATATGGCATTTTAAAACCTACATTATAATTGACTTGCATAATACAAAAAGCTTTAATAATAATATGGAAAATCATATAAATAAAAGGGGATGGTATTGCATTTATAATTTGTGTGATAATTCTATTAATTAGATGTTATTAAGACAACAATTGTCAAAATAGTAACAACAGAGTCTTCGCGTAACTTCTATGTACCTATGTAAGCTCTCTCTCTCTCTCTCTCTCTCTCTCTCTCTCTCTCTCTCTCTCTCTCTCTCTCCCCACTGCCAGGCCCCAACGGGGGTCCTTGCCTCATCGAAGGCGCCGACTTCATGCCGGTGTACCGGTTTCATATCGGAGTTTCACAAAAGAGCGAAACTATATGTTAAAAGAGCGGCAACATTTTCTCGAAAGAGCGACAGATTTACTATTAAAAGAGCGGCTACATTTTACAACAGATGAGCGTCTTAATTACCTCTTCCGTTAGCCAGATGTAAATACCTGTTGCCCCCTGCTCACCACGGGGAGGTGGAAGTAGGCTTTTGAGCAGGAAAAATATTTTGTTTTAAAGCGGTTTTGAAGGTTTTAAAGGTTCATATCATATCTTCGTCACTTAAATGTGTTCAGATCGTATTTTCGTCACTTAAGTGTGTTCACATCATATCTTCCGTTCACATCAAATCAGTTCTTGCCATGAAACTGCAACCCATAGATTGTAAATATTGACGTCGGTTAATATCCTGCGACTTGTACTTGGCGAACTGAGTTATGGCATATTCACACTTCTCTTTATCCACTTTCTTTGGGACAGCTGGCATGCCGGTACTTCTGATTTTCAAGTACGTTGTTGCTTGGAGCTTCTTGACTACATCCATGAAGATGAAGATGGTTGGGTGAGCTTTGTAAAATTGTGCGTTGAAATGCGCATGAAAGGATTCAGCCGCATTGTTTGTGCGTTTGTCGTTAGAGGGTACTTCAGCCCAAAGCACTGGTGGAAACTTGGAATGAGGTGTGACATAGTTATCAACGAGATAGTCTGCATAATTAGTACATTTTTCTTTCTGTGGTGCGCATGACATCAGTTCCTCAATAAAGCAGTCTTCAATATCAGCAGGATCAATGAAATGGAGACCATTAGATAGCTTTAACCACTGTCCTATGTCACTGTTCTTGTCTTTGTATTCTTTACTTAAGCCAAGGTTTTGGATTTTCCTCCACCACGCCTGCCCTAAATGGAATCTACAGCATTTGATTATTGCATCCGGAAAAGTTTCTTTCATGATAGTGAGTATGGGGAATTCAAAATCCACGTGTATTACAGAGGGTTGCAGTTGCAGATTTTTTGATACACAAATATCATGTAAGCATTTCCACATGGTTCGGTAAATCTCCTCCGATTTACCTGGTAAAAGAACATATACTAAAGGAATATAGTGGCCATTACATAGGCCATGGATAGAGTACAGTTGATAAAAATATTTTGGGCAACTCTTAAAGGTCCCGTCAATAAAAATCTCCTCTGCAGAAGTTACCAGAAATTCCAGATTTGTTGTACATGACAGGATAACAATGCCTGTGTCTGGGTTATTTTCCAACACGAACTCTTCGCCTTTGCTGGTGGTGGTATTCATGGATTCAAGCGCTTGATGAACTTCCTCACGATTTTTAGGTAAAACAGGATATTGCTTCCTTCTTTCACGGTATATTGATTGTGCCAGACATTTCAGATCACCAGACTGCAGATTGTTTTCCGTAACTTTACAAAGTTCTGTCCTAATTATTTTTGCCGGCCTTGCTGTCATGTCATCACTTGCTTTACTTTTCACTGCAGTACGTAGTTGTTGTCGTTCAAGCTTTCTCTCATCATTTTCATGATTGTGCTGCAACTGCACAGGGACAATGCTACCTATTTCACAGTCTGTTTTCACTCGAGCTTTACACTTCCCATTTGTGCACCGCCATGAAAAACTTCCATCACTTAATGTTGTGTCGACTCTAAACTTGTAACCTTCATAGATTATGCATTTCTTTCCCTTGTTAGTTTCTGTAATGGTGAACTCCATGTTGGCACGACTTGACTGTACTGGGTGGAATCACCAGACACACTGACCAGTTGTATGGAGGTCACCGACAAGGTTAACTGGCTGACCCCGGAACGAAGTAGGGGGTAGGGGTGGGAGGTGGGAGGATAATGAGGCAGTCAGGTCGTCCGCTCTTTTAATAGTATATTTTGTCGCTCTTTCAGAATACTCTCACTACTGATTCGCCGCTCATTTGTCGGTCGCCCTTTCAAATTATCTCCTCCAAATCTTACCCCCCCCCCCCCCGTAGTTTGAAACCGGATTCAGACTACCGGGGGGTAACTTGAAAACGGTTTCAAGCTACCCCCGGGGGTATTTTGAAACCGGTTTTAAGTTACCCCCCCCCTGGTTTCAAACTACCCCCCTCGTTTTTGCGCAGGATATCATCATTTATGAATATTAATAAATTGCTTTTGATCAGGGTCAACACAATCATTAGGTCTTATGTATATACATGTACTGTTTCACCAATTGGTATCGTTTATTAGTATCCTGCCTTTATCCGTTTTATGTTTATATCTTAGCTAATAAATGTCGAAAATTCCGTTACCAGTCATGGGCGCATATATTTCCGAGACAGGGAGATGAGGTGGAATTTGATTTTGATGGTTATTTTTTTCCATTATTTGAAATATTTCATAATTATATTGCAAGCAAGTATTATATAAGGTATAATCAACATATTGATCATAAGTATATATGTATACACACATATATATATATATATATATATATATATATATATATATATATATATATATAAATATATATATATATATATATATATATATATATATATATATATATATATATATAT
Source organism: Palaemon carinicauda (assembly GCF_036898095.1). Classification (NCBI taxonomy): domain Eukaryota; kingdom Metazoa; phylum Arthropoda; class Malacostraca; order Decapoda; family Palaemonidae; genus Palaemon; species Palaemon carinicauda. Next base: position 44,559,600 of record NC_090735.1, on the reverse strand, counting down.
ATATATATATATATATGTTTGTATATATGTTGTAAATACTATATCATTCATGATATTTGTAAATAACTAACACTTTTAATAAAGCAAGATTGTAAGCAATTTTAACAGTTTTAATAAAACAAGATACAGTACATGCTGTTTGCTGCTACTGTACTTACATTGGTTGTTTGTATACGAAAACACCTGGACTACGGTAAAGTCGTTACACTTTATAGCCCTCTATGGATTACATTGAACACAGCTTGTGTTGATCTCACAACTGTTGTTACTGATATTAGCCTAAAGGCTATCATGGGCTAAATCAAATCCTATTTAAACCATCTTCCAGAGTAGTAAGTGATGGATTCGTGTATGGATTTTTTTTCTGTTGATCTCGAAATGGAAAATTATTGAAAAACTGTGTGATAAAATGTTTAAGAATTTTACCTGAAATTTATCAAAAAGAAAAAAAAAGACCTCGCAACATAGTCTACATTTCCATTCGGTTTATATAAGACTTCTGCCCCTTTGTCATAGCTCCATTCTTTCTTATTACTCATTTCATCAAATGACTAAACAGCAAATGCTATTAATCGAGAATTCCTGCCATCTTCAAAGTCCTCTGGTTTAAAATGAATCGAGCTAACAGTACCTTACACAACGTTAATTCTATTGCACGACGACATGCATGTTGGTAATTTATATTTAAGCTTTTATTTTTTCACGTGCATAGCATCCAAATACTACGAATTTTCTATGCATTATCACTGACAGAATAAATGAATAAACAAAAAGATATATGGACACAAGGAGTTCTATTGTTATATTGCATCTATGGGTATAGTGACAGTCAAACCATTTTAAGAGCAAACTCGGAGCCCAATAGTGGCATTGCTATCTCTTGGGTCATTTTCAAAGCACACGTGGCTTGACCGTTTTAATCTATGGGCGAGCCAAGAAAAGGAGAACAGTCAGCTAATGGGTCATTTACCCGCATTTGAACGGTCTAAGAATATAATCTCTTAATTTGATACTCTCTCCAAATTGTTTCCTTCGCTCTTTTTGTTTGCAACCACGGGGTGACAACAAAGTTGAAACTCTGACATAGAGCAGAATTGTTATAAAAAGATTAACATACTAACAGAAATAATCTTAATTTTGATATCAAATAAATTCACTTCTCAATTCTGATTGATTATTAAAAGACAGGATTCTTTACAAAGGATTTAATTAACTATGTTTAATATGGTATATTTACATAGGTGATTTTATTGTTTTAGAATTTTTTTTTAATTCGACAAATTTTTTCTACAGCAAAGGTTGTGTTATCAAACGTGGTTATGGTGACTTCGTCAGATGAAGTTAGTGCTATCACAAATGATTCAACGAACTAGTTAATTCAGACCATTTTCATGTCTTCCTTTATAATGTTATCAGTATGCTTAATACCCTTGACCCAATTTTCCTTGCAAATCTGAAACAAAGTCGTTTTTGATATGTTGGTTGCATCTGTGACACGTTTGATTGTTTGGTCAATTCAAAATTTAAAAATTTCATTATCATTTTCCCATTTAACAAAACTAATAGACATTGTATACCATTTTTCTTTCTTCTGGGCGAAAAACACGACGCTGAGAACTTACCATGGTTTTTACGGAAGCCTATTGTGCAAGACAGTAAATGAGGAAGCTAATCTTCATTCATTTAATAGGATTTGACCAAAGGTCTCAGTGAACTGACCTAGTGGCAACGTGTATGGCTTATCTCCTAGTTTGTCATTTTCCTTCTCTTATCTTAGTGAAGCGAAAGCATCGGGATTAAGGAGAATCGGCACCGCCGCAAATGAGTTTTGGTGATTGACACCTTAAGCTGCGCGTTGGCTGCCCTTGTTCAAAAGCTGTGTGTATATATATATATATATATATATATATATATATATATATATATATATATATATATATATATATATATATATATATATATATATATATATATATATATATATACACATATATATATAGATATATATATATATATATATATATATATATATATATATATATATATATATATATATATATATATATATATATATATATATGTGCATTTGTATGAATAATAAAATAATCAACACCATTTATTATGAGTGATTTTTGTCAATTTCTCTAGGCCTATTGCCGCCCGAAGCTCATGCACCTAAAGCACATGAATGGAATCTATTGGAGATAGCAAAATAAAAAGAGAACAAAAAAATCTTGTTAATCACGCGCACACTGAAATAAAATGAAGTTTTACCTCACAGTTATCATTAAACCTTAAATGACAGTCTGTAACTTCAAATATTGTGTATTAGTGAATTATATGACACGTTAGGTCTTGAATACGAAAATATCAACATCACACGAACACTGAAATAAAATAAAATTCCACCTCGCCTTTATCACAAAACCTTGAATTATAGTCTGACTTTTAACGTGTCATATAATTCACTAATACACAATATTTGGTCTTAAATGCAAAATTAAACCCTTTTTCCTACTGCTGCGAAGCCAGCAATAAATGCATGATACATATTTACGATGTCACATGAATTATTTATCATTCTGATGAGGGGGTAACTAGAAAACAGAAGGGGTAACTTGAAACCGGTTTCAAACTAACCCCCCCCCCCCCCCGGTAATCTGAAACCAGTTTCAAGTTACCGGGGGGGGGGTAGTTTGAAACTGGGGGTAACTTGAAACCTTTACACCGGTGTACTGGTTTCAAATTACCTCCTCCAAATCTTACCCCCTGGTAGTTTGAAACCGGATTCACATTACCGGGGGGGGGGGGGTGAATTGAAACCGGTTTCAAACTACCTCCGGGGGTAATTTGAAACCAGTTTTAAGTTACCCCCCTGGTTTCAAACTACCTCCCTCGTTTTTGCGCAGGATCTCATCATTTATTATTAATAAATTGCTTTTGATCAGGGTCAACACGATCATTAGGATATTTATATATATATATATATATATATATATATATATATATATATATATATATATATATATATATATATATATATATATATATATGTACTGTTTCACCTATTGATATAGTTTATTAATATCCAGCCTTCATCCGTTTTATGTTTATATCTTAGCTAATAAATGTCGGAAATTCCGTTACCAGTCATAAGCTCATATTTTTCCGAGATAGGGAGACGAGGTGGAATTTGATTTTGATGGTTATTTTTCCCATTATTTGAAATATTTCATAATTATACTGCAATCAAATATTATATAAGGTATAATCAACATATTGATCATAAGCATATATGTATACACACACACACACACACACACACATATATATATATATATATATATATATATATATATATATATATATATATATATATATATATATATATATATATATATATATATACATATATTATATATGTGTGCGTGTATATATGTGCGTATATATATATATATATATATATATATATATATATATATATATATATATATATATATATATATATATATTTGTATGTATGTTGTAAATACTATATCATTCATGATATCTGTAAATAATTGACACTTTTAATAAAGCAAGATTGTAAGCAATTTAAACAGTTTTAATAAAACAAGATACAGTACATGCTGTTTGCTGCTACTGTACTTACATTGGTTGTTTGAGTACGAAAACACCTGGACTACGGTAAAGTCGTTACACTTTATAGCCCTCTATGGATTACATTGAATACAGCTTGTGTTGATCTCACAACTTTTGTTACTGATATTAGCCTAAAGGCTATCATGGGCTAAATCAAATCCTATTTAAACCATCTTCCAGAGTAGTAAGTGATGGATTCGTGTATGGATTTTTTTTTCTGTTGTTGATCTCGAAATTGAAAATTATTGAAAAACTGTGTGATAAAATGTTTAAGAATTTTACCTGAAATTTATCATAAAGAAAAAAAAAAAGACCACGCAACATAGTCTACATTTCCATTCGGTTTATATAAGACTTCTGCCCCTTTGTCATAGCTCCATTCTTTCTTATTACTCATTCAATCAAATGACAAAACAGCAATACCTAGTAATCGAGACTTCATACCATATTTAAAGTCGTCTGGTTTAAATTGAATCGAGCTAACAGTAGCTTACACAACAATAATTCTGTCTGCACGACAACATGCATGTTGGTAATTTATATTTGAGCTTTTATTTTTCACGTGCATAGCATCCAAATGCTACGAAGTTACTATGCATTATCACTGACAGAATATATAAATAAACAAAAAGATATATAGACTCAAGGAGTTCTACTGTTATATTGCATCTATGGGTATAGTTAATCCATTTTAAGAGCAAACTCGGAGCCCATTAGCGGCATTGCCAGTTCTCTTGGGTCATTTTCAAAGCACACCTGGCTTGACCGCTTTAATCTATGGGGGAGCCAAGAAAAGGGTCAGCTAATAAGTCATTCACCCGGATTTGAACGACCTAAGAATATAATCTTTTAATTTGATACTCTCTCTAAATTGCTTCCTTCGCTCTTTTTGTTTGCAACCACGTGGTGACAAGTTGAAACTCTCAGATATAACAAAGAGTAAAATTGTTATAAAACGATTATCAAACTAACAGAAATAATCTTAATTTTGATATCAAATGAATTCAGTTCTCAATTCTGATTGATTGATCTTTACAATGGATTTAATTAACTATGTTTAATATGGTATATCAACATAATTTATTCTGAGTGATTTTTGTGTCAATTTCTCCAGGCATATTGCCGCCCGAAGCTCATGCACCTAAAGCACATGAATGGAATCTATTGGAGATAACAAAAAAAAAAAAAAAAAAAAAATTAAAAACAAGGAGAAAAAAAATCTCGTCATTTACGCGCACACTGAAATAGAATGAAGTTCTACCTCGCCGTTATCACTACACCTTAAATGACAGTCTGTAACTTCAAATATTATGTATTAGTGAATTATATGACACGTTAGGTCGTAAATACGAAAATATCACCAATCACACGAACACTGAAATGAATATAAAATTTGACCTCACCTTTATCACAGAACCTTAAATTACAGTCTGTGACTTTTAACGTGTCATATAATTCACTAATACACAATATTTTTCCTACTGCTGCGAAACTAGCAATAAATGCAGGATACATATTTGCAATGTCACATGAATTATTTATCATTCTGATGAAGGGGTAACTTGAAAACAGAGGGGGTAACTTGAAACCGGTTTCAAACTACCCCCCCGGTAATCTGAAACCGGTTTCAAGTTACCGGGGGTCAATTTGAAACTGGGGGTAACTTGAAACCTTTACACCGGGGTTAGTCATCATAGCCACACCTGGTGGGACGGAATCCCATTCACTTAAGTCAGATGTGCGATGTACCTCGTTCGAGAAGTCCGAATGACACACACACACACACACACACACATATATATATATATATATATATATATATATATATATATATATATATATATATATATATATATATATATATATATATTATATATATATATATATATATAGTTTTTATAGTTTATATATTAAAGATTTAATTTAATGTTGTTACTGTTCTTAAAATATCTCATTTCAATTATCCAATACTTCTCTTGTAGTTTATTTATTTCCTTGTTTCCTTTCGTCACAGGGCTATTTTCCTTGTTGGAGCCCCTGGGCTTATAACATCCAACTCTTCCAACAAGGGTTGTAGCTATGCAAGTAATAATAATAATAATAATAATAATAATATTAATAACATTGGTCAAATCAAAGATCGCTAAATTAATAGCCACGTCGTACGATTGTAAACATTCTCTCTCTCTCTCTCTCTCTCTCTCTCTCTCTCTCTCTCTCTCTCTCTCTCTCTCTCTCGGCAGACTGTGGGTAAGTGTGGAGATTCTGAGATATTTTAATAAAGCTCCACCGCGCACAACCAGCCTATTGGAAGCGCCGTTGCCTGGCAATCTCCCGGACGGGGATTCGAGATCCATTCAAACTCGATAGTTTCTTGTAGTGTCTGCAACCTCACCATCCTTGTGAGCTAAGGATCGGGGGTTTGATAGAACCTACAGGTTTACCTGCTAAAGAGTCATCAGCAGCCATTGCCTGCCTCTCCCTGGTCCTAGATTGGGCATTTTATTGTTCCTTGCCTTTGCCATTCATGAGTGACCTTTAAACCTTTGGTCACTCAGTTTACGAGTTGAGTGCGCTTACCACGACGCCACGAGTTCTAAAAAGAGAGAGAGAGAGAGAGAGAGAGAGAGAGAGAGAGAGAGAGAGAGAGAGAGAGAGAGAGAGAGAGCAACTCTTATGCATATCACTTGGTTAAGATCACACGAATGATAGTCTACAGTAAACCAGTAGTTGAAATTTATTTTTAAGCTTAAAGCTTTTATTTTTCTATTTAAGAACCATAATAACGAAGAATATTTAGATAAATGTAAGTAAAATCTAACAAAATATTTAAACGGTGTAGAATATTGCAGTTTGCATGAGAACATAGGCCTAACCAGTTGTGTGTCTTTCTTTAAACAATGATACTTTTTTTTTTCCTCCAGTCTCACTGTTCCATTTAATATGACGGAAAAAGTCAAATTGAAATATGCTATAGATAATGATAAAGGAAATCAGCTAAAAGGGAAATAATTACATAATATTTTACTGTGCATCCAATTACTTGGAGTAAGGTGTTCTCACCCTTACAATGTCTGACAGTAATAGGGATTTCTGTCGTTTTTTACAATGGTATACGTCTTTTTAATGGAGGAATTTTCGCATAATTTGAATTATATATATATATATATATATATATATATATATATATATATATATATATATATATATATATATATATATATATATATATATATATAAATAAACGTTCGATTTGATTTGGCATCGGCTTCGTTTTTGAAACCTGGAATTAGTGTCATTAATCATAACTTTATTTGCGGATATTAAGATTTATTTAAGTGTATGCCTAAGTGACTTGATTGCATATGCATATTCCATTCCTATGACCGTAAAATGTGCACAATGATAACTACTTATGAAGAGTTGAAGTTAGAATTGAAGACATTCGAACACAAAATACATCCATTTCGCGATTGAATAAAATTAAGCCTACGCCATTGTTTCTTATGGACATTTCCTCTATTATTTGAATATTTAGAGCATAATAACCAGAGGGTCAGGGAAGGAAAGAGGAGGAGGAGGAGGGATGGAGTAGGATACGGTGTAGGATAGGGGAGGGGCTGGGTAGGATACGGGAAGGACAAGGGGGGAAGATGTAAGGAGTAGCTTGTTATTGTAAATGTGTGTACGTGCGTGCGTGTGTGCGTGCAAGGCTAATACCTTCACCAGAAGATTCCTAATATTTCAGTTTTACTAGAACTTTATAGGTATATAAATATTAAAATATATTTGAAAATTTGCAGTTTATAAATATGAACATTACATAGATGATATAATAGAAATAAAACTAAATGACACATTATGAACTAAATAGAAATGTTTATAAAAAAACGAATGATTCGAGTGAGCGATGAGCAGAGTTGCTAAATTTCCTCCTTACACCTGTATTTTCCTTAATAACACATACTGCATTATACGTTCCATTTACATTTGGCACAAGTGAGACTACCAAGAAACTACCCTTTAGCATTCATTATAGGGGATATGTGGAATATAATTCTTTCTCTCTCTCTCTCTCTCTCTCTCTCTCTCTCTCTCTCTCTCTGGTTAGACTCACAATTGCGTTTGAACAAGGAGTTATCAAATAAGTGAGAGAGAGAGAGAGAGAGAGAGAGAGAGAGAGAGAGAGAGAGAGAGAGAGAGAGAGAGAGAGAGAGAGAGTTCACATTCACACCTCATTTCCTGCAATATTCACCCTTAAGTCGAGATGAATAAAGACGTTATTCCTGCGTTTTATTAAACATTTTATTTCTCATTCTCTTAATTGGATGTCTTTAGCACATCACTAAATACTTAATTGCCTTTACAAGAATACCTTAGAATATTTACTGAGAGAGAGAGAGAGAGAGAGAGAGAGAGAGAGAGAGAGAGAGAGAGAGAGAGAGAGAGAGAGAGAGAGAGAGAGTAGCCCTGTAACTTCCTTGAGAGATTAGTTGTCGTTTTTATCTATATTTAACTACCTAGGATTATAAAAGCCTTATTTTTCTCTTGGCGTTTAACGGGCACTCATGAATGACAGAGGCAAGGGACAGCGACAATGCCCTAGAGACTGACCACATACACATAGGATCAGCACCCAAGTCAACCCCCACCCACCCAAAGCTAGGACCAGGGAGGTCCAGGCAATGGCTGCTCATGACTCAGCAAGTAGACCTATAGGCTTCCCCAAACCCAACATCCTTAGATCACAAGGATAGTGAGGTTGCAGGCACTATAACAAACTTAAGCAAGTCTCGAACCCTAGTCTGGCAGATCATGAGGTAGTTACCATTGAGAAATCATTTTCCATGCACAAAAATCTATGAAATATTTTATGCAATTTATAAGAAAACTAGAGGGGCACTAAGTAGAGCGTAGACCTCTGCCGCAGCAGCTTATTTCTCTACCTTTTGTTCGACCTTGACCTTGACCTCTGACCTTAAGATGTATTAATTGGTGTGGATTTTCATACACTCAAATATGAAACAAGTTTGAAGTCTCTGTGACAACGATGTCCAAACTTCTGCCTGAATGCGTGAATTGGACATTTTGCTTGACAGTGACCATGACCTTTGACCGCAACCTTCCAAAATTTATCTTTTTCCATTTTTTTTTTTTTTTACATAACAGTTAATTCCAGGAGGTTTTATTACTCTACGATTAAAACTGTGGTTAGGAAGCTGTTCACAACTACACACACACACACACAAATACACAAACAGGGCATGAAACATAACCTCCTTCCAACTTCGTTGCCGGAAATAACTAACAAAGCTGTTGGATTAATTGTCTTTACTCAAACGCTTTTAATCGTGGCATTCCCAAACTTGTGATATGTAAGGGACAGGTGCAAGAAGACTAGATAGTAATTATGCCTCTGTGAATGCACGAGTGAGGTGGCTAGATACTTATTCTCTATCCTAGACGAGGCTATTTAGTTTGGAGCATGTACATTACACCTAATCAATCATGACATAAAATACCATTTGTTAAACTTTTGGGGAGAGAGAGAGAGAGAGAGAGAGAGAGAGAGAGAGAGAGAGAGAGAGAGAGAGAGAGACTATAGTCTGGCACCTGCACTCTATAAACTTCTTGTAAACCATTCTCTGTCCCATTAACGACATTTCCTCCATTATGACTAAGGATTCTACTAAAGGGAGACGTGTTTTATTATTAATAAGCTGAGAGAGAGAGAGAGAGAGAGAGAGAGAGAGAGAGAGAGAGAGAGAGAGAGAGAGATCTTTTCTAACAAATAAAGTTCAAGTTTTATCGTACACAGTAGACCAAAGTCCATTTCATTAATTTTCACCATAATTGGTCTACATACGGACATAAGGTAGCTTCCTGTTCTAAATCGAAAATATTAATAATGAAATAGGAGATCGTCACTCATATGTCTAAGTAATGATTAAAATGCCAGTCTACAAAACGAAATAAAATGAGAAAATCTAATCACAACGAAACGCCTTGTGTGAATTAAGTGTTTCCCAGAATATTTCGTTCAAAATTTTATTCGTTTGATCATGAAACTTCGAGATGATACTGTCAGAAATCATAAGTGGAGAGAGAGAGAGAGAGAGAGAGAGAGAGAGAGAGAGAGAGAGAGAGAGAGAGAGAGTTTTACCTGAATGAAACTAATGACAGAATAATAAAATATTTCATGTGATCATTGATGTTCCCGATACTTAAATCCATCAGCATTTCGGTTCAAATGAGAACACTTCCATTTAACAATTGATTTTGAATCTTTTGCCTTTGCTGCTACAAATATTAAGTAAATCATTGTTTCAACGTGGTATTTCTTATAACTTTCATTGATAAAAACCTCATATAAATCAGTAGGCAACAAAATCGACTAACAGATATTCACATATAGGACACATTTCAGCATTAGGCCTATAGGAGAGAATCGGCTTCTTGCATGAGACTGCCATATTTCAAATTTCGCAACATATGTAGGCCAATTAACACCTACTGTCATAATATAATTCTTAATGAAAGTAGTTCATACATCTTATTTAAATAACTCTAAATCAAGTCTGCTCTTCTTGGAAATAGTAATTAATCTCGCAAATGCATCTAAATAATTAGCAGCCTCACATATGATCCAAACTGAGCCTTGCTACGGATTAGCCTCCTAGTATCGTCGTCCACAGCTTTAGAAATACGAATCAATTTTTCTAATTGTTTAGAGAGAGAGAGAGAGAGAGAGAGAGAGAGAGATATGGCTACATGCTTGGTCTACATCTCAAGTTTGGAGCATCTGACAAATCATGACACTTAAGATTAGAAATCAGTATCAACAAATGATTTAAATTGTAATATACTGGCATAGGTATGAAGGTGTAGGCTACACTCCATCGCGGTGACCTGCCCTTCTACACTAAACTACACTATACTACTACACCGTCAGAGATTGTGCCTCTACATAGGTGCTCTAAATTATTATTATTATTATTATTATTATTATTATTATCATTAGTAGTAGTAGTAGTAGTAGTAGTTATAGTAGTAGTAGTGATACTAGTATTTATAGTAGTAGTAATGATACTAGTAGTTATAGTAGTATTGACAGCAGTAGTAATACGAGTTATAACAGTAGTTATAGCAGTAGTGATACTAATGGTAATAGTAGCAGTTATAATAGTAGTGATACTAGTAGTAATAGTAGTAATGATAGTAGTTATGATATTAGTAATAGTAGTAGAGATAGTAGTAGTAGTTATAGGTCAGTAAAAAAATAACCAACTACTGTACAACAAGGAAGGAAGAACGGTTTTCAAAACCATGGATGCGCTACATACGAACAT